>NW_026711939.1:3239339-3607458 GCF_026419965.1 Kogia breviceps | reverse complement strand
ACGCATGCAAATCCAACCACAGAGGTATCGGCTCACACCAGTCAGAAGAACCATCAGCAACAAGACTACCAACAATTCATGCTGAAGGGGTTGTGGAGAAGTGCATACCCTCTAGGTTAAGTGGGACTTTGCCGCCAGCCGCGGCGGGTCCTCAAAGTGTAGCAACAACCGACGAGAGGGGGTAGGGAACTGAACGCACCAAGGTATGGGATCAGAAGGGCACAAGCAACTGACGCTTGCAAGGCAAGTTTAATAACAAAGCCTAGCCGTATATATACCCCTAAAGCAGGGACTTTGCTTCGTCACGCCTTATCGGCATCAGCTGGTTGGTTGGCTTCTCGGCTTAGTCACACCTTATCAGCATCAGCTGGTTGGTTGGCTGCTCGGCTTCTCCCTCAAAGGCACCAATTTCCCCTCCAGGGTTGCTTTTCCTAGCTTTAGGGAACAACCAGGGACTCCCAGTAACTGAGCAGGTCCCTGGAGCGATTTGGCCAAAGGCCATCTCCTTTTGTATGTTCATACCATAAAGTCCAGGATGCATACCAAGGAGAGTACAGTCGGGCCCTGAGGCTTAGGAGGGTCTTAGTGGCGCCTTCCTCAGAGGGCAATGCTCGCCACAGGACTTCACCTGGTAAGAGGCACTAATGGGAACAGAATGGAGGTGCCTTTACAAGGTAAACACTGAGTTACGATATGATCCAGCAGGCCCACTCGTGGGCCTATAACCTAAGAAAGAAGACAGAAGTGGAAAGACACAGGCAGGCAAATCTGCATTGCAGGAGTATTACAATAGCCAGGACATGGAAGCAAGCAGAAAGTCCATCAACAGATGAGTGGACAAAGAAGAACAGGGACCTGAACAGATGGAATATTAGCCAAGGAACAAAAGGAAACAATGCCATCAACAGCACCATCGGTGAGGCTAGAGTTCATCACGCACCTTGCAGTAAGTCACAGAGCGAAAGATACATAGCCTACGATATCACTTATAGGTGTTCCCTAAAAATTGATATCACTGAAGATATTTCCACAGAGAAAGGCAATCACAGATGCAATAAACAGATTTATGGTTCACCCATGGACAGGTGTGAGAATTGTGTACATTAGGAAATTGGGTTTAAGAGAGAGATACAAACACAGGTGAAATACAAAATCACCAAAGGCCTACGGAATACCAAGAGAAGAGTACTCAACATTGTGTCATAAGCTACATGGGAAAAGGATCCAAAGAAGACTAGATACATGTTTATGTGTAAAAGAGCCACATCTTTCACACCCACAACAAGCAAAACATTGTAATCAAACTTGCTGTGAGAAACAATAAACATTGAATTAAAAAACGAACAAGTCAGTCGTGAGGCACAAACATAAGGGGCTTTTTCCTGGCACAGTCCATTCTAATTGACAACCTAGAATACGACTTCCACGGAGGCTCTGTTGCCCGAGTAACCAGGTTTGGTAAAGGAGACCTGCTGCCGCCTTGTGGCCGTTTCTCAAAACAGCAGCTTTAAACCCAGTGCTAATGGTCACTTGATATTCAAAATCATTGCAGGCCTATAAATGACACCTGCCCTCAAAAACGATTCTTGGGTCGTCCATCGAGGAAAACAACTCAAAAGACGTGCACATTTCAAAACGACAATTTCAAGAGGCATATTTTGTGCACATTTTGTCTTCTCTTTCTTTCTTTCTCTTGTGATAAATAAAAGGACATGGAAAAATGCTCAACATCAGGAATTAATAAAGCCATGCAAATCCAGTCGACAGAAACGTTCACCCACCGTCGTCAGAATGATCATCAGCCACAGAGTCTACAAAGAATAAATGCTCAAGGTGTTTTAGAGAACTCTGTGCCCTCTAGCGGCCGCTGGGACGTAACCTGGTAACAGCTAGTAGTGAGAACACCGTGGAGGTGCGTTGAAAGGTAAAAATTGAGCTAACCTGTAATCGGGTAGGCCCACTGATGGGCCTATCTCCCGAGTAGACCAAAATCAAAAAGACACAGGCTGGCCATCCTGCACTGCAGCAACATGTACCATAGCCAAGACTTGGAAGAAACCCAAATGTCCATCAACAGAACAATGCACCAAGAAGAAGGGGGCCCATGTGCACAATGGAACATGAGCCACGGAAGAGCATGCAACAGGTGCCTCTGGCACCACCGTAGAAGGATCTAGAGATACCCACCCAAAAGGAAGTACGAAAGAAACCGAAATAGAAATATCCTATGACATCACTTATAGCTGTTACTTCAACATTGATACCCATGAAGTCATTTCCAAGAGAAGGCCGTGCATAGATGCAGAAAACCAACTATGCTTAACCAAGTGGAAAGGTGTAAGGAATGTATGAATTTGGATATGGGGGTTTACAGACATGTACTGATACATATGAAATATATAATCACAAAATACCTAAGGAATACCAAGAGAGGTCGACTCAACACTCTGTAATAACCTACACGGGAAAGGATCCAAAGATGAATAGATTGACACATACATATGATGAACCAGATGCAGTACACCTAGAACACACACCACATTTTTATCCAATTGGCTGTGATACTAGATAACAATTAAATTTTAAAAAACACACAAGAAGTAAGGAGATATAAGCTCTTGGGGGTTTGCCCTGACACACTGCACTCTCATTTGCAGCCTACTAACACAATTTCCAGGAAGCCTCTGTTGCAGGAAAACCCAGAGTTGGAAATGGAGAAATGCTGCCGCCTTGTGGCCGTTTCCCGCAAGAGCGGCTTTAAACGGATAGCTATGGGTCACTTAACATTCACAAGGACTCCGGCCTCTAAAAGACACCTGCCCTCAAAAAAAAAAAAAAATGTCCTGAGCTCGGCAGTGGTGAAAAAAATTCAAAGCAGGCAAATGTGTCAAAGAGATAGTATGAAGAGGTAAGTTTTACTCACTCTTTATCAAAAAAGCAAAATGGAGAAAAGCTCAACCTCAGGAATGATCAGACTCCTCTAAGCTACAAAAAGCTTTCAGCTCACCCAAGTTAACTACCGTCAGCCAAAAGACTACAAACAATAAATGCTGAAGGGGTTTTAGAGAACTCTGTTCCCTCTGTCTGCGGAGGACATGTCTAGTTGTAACAGCCAATAATGAGAACAGAAAGGAGCTGCGTTTTCAATTAAAAATTGAGCCACCCTTCCATCCAGAACACCCACAGCCGAGCCTCTCACCTGAGAAGACGGGCTGCAAGAGCTGCACTCCACGAGTTTTCACAGTAGCCAAGACACCGAAGCAACCCAAATGTCCATCAACAGATGAATGGATAAGAAGAGCTGGTCCGTGGACACAGTGGACTATTAGCCATGGAAAACAAGGAAACACTGCTCTTTGAGGCACCCGAGATGAGCCTAGAGATCATCACAGAACATGAGTTAAGTCGGAAAGCAAAAGGCATACCGTATGACATCACCTATAGGCGTTATCTAACAGCTGACACAAATGAACATATTTCCACAAAGAAAGACACTCACACACTTAGAAAACAAACTAAGCTTAAGTAAAATGAAAGGTGGGGGGAATGGATAACTTAAGATTAGTGTCACCATATGTGTACAAATACGTATTAAATATATATATCAAACAGACCGACCATATAGCAAGGGAGGTCACCAGAACACTCTGCAATAATTTACATGGGAAGAGGATCTGTACAAGAATATATATATATATATATATAAAACGTACAAATGAACCAGATTCTGTACATATAGGACCAACAGTATTCTAATCATTACCCCGATTTAAACAAATTAAAAGAGCGAACAAGAAGTAATGTGACATACACTTCTGGGGTTTTTTCCTGGCACATTCCATTCTAATTGACAACCTGGGAACAGGACTTCCAGAAGGCTCTGCTGCCCTAGTAACCAGATGTGGGAATGTAGCAATGCTGACGCCTTGTGGCCGTTTCCCACAGCAGCAGCTTTAAAGTCAGTGCTAATGGTCACTCAATATTCACACCCATTGCAGGCTTGTAAATGACACCTGCCCTCCAAAACAAAATCCTGGGGTCGAAAATCGACCAAAAAAGTCGAAAGAGGGCAACCTTCCAAGAAGACAATTTCGAGAGGTTTATTGTACTCACGGTTTTTTTTTTTCTGTTTTTGTTTAACAGAATAAAAAAAGGCGTGGAAAAATGCTGAACCTTAGGAATTATTAGACACGAAAATACACGTTACAAAAACCTATCATGTCAGCCGACTCAGCATGGCCAGCAGCAAAACTTCTGCAAACAAGAAATGCTGACGGGGTGGTGAAGAAATACGTACCCTCGGTTCTAAGTGGGACGTGGTAAGAGCCCCTAAGGAAAACACAGTGGAGTTGCCTGGAAAGGGTCAACATTGAGCGACCGTTCAATCAAGCATAGCCACTGCTGGGTCTATCACCTGAGAGGATGAGAATCAAAAAGACACGGGCTGGCAATCCTGCAATCCAGCAATGTTTACCATAGCCAACACTTGGAAGCAATGAAAATGCCCAGCCACAGAGGAATGCAGAAAGGAGCAGTGGTCCATGGACACAATGGAAGAGTACTCCAGTGAAAAGTAGAAATTCCATTTTAAAAACAGATATAAGTAAGGAGACATCAGCTTTGGGGGGTTTCTCCAGACACATCCCACCGTCATTGATAACCGAGGAACACCACTGGCAGGAAGGTCTGTTTCACTAGTTACCAGAGTGGGAAACGCAGAAATGCTGCAGCCCTCTGGCCGTTACCTGCAACGGCAGCTTGAAAACCCGTGCTAATGGTCACTTCGTGTGCACAAGTCCTGGAGGGCTGTCAATGAAACCTGCCCTCAAAATGTCTTGAGGGAGGTAGTGGCCAAAATATTTCAAAAGGCGGCACATACTTCAAGAAAAGAATGTGATGAGGTAAGCTACACACACAGTTTGAAGAAAAAAAGGACATCCCTGAAAGCTCAATTTCAAGGCTTTATGAGACGCATGCAAATCCAACCACAGAGGTATCGGCTCACACCAGTCAGAAGAACCATCAGCAACAAGACTACCAACAATTCATGCTGAAGGGGTTGTGGAGAAGTGCATACCCTCTAGGTTAAGTGGGACTTTGCCGCCAGCCGCGGCGGGTCCTCAAAGTGTAGCAACAACCGACGAGAGGGGGTAGGGAACTGAACGCACCAAGGTATGGGATCAGAAGGGCACAAGCAACTGACGCTTGCAAGGCAAGTTTAATAACAAAGCCTAGCCGTATATATACCCCTAAAGCAGGGACTTTGCTTCGTCACGCCTTATCGGCATCAGCTGGTTGGTTGGCTTCTCGGCTTAGTCACACCTTATCAGCATCAGCTGGTTGGTTGGCTGCTCGGCTTCTCCCTCAAAGGCACCAATTTC
Source organism: Kogia breviceps (assembly GCF_026419965.1). Lineage (NCBI taxonomy): Eukaryota > Metazoa > Chordata > Mammalia > Artiodactyla > Physeteridae > Kogia > Kogia breviceps. The sequence continues at coordinate 3,602,077 of NW_026711939.1, read as the reverse complement.
CCCTCCAGGGTTGCTTTTCCTAGCTTTAGGGAACAACCAGGGACTCCCAGTAACTGAGCAGGTCCCTGGAGCGATTTGGCCAAAGGCCATCTCCTTTTGTATGTTCATACCATAAAGTCCAGGATGCATACCAAGGAGAGTACAGTCGGGCCCTGAGGCTTAGGAGGGTCTTAGTGGCGCCTTCCTCAGAGGGCAATGCTCGCCACAGGACTTCACCTGGTAAGAGGCACTAATGGGAACAGAATGGAGGTGCCTTTACAAGGTAAACACTGAGTTACGATATGATCCAGCAGGCCCACTCGTGGGCCTATAACCTAAGAAAGAAGACAGAAGTGGAAAGACACAGGCAGGCAAATCTGCATTGCAGGAGTATTACAATAGCCAGGACATGGAAGCAAGCAGAAAGTCCATCAACAGATGAGTGGACAAAGAAGAACAGGGACCTGAACAGATGGAATATTAGCCAAGGAACAAAAGGAAACAATGCCATCAACAGCACCATCGGTGAGGCTAGAGTTCATCACGCACCTTGCAGTAAGTCACAGAGCGAAAGATACATAGCCTACGATATCACTTATAGGTGTTCCCTAAAAATTGATATCACTGAAGATATTTCCACAGAGAAAGGCAATCACAGATGCAATAAACAGATTTATGGTTCACCCATGGACAGGTGTGAGAATTGTGTACATTAGGAAATTGGGTTTAAGAGAGAGATACAAACACAGGTGAAATACAAAATCACCAAAGGCCTACGGAATACCAAGAGAAGAGTACTCAACATTGTGTCATAAGCTACATGGGAAAAGGATCCAAAGAAGACTAGATACATGTTTATGTGTAAAAGAGCCACATCTTTCACACCCACAACAAGCAAAACATTGTAATCAAACTTGCTGTGAGAAACAATAAACATTGAATTAAAAAACGAACAAGTCAGTCGTGAGGCACAAACATAAGGGGCTTTTTCCTGGCACAGTCCATTCTAATTGACAACCTAGAATACGACTTCCACGGAGGCTCTGTTGCCCGAGTAACCAGGTTTGGTAAAGGAGACCTGCTGCCGCCTTGTGGCCGTTTCTCAAAACAGCAGCTTTAAACCCAGTGCTAATGGTCACTTGATATTCAAAATCATTGCAGGCCTATAAATGACACCTGCCCTCAAAAACGATTCTTGGGTCGTCCATCGAGGAAAACAACTCAAAAGACGTGCACATTTCAAAGAGACAATTTCAAGAGGCATATTTTGTGCACATTTTGTCTTCTCTTTCTTTCTTTCTCTTGTGATAAATAAAAGGGCATGGAAAAATGCTCAACATCAGGAATTAATAAAGCCATGCAAATCCAGTCGACAGAAACGTTCACCCACCGTCGTCAGAATGATCATCAGCCACAGAGTCTACAAAGAATAAATGCTCAAGGTGTTTTAGAGAACTCTGTGCCCTCTAGCGGCCGCTGGGACGTAACCTGGTAACAGCTAGTAGTGAGAACACCGTGGAGGTGCGTTGAAAGGTAAAAATTGAGCTAACCTGTAATCGGGTAGGCCCACTGATGGGCCTATCTCCCGAGTAGACCAAAATCAAAAAGACACAGGCTGGCCATCCTGCACTGCAGCAACATGTACCATAGCCAAGACTTGGAAGAAACCCAAATGTCCATCAACAGAACAATGCACCAAGAAGAAGGGGGCCCATGTGCACAATGGAACATGAGCCACGGAAGAGCATGCAACAGGTGCCTCTGGCACCACCGTAGAAGGATCTAGAGATACCCACCCAAAAGGAAGTACGAAAGAAACCGAAATAGAAATATCCTATGACATCACTTATAGCTGTTACTTCAACATTGATACCCATGAAGTCATTTCCAAGAGAAGGCCGTGCATAGATGCAGAAAACCAACTATGCTTAACCAAGTGGAAAGGTGTAAGGAATGTATGAATTTGGATATGGGGGTTTACAGACATGTACTGATACATATGAAATATATAATCACAAAATACCTAAGGAATACCAAGAGAGGTCGACTCAACACTCTGTAATAACCTACACGGGAAAGGATCCAAAGATGAATAGATTGACACATACATATGATGAACCAGATGCAGTACACCTAGAACACACACCACATTTTTATCCAATTGGCTGTGATACTAGATAACAATTAAATTTTAAAAAACACACAAGAAGTAAGGAGATATAAGCTCTTGGGGGTTTGCCCTGACACACTGCACTCTCATTTGCAGCCTACTAACACAATTTCCAGGAAGCCTCTGTTGCAGGAAAACCCAGAGTTGGAAATGGAGAAATGCTGCCGCCTTGTGGCCGTTTCCCGCAAGAGCGGCTTTAAACGGATAGCTATGGGTCACTTAACATTCACAAGGACTCCGGCCTCTAAAAGACACCTGCCCTCAAAAAAAAAAAAAAAATGTCCTGAGCTCGGCAGTGGTGAAAAAAATTCAAAGCAGGCAAATGTGTCAAAGAGATAGTATGAAGAGGTAAGTTTTACTCACTCTTTATCAAAAAAGCAAAATGGAGAAAAGCTCAACCTCAGGAATGATCAGACTCCTCTAAGCTACAAAAAGCTTTCAGCTCACCCAAGTTAACTACCGTCAGCCAAAAGACTACAAACAATAAATGCTGAAGGGGTTTTAGAGAACTCTGTTCCCTCTGTCTGCGGAGGACATGTCTAGTTGTAACAGCCAATAATGAGAACAGAAAGGAGCTGCGTTTTCAATTAAAAATTGAGCCACCCTTCCATCCAGAACACCCACAGCCGAGCCTCTCACCTGAGAAGACGGGCTGCAAGAGCTGCACTCCACGAGTTTTCACAGTAGCCAAGACACCGAAGCAACCCAAATGTCCATCAACAGATGAATGGATAAGAAGAGCTGGTCCGTGGACACAGTGGACTATTAGCCATGGAAAACAAGGAAACACTGCTCTTTGAGGCACCCGAGATGAGCCTAGAGATCATCACAGAACATGAGTTAAGTCGGAAAGCAAAAGGCATACCGTATGACATCACCTATAGGCGTTATCTAACAGCTGACACAAATGAACATATTTCCACAAAGAAAGACACTCACACACTTAGAAAACAAACTAAGCTTATGTAAAATGAAAGGTGGGGGGAATGGATAAATTAAGATTAGTGTCACCATATGTGTACAAATACGTATTAAATATATATATCAAACAGACCGACCATATAGCAAGGGAGGTCACCAGAACACTCTGCAATAATTTACATGGGAAGAGGATCTGTACAAGAATATATATATATATATATATATAAAACGTACAAATGAACCAGATTCTGTACATATAGGACCAACAGTATTCTAATCATTACCCCGATTTAAACAAATTAAAAGAGCGAACAAGAAGTAATGTGACATACACTTCTGGGGTTTTTTCCTGGCACATTCCATTCTAATTGACAACCTGGGAACAGGACTTCCAGAAGGCTCTGCTGCCCTAGTAACCAGATGTGGGAATGTAGCAATGCTGACGCCTTGTGGCCGTTTCCCACAGCAGCAGCTTTAAAGTCAGTGCTAATGGTCACTCAATATTCACACCCATTGCAGGCTTGTAAATGACACCTGCCCTCCAAAACAAAATCCTGGGGTCGAAAATCGACCAAAAAAGTCCAAAGAGGGCAACCTTCCAAGAAGACAATTTCGAGAGGTTTATTGTACTCAGGGGTTTTTTTTTTCTGTTTTTGTTTAACAGAATAAAAAAAGGCGTGGAAAAATGCTGAACCTTAGGAATTATTAGACACGAAAATACACGTTACAAAAACCTATCATGTCACACGACTCAGCATGGCCAGCAGCAAAACTTCTGCAAACAAGAAATGCTGACGGGGTGGTGAAGAAATGCGTACCCTCGGTTCTAAGTGGGACGTGGTAAGAGCCCCTAAGGAAAACACAGTGGAGTTGCCTGGAAAGGGTCAACATTGAGCGACCGTTCAATCAAGCATAGCCACTGCTGGGTCTATCACCTGAGAGGATGAGAATCAAAAAGACACGGGCTGGCAATCCTGCAATCCAGCAATGTTTACCATAGCCAACACTTGGAAGCAATGAAAATGCCCAGCCACAGAGGAATGCAGAAAGGAGCAGTGGTCCATGGACACAATGGAAGAGTACTCCAGTGAAAAGTAGAAATTCCATTTTAAAAACAGATATAAGTAAGGAGACATCAGCTTTGGGGGGTTTCTCCAGACACATCCCACCGTCATTGATAACCGAGGAACACCACTGGCAGGAAGGTCTGTTTCACTAGTTACCAGAGTGGGAAACGCAGAAATGCTGCAGCCCTCTGGCCGTTACCTGCAACGGCAGCTTGAAAACCCGTGCTAATGGTCACTTCGTGTGCACAAGTCCTGGAGGGCTGTCAATGAAACCTGCCCTCAAAATGTCTTGAGGGAGGTAGTGGCCAAAATATTTCAAAAGGCGGCACATACTTCAAGAAAAGAATGTGATGAGGTAAGCTACACACACAGTTTGAAGAAAAAAAAGGACATCCCTGAAAGCTCAATTTCAAGGCTTTATGAGACGCATGCAAATCCAACCACAGAGGTATCGGCTCACACCAGTCAGAAGAACCATCAGCAACAAGACTACCAACAATTCATGCTGAAGGGGTTGTGGAGAAGTGCATACCCTCTAGGTTAAGTGGGACTTTGCCGCCAGCCGCGGCGGGTCCTCAAAGTGTAGCAACAACCGACGAGAGGGGGTAGGGAACTGAACGCACCAAGGTATGGGATCAGAAGGGCACAAGCAACTGACGCTTGCAAGGCAAGTTTAATAACAAAGCCTAGCCGTATATATACCCCTAAAGCAGGGACTTTGCTTCGTCACGCCTTATCGGCATCAGCTGGTTGGTTGGCTTCTCGGCTTAGTCACACCTTATCAGCATCAGCTGGTTGGTTGGCTGCTCGGCTTCTCCCTCAAAGGCACCAATTTCCCCTCCAGGGTTGCTTTTCCTAGCTTTAGGGAACAACCAGGGACTCCCAGTAACTGAGCAGGTCCCTGGAGCGATTTGGCCAAAGGCCATCTCCTTTTGTATGTTCATACCATAAAGTCCAGGATGCATACCAAGGAGAGTACAGTCGGGCCCTGAGGCTTAGGAGGGTCTTAGTGGCGCCTTCCTCAGAGGGCAATGCTCGCCACAGGACTTCACCTGGTAAGAGGCACTAATGGGAACAGAATGGAGGTGCCTTTACAAGGTAAACACTGAGTTACGATATGATCCAGCAGGCCCACTCGTGGGCCTATAACCTAAGAAAGAAGACAGAAGTGGAAAGACACAGGCAGGCAAATCTGCATTGCAGGAGTATTACAATAGCCAGGACATGGAAGCAAGCAGAAAGTCCATCAACAGATGAGTGGACAAAGAAGAACAGGGACCTGAACAGATGGAATATTAGCCAAGGAACAAAAGGAAACAATGCCATCAACAGCACCATCGGTGAGGCTAGAGTTCATCACGCACCTTGCAGTAAGTCACAGAGCGAAAGATACATAGCCTACGATATCACTTATAGGTGTTCCCTAAAAATTGATATCACTGAAGATATTTCCACAGAGAAAGGCAATCACAGATGCAATAAACAGATTTATGGTTCACCCATGGACAGGTGTGAGAATTGTGTACATTAGGAAATTGGGTTTAAGAGAGAGATACAAACACAGGTGAAATACAAAATCACCAAAGGCCTACGGAATACCAAGAGAAGAGTACTCAACATTGTGTCATAAGCTACATGGGAAAAGGATCCAAAGAAGACTAGATACATGTTTATGTGTAAAAGAGCCACATCTTTCACACCCACAACAAGCAAAACATTGTAATCAAACTTGCTGTGAGAAACAATAAACATTGAATTAAAAAACGAACAAGTCAGTCGTGAGGCACAAACATAAGGGGCTTTTTCCTGGCACAGTCCATTCTAATTGACAACCTAGAATACGACTTCCACGGAGGCTCTGTTGCCCGAGTAACCAGGTTTGGTAAAGGAGACCTGCTGCCGCCTTGTGGCCGTTTCTCAAAACAGCAGCTTTAAACCCAGTGCTAATGGTCACTTGATATTCAAAATCATTGCAGGCCTATAAATGACACCTGCCCTCAAAAACGATTCTTGGGTCGTCCATCGAGGAAAACAACTCAAAAGACGTGCACATTTCAAAACGACAATTTCAAGAGGCATATTTTGTGCACATTTTGTCTTCTCTTTCTTTCTTTCTCTTGTGATAAATAAAAGGGCATGGAAAAATGCTCAACATCAGGAATTAATAAAGCCATGCAAATCCAGTCGACAGAAACGTTCACCCACCGTCGTCAGAATGATCATCAGCCACAGAGTCTACAAAGAATAAATGCTCAAGGTGTTTTAGAGAACTCTGTGCCCTCTAGCGGCCGCTGGGACGTAACCTGGTAACAGCTAGTAGTGAGAACACCGTGGAGGTGCGTTGAAAGGTAAAAATTGAGCTAACCTGTAATCGGGTAGGCCCACTGATGGGCCTATCTCCCGAGTAGACCAAAATCAAAAAGACACAGGCTGGCCATCCTGCACTGCAGCAACATGTACCATAGCCAAGACTTGGAAGAAACCCAAATGTCCATCAACAGAACAATGCACCAAGAAGAAGGGGGCCCATGTGCACAATGGAACATGAGCCACGGAAGAGCATGCAACAGGTGCCTCTGGCACCACCGTAGAAGGATCTAGAGATACCCACCCAAAAGGAAGTACGAAAGAAACCGAAATAGAAATATCCTATGACATCACTTATAGCTGTTACTTCAACATTGATACCCATGAAGTCATTTCCAAGAGAAGGCCGTGCATAGATGCAGAAAACCAACTATGCTTAACCAAGTGGAAAGGTGTAAGGAATGTATGAATTTGGATATGGGGGTTTACAGACATGTACTGATACATATGAAATATATAATCACAAAATACCTAAGGAATACCAAGAGAGGTCGACTCAACACTCTGTAATAACCTACACGGGAAAGGATCCAAAGATGAATAGATTGACACATACATATGATGAACCAGATGCAGTACACCTAGAACACACACCACATTTTTATCCAATTGGCTGTGATACTAGATAACAATTAAATTTTAAAAAACACACAAGAAGTAAGGAGATATAAGCTCTTGGGGGTTTGCCCTGACACACTGCACTCTCATTTGCAGCCTACTAACACAATTTCCAGGAAGCCTCTGTTGCAGGAAAACCCAGAGTTGGAAATGGAGAAATGCTGCCGCCTTGTGGCCGTTTCCCGCAAGAGCGGCTTTAAACGGATAGCTATGGGTCACTTAACATTCACAAGGACTCCGGCCTCTAAAAGACACCTGCCCTCAAAAAAAAAAAAAAATGTCCTGAGCTCGGCAGTGGTGAAAAAAATTCAAAGCAGGCAAATGTGTCAAAGAGATAGTATGAAGAGGTAAGTTTTACTCACTCTTTATCAAAAAAGCAAAATGGAGAAAAGCTCAACCTCAGGAATGATCAGACTCCTCTAAGCTACAAAAAGCTTTCAGCTCACCCAAGTTAACTACCGTCAGCCAAAAGACTACAAACAATAAATGCTGAAGGGGTTTTAGAGAACTCTGTTCCCTCTGTCTGCGGAGGACATGTCTAGTTGTAACAGCCAATAATGAGAACAGAAAGGAGCTGCGTTTTCAATTAAAAATTGAGCCACCCTTCCATCCAGAACACCCACAGCCGAGCCTCTCACCTGAGAAGACGGGCTGCAAGAGCTGCACTCCACGAGTTTTCACAGTAGCCAAGACACCGAAGCAACCCAAATGTCCATCAACAGATGAATGGATAAGAAGAGCTGGTCCGTGGACACAGTGGACTATTAGCCATGGAAAACAAGGAAACACTGCTCTTTGAGGCACCCGAGATGAGCCTAGAGATCATCACAGAACATGAGTTAAGTCGGAAAGCAAAAGGCATACCGTATGACATCACCTATAGGCGTTATCTAACAGCTGACACAAATGAACATATTTCCACAAAGAAAGACACTCACACACTTAGAAAACAAACTAAGCTTAAGTAAAATGAAAGGTGGGGGGAATGGATAACTTAAGATTAGTGTCACCATATGTGTACAAATACGTATTAAATATATATATCAAACAGACCGACCATATAGCAAGGGAGGTCACCAGAACACTCTGCAATAATTTACATGGGAAGAGGATCTGTACAAGAATATATATATATATATATATAAAACGTACAAATGAACCAGATTCTGTACATATAGGACCAACAGTATTCTAATCATTACCCCGATTTAAACAAATTAAAAGAGCGAACAAGAAGTAATGTGACATACACTTCTGGGGTTTTTTCCTGGCACATTCCATTCTAATTGACAACCTGGGAACAGGACTTCCAGAAGGCTCTGCTGCCCTAGTAACCAGATGTGGGAATGTAGCAATGCTGACGCCTTGTGGCCGTTTCCCACAGCAGCAGCTTTAAAGTCAGTGCTAATGGTCACTCAATATTCACACCCATTGCAGGCTTGTAAATGACACCTGCCCTCCAAAACAAAATCCTGGGGTCGAAAATCGACCAAAAAAGTCGAAAGAGGGCAACCTTCCAAGAAGACAATTTCGAGAGGTTTATTGTACTCACGGTTTTTTTTTTTCTGTTTTTGTTTAACAGAATAAAAAAAGGCGTGGAAAAATGCTGAACCTTAGGAATTATTAGACACGAAAATACACGTTACAAAAACCTATCATGTCAGCCGACTCAGCATGGCCAGCAGCAAAACTTCTGCAAACAAGAAATGCTGACGGGGTGGTGAAGAAATACGTACCCTCGGTTCTAAGTGGGACGTGGTAAGAGCCCCTAAGGAAAACACAGTGGAGTTGCCTGGAAAGGGTCAACATTGAGCGACCGTTCAATCAAGCATAGCCACTGCTGGGTCTATCACCTGAGAGGATGAGAATCAAAAAGACACGGGCTGGCAATCCTGCAATCCAGCAATGTTTACCATAGCCAACACTTGGAAGCAATGAAAATGCCCAGCCACAGAGGAATGCAGAAAGGAGCAGTGGTCCATGGACACAATGGAAGAGTACTCCAGTGAAAAGTAGAAATTCCATTTTAAAAACAGATATAAGTAAGGAGACATCAGCTTTGGGGGGTTTCTCCAGACACATCCCACCGTCATTGATAACCGAGGAACACCACTGGCAGGAAGGTCTGTTTCACTAGTTACCAGAGTGGGAAACGCAGAAATGCTGCAGCCCTCTGGCCGTTACCTGCAACGGCAGCTTGAAAACCCGTGCTAATGGTCACTTCGTGTGCACAAGTCCTGGAGGGCTGTCAATGAAACCTGCCCTCAAAATGTCTTGAGGGAGGTAGTGGCCAAAATATTTCAAAAGGCGGCACATACTTCAAGAAAAGAATGTGATGAGGTAAGCTACACACACAGTTTGAAGAAAAAAAGGACATCCCTGAAAGCTCAATTTCAAGGCTTTATGAGACGCATGCAAATCCAACCACAGAGGTATCGGCTCACAACAGTCAGAAGAACCATCAGCAACAAGACTACCAACAATTCATGCTGAAGGGGTTGTGGAGAAGTGCATACCCTCTAGGTTAAGTGGGACTTTGCCGCCAGCCGCGGCGGGTCCTCAAAGTGTAGCAACAACCGACGAGAGGGGGTAGGGAACTGAACGCACCAAGGTATGGGATCAGAAGGGCACAAGCAACTGACGCTTGCAAGGCAAGTTTAATAACAAAGCCTAGCCGTATATATACCCCTAAAGCAGGGACTTTGCTTCGTCACGCCTTATCGGCATCAGCTGGTTGGTTGGCTTCTCGGCTTAGTCACACCTTATCAGCATCAGCTGGTTGGTTGGCTGCTCGGCTTCTCCCTCAAAGGCACCAATTTCCCCTCCAGGGTTGCTTTTCCTAGCTTTAGGGAACAACCAGGGACTCCCAGTAACTGAGCAGGTCCCTGGAGCGATTTGGCCAAAGGCCATCTCCTTTTGTATGTTCATACCATAAAGTCCAGGATGCATACCAAGGAGAGTACAGTCGGGCCCTGAGGCTTAGGAGGGTCTTAGTGGCGCCTTCCTCAGAGGGCAATGCTCGCCACAGGACTTCACCTGGTAAGAGGCACTAATGGGAACAGAATGGAGGTGCCTTTACAAGGTAAACACTGAGTTACGATATGATCCAGCAGGCCCACTCGTGGGCCTATAACCTAAGAAAGAAGACAGAAGTGGAAAGACACAGGCAGGCAAATCTGCATTGCAGGAGTATTACAATAGCCAGGACATGGAAGCAAGCAGAAAGTCCATCAACAGATGAGTGGACAAAGAAGAACAGGGACCTGAACAGATGGAATATTAGCCAAGGAACAAAAGGAAACAATGCCATCAACAGCACCATCGGTGAGGCTAGAGTTCATCACGCACCTTGCAGTAAGTCACAGAGCGAAAGATACATAGCCTACGATATCACTTATAGGTGTTCCCTAAAAATTGATATCACTGAAGATATTTCCACAGAGAAAGGCAATCACAGATGCAATAAACAGATTTATGGTTCACCCATGGACAGGTGTGAGAATTGTGTACATTAGGAAATTGGGTTTAAGAGAGAGATACAAACACAGGTGAAATACAAAATCACCAAAGGCCTACGGAATACCAAGAGAAGAGTACTCAACATTGTGTCATAAGCTACATGGGAAAAGGATCCAAAGAAGACTAGATACATGTTTATGTGTAAAAGAGCCACATCTTTCACACCCACAACAAGCAAAACATTGTAATCAAACTTGCTGTGAGAAACAATAAACATTGAATTAAAAAACGAACAAGTCAGTCGTGAGGCACAAACATAAGGGGCTTTTTCCTGGCACAGTCCATTCTAATTGACAACCTAGAATACGACTTCCACGGAGGCTCTGTTGCCCGAGTAACCAGGTTTGGTAAAGGAGACCTGCTGCCGCCTTGTGGCCGTTTCTCAAAACAGCAGCTTTAAACCCAGTGCTAATGGTCACTTGATATTCAAAATCATTGCAGGCCTATAAATGACACCTGCCCTCAAAAACGATTCTTGGGTCGTCCATCGAGGAAAACAACTCAAAAGACGTGCACATTTCAAAGAGACAATTTCAAGAGGCATATTTTGTGCACATTTTGTCTTCTCTTTCTTTCTTTCTCTTGTGATAAATAAAAGGGCATGGAAAAATGCTCAACATCAGGAATTAATAAAGCCATGCAAATCCAGTCGACAGAAACGTTCACCCACCGTCGTCAGAATGATCATCAGCCACAGAGTCTACAAAGAATAAATGCTCAAGGTGTTTTAGAGAACTCTGTGCCCTCTAGCGGCCGCTGGGACGTAACCTGGTAACAGCTAGTAGTGAGAACACCGTGGAGGTGCGTTGAAAGGTAAAAATTGAGCTAACCTGTAATCGGGTAGGCCCACTGATGGGCCTATCTCCCGAGTAGACCAAAATCAAAAAGACACAGGCTGGCCATCCTGCACTGCAGCAACATGTACCATAGCCAAGACTTGGAAGAAACCCAAATGTCCATCAACAGAACAATGCACCAAGAAGAAGGGGGCCCATGTGCACAATGGAACATGAGCCACGGAAGAGCATGCAACAGGTGCCTCTGGCACCACCGTAGAAGGATCTAGAGATACCCACCCAAAAGGAAGTACGAAAGAAACCGAAATAGAAATATCCTATGACATCACTTATAGCTGTTACTTCAACATTGATACCCATGAAGTCATTTCCAAGAGAAGGCCGTGCATAGATGCAGAAAACCAACTATGCTTAACCAAGTGGAAAGGTGTAAGGAATGTATGAATTTGGATATGGGGGTTTACAGACATGTACTGATACATATGAAATATATAATCACAAAATACCTAAGGAATACCAAGAGAGGTCGACTCAACACTCTGTAATAACCTACACGGGAAAGGATCCAAAGATGAATAGATTGACACATACATATGATGAACCAGATGCAGTACACCTAGAACACACACCACATTTTTATCCAATTGGCTGTGATACTAGATAACAATTAAATTTTAAAAAACACACAAGAAGTAAGGAGATATAAGCTCTTGGGGGTTTGCCCTGACACACTGCACTCTCATTTGCAGCCTACTAACACAATTTCCAGGAAGCCTCTGTTGCAGGAAAACCCAGAGTTGGAAATGGAGAAATGCTGCCGCCTTGTGGCCGTTTCCCGCAAGAGCGGCTTTAAACGGATAGCTATGGGTCACTTAACATTCACAAGGACTCCGGCCTCTAAAAGACACCTGCCCTCAAAAAAAAAAAAAAAATGTCCTGAGCTCGGCAGTGGTGAAAAAAATTCAAAGCAGGCAAATGTGTCAAAGAGATAGTATGAAGAGGTAAGTTTTACTCACTCTTTATCAAAAAAGCAAAATGGAGAAAAGCTCAACCTCAGGAATGATCAGACTCCTCTAAGCTACAAAAAGCTTTCAGCTCACCCAAGTTAACTACCGTCAGCCAAAAGACTACAAACAATAAATGCTGAAGGGGTTTTAGAGAACTCTGTTCCCTCTGTCTGCGGAGGACATGTCTAGTTGTAACAGCCAATAATGAGAACAGAAAGGAGCTGCGTTTTCAATTAAAAATTGAGCCACCCTTCCATCCAGAACACCCACAGCCGAGCCTCTCACCTGAGAAGACGGGCTGCAAGAGCTGCACTCCACGAGTTTTCACAGTAGCCAAGACACCGAAGCAACCCAAATGTCCATCAACAGATGAATGGATAAGAAGAGCTGGTCCGTGGACACAGTGGACTATTAGCCATGGAAAACAAGGAAACACTGCTCTTTGAGGCACCCGAGATGAGCCTAGAGATCATCACAGAACATGAGTTAAGTCGGAAAGCAAAAGGCATACCGTATGACATCACCTATAGGCGTTATCTAACAGCTGACACAAATGAACATATTTCCACAAAGAAAGACACTCACACACTTAGAAAACAAACTAAGCTTAAGTAAAATGAAAGGTGGGGGGAATGGATAACTTAAGATTAGTGTCACCATATGTGTACAAATACGTATTAAATATATATATCAAACAGACCGACCATATAGCAAGGGAGGTCACCAGAACACTCTGCAATAATTTACATGGGAAGAGGATCTGTACAAGAATATATATATATATATATATAAAACGTACAAATGAACCAGATTCTGTACATATAGGACCAACAGTATTCTAATCATTACCCCGATTTAAACAAATTAAAAGAGCGAACAAGAAGTAATGTGACATACACTTCTGGGGTTTTTTCCTGGCACATTCCATTCTAATTGACAACCTGGGAACAGGACTTCCAGAAGGCTCTGCTGCCCTAGTAACCAGATGTGGGAATGTAGCAATGCTGACGCCTTGTGGCCGTTTCCCACAGCAGCAGCTTTAAAGTCAGTGCTAATGGTCACTCAATATTCACACCCATTGCAGGCTTGTAAATGACACCTGCCCTCCAAAACAAAATCCTGGGGTCGAAAATCGACCAAAAAAGTCCAAAGAGGGCAACCTTCCAAGAAGACAATTTCGAGAGGTTTATTGTACTCAGGGGTTTTTTTTTTCTGTTTTTGTTTAACAGAATAAAAAAAGGCGTGGAAAAATGCTGAACCTTAGGAATTATTAGACACGAAAATACACGTTACAAAAACCTATCATGTCACACGACTCAGCATGGCCAGCAGCAAAACTTCTGCAAACAAGAAATGCTGACGGGGTGGTGAAGAAATGCGTACCCTCGGTTCTAAGTGGGACGTGGTAAGAGCCCCTAAGGAAAACACAGTGGAGTTGCCTGGAAAGGGTCAACATTGAGCGACCGTTCAATCAAGCATAGCCACTGCTGGGTCTATCACCTGAGAGGATGAGAATCAAAAAGACACGGGCTGGCAATCCTGCAATCCAGCAATGTTTACCATAGCCAACACTTGGAAGCAATGAAAATGCCCAGCCACAGAGGAATGCAGAAAGGAGCAGTGGTCCATGGACACAATGGAAGAGTACTCCAGTGAAAAGTAGAAATTCCATTTTAAAAACAGATATAAGTAAGGAGACATCAGCTTTGGGGGGTTTCTCCAGACACATCCCACCGTCATTGATAACCAAGGAACACCACTGGCAGGAAGGCCTGTTTCACTAGTTACCAGAGTGGGAAACGCAGAAATGCTGCAGCCCTGTGGCCGTTACCTGCAACGGCAGCTTGAAAACCCGTGCTAATGGTCACTTCGTGTGCACAAGTCCTGGAGGGCTGTCAATGAAACCTGCCCTCAAAATGTCTTGAGGGAGGTAGTGGCCAAAATATTTCAAAAGGCGGCACATAGTTCAAGAAAAGAATGTGATGAGGTAAGCTACACACACAGTTTGAAGAAAAAAAGGGCATCCCTGAAAGCTCAATTTCAAGGCTTTATGAGACGCATGCAAATCCAACCACAGAGGTATCGGCTCACACCAGTCATAAGAACCATCAGCAACAAGACTACCAACAATTCATGCTGACGGGGTTGTGGAGAAGTGCATACCCTCTAGGTTAAGTGGGACTTTGCCGCCAGCCGCGGCGGGTCCTCAAAGTGTAGCAACAACCGACGAGAGGGGGTAGGGAACTGAACGCACCAAGGTATGGGATCAGAAGGGCACAAGCAACTGACGCTTGCAAGGCAAGTTTAATAACAAAGCCTAGCCGTATATATACCCCTAAAGCAGGGAATTTGCTTCGTCACGCCTTATCGGCATCAGCTGGTTGGTTGGCTTCTCGGCTTAGTCACACCTTATCAGCATCAGCTGGTTGGTTGGCTGCTCGGCTTCTCCCTCAAAGGCACCAATTTCCCCTCCAGGGTTGCTTTTCCTAGCTTTAGGGAACAACCAGGGACTCCCAGTAACTGAGCAGGTCCCTGGAGCGATTTGGCCAAAGACCATCTCCTTTTGTATGTTCATACCATAAAGTCCAGGATGCATACCAAGGAGAGTACAGTCGGGCCCTGAGGCTTAGGAGGGTCTTAGTGGCGCCTTCCTCAGAGGGCAATGCTCGCCACAGGACTTCACCTGGTAAGAGGCACTAATGGGAACAGAATGGAGGTGCCTTTACAAGGTAAACACTGAGTTACGATATGATCCAGCAGGCCCACTCCTGGGCCTATAACCTAAGAAAGAAGACAGAAGTGGAAAGACACAGGCAGGCAAATCTGCATTGCAGGAGTATTACAATAGCCAGGACATGGAAGCAAGCAGAAAGTCCATCAACAGATGAGTGGACAAAGAAGAACAGGGACCTGAGCAGATGGAATATTAGCCAAGGAACAAAAGGAAACAATGCCATCAACAGCACCATCGGTGAGGCTAGAGTTCATCACGCACCTTGCAGTAAGTCACAGAGCGAAAGATACATAGCCTACGATATCACTTATAGGTGTTCCCTAAAAATTGATATCACTGAAGATATTTCCACAGAGAAAGGCAATCACAGATGCAATAAACAGATTTATGGTTCACCCATGGACAGGTGTGAGAATTGTGTACATTAGGAAATTGGGTTTAAGAGAGAGATACAAACACAGGTGAAATACAAAATCACCAAAGGCCTACGGAATACCAAGAGAAGAGTACTCAACATTGTGTCATAAGCTACATGGGAAAAGGATCCAAAGAAGACTAGATACATGTTTATGTGTAAAAGAGCCACATCTTTCACACCTACAACAAGCAAAACATTGTAATCAAACTTGCTGTGAGAAACAATAAACATTGAATTAAAAAACGAACAAGTCAGTCGTGAGGCACAAACATAAGGGGCTTTTTCCTGGCACAGTCCATTCTAATTGACAACCGAGAATACGACTTCCACGGAGGCTCTGTTGCCCGAGTAACCAGGTTTGGTAAAGGAGACCTGCTGCCGCCTTGTGGCCGTTTCTCAAAACAGCAGCTTTAAACCCAGTGCTAATGGTCACTTGATATTCAAAATCATTGCAGGCCTATAAATGACACCTGCCGTCAAAAACGATTCTTGGGTCGTCAATCGAGGAAAAAAACTCAAAAGATGTGCACACTTCAAAACGACAATTTCAAGAGGCATATTTTGCGCACATTTTGTCTTCTCTTTCTTTCTTTCTCTTGTGATAAATAAAAGGGCATGGAAAAATGCTCAACATCAGGAATTAATAAAGCCATGCAAATCCAGTCGACAGAAACGTTCACCCACCGTCGTCAGAATGATCATCAGCCACAGAGTCTACAAAGAATAAATGCTCAAGGTGTTTTAGAGAACTCTGTGCCCTCTAGCGGCCGCTGGGACGTAACCTGGGAACAGCTAGTAGTGAGAACACCGTGGAGGTGCACTGAAAGGTAAAAATTGAGCTAACCTGTAATCGGGTAGGCCCACTGATGGGCCTATCTCCCGAGTAGACCAAAATCAAAAAGACACAGGCTGGCCATCCTGCACTGCAGCAACATGTACCATCGCCAAGACTTGGAAGAAACCCAAATGTCCATCAACAGAACAATGCACCAAGAAGAAGGGGGCCCATGTGCACAATGGAACATGAGCCACGGAAGAGCATGCAACAGTGCCGCTGGCACCACCGTAGAAGGATCTAGAGATACCCACCCAAAAGGAAGTACGAAAGAAACCGAAATAGAAATATCCTATGACATCACTTATAGCTGTTACTTCAACATTGATACCCATGAAGTCATTTCCAAGAGAAGGCCGTGCATAGATGCAGAAAACCAACTATGCTTAACCAAGTGGAAAGGTGTAAGGAATGTATGAATTTGGATATGGGGGTTTACAGACATGTACTGATACATATGAAATATATAATCACAAAATACCTAAGGAATACCAAGAGAGGTCGACTCAACACTCTGTAATAACCTACACGGGAAAGGATCCAAAGATGAATAGATTGATACATACATATGATGAACCAGATGCAGTACACCTAGAACACACACCACATTTTTATCCAATTGGCTGTGATACTAGATAACAATTAAATTTTAAAAAACACACAAGAAGTAAGGAGATATAAGCTCTTGGGGGTTTGCCCTGACACACTGCACTCTCATTTGCAGCCTACTAACACAATTTCCAGGAAGCCTCTGTTGCAGGAAAACCCAGAGTTGGAAATGGAGAAATGCTGCCGCCTTGTGGCCGTTTCCCGCAAGAGCAGCTTCAAACGCATAGCTATGGGTCACTTAACATTCATAAGGACTCGGGCCTCTAAAAGACACCTGCCCTCAAAAAAAAAAAAAAATGTCCTGAGCTCGGCCGTGGCCAAAAAAATTCAAAGCAGGCAAATGTGTCAAAGAGATAGTATGATAGAGGTAAGTTTTACTCACTCTTTATCAAAAAAAGGAAAATGGAGAAAAGCTCAACATCAGGAATCATCAGACTCCTCTAACCTACAAAAAGCTTTCAGCTCACCCAAGTTAACTACCGTCAGCCAAAAGACTACAAACAATAAATGCTGAAGGGGTTTTAGAGAACTCTGTTCCCTCTGTCTGTGGAGGACATGTCTAGTTGTAACAGCCAATAATGAGAACAGAAAGGAGCTGCGTTTTCAATTAAAAATTGAGCCACCCTTCCATCCAGAACACCCACAGCCGAGCCTCTCACCTGAGAAGACAGGCTGCAAGAGCTGCACTCCACGAGTTTTCACAGTAGCCAAGACACCGAAGCAACCCAAATGTCCATCAACAGATGAATGGATAAGAAGAGCTGGTCCGTGGACACAGTGGACTATTAGCCATGGAAAACAAGGAAACACTGCTCTTTGAGGCACCCGAGATGAGCCTAGAGATCATCACAGAACATCAGTTAAGTCGGAAAGCAAAAGGCATACCGTATGACATCACCTATAGGCGTTATCTAACAGCTGACACAAATGAACATATTTCCACAAAGAAAGACACTCACAGACTTAGAAAGCAAACTAAGCTTATGTAAAATGAAAGGTGGGGGGAATGGATAAATTAAGATTAGTGTCACCATATGTGTACAAATACGTATTAAATATATATATCAAACAGACCGACCATATAGCAAGGGAGGTCACCAGAACACTCTGCAATAATTTACATGGGAAGAGGATCTGTACAAGAATATATATATATATATAAAACGTACAAATGAACCAGATTCTGTACATATAGGACCAACAGTATTCTAATCATTACCCCGATTTAAACAAATTAAAAGAGCGAACAAGAAGTAATGTGACATACACTTCTGGGGTTTTTTCCTGGCACATTCCATTCTAATTGACAACCTGGGAACAGGACTTCCAGAAGGCTCTGCTGCCCTAGTAACCAGATGTGGGAATGTAGCAATGCTGACGCCTTGTGGCCGTTTCCCACAGCAGCAGCTTTAAAGTCAGTGCTAATGGTCACTCAATATTCACACCCATTGCAGGCTTGTAAATGACACCTGCCCTCCAAAACAAAATCCTGGGGTCGAAAATCGACCAAAAAAGTCGAAAGAGGGCAACCTTCCAAGAAGACAATTTCGAGAGGTTTATTGTACTCACGGTTTTTTTTTTTCTGTTTTTGTTTAACAGAATAAAAAAAGGCGTGGAAAAATGCTGAACCTTAGGAATTATTAGACACGAAAATACACGTTACAAAAACCTATCATGTCAGCCGACTCAGCATGGCCAGCAGCAAAACTTCTGCAAACAAGAAATGCTGACGGGGTGGTGAAGAAATACGTACCCTCGGTTCTAAGTGGGACGTGGTAAGAGCCCCTAAGGAAAACACAGTGGAGTTGCCTGGAAAGGGTCAACATTGAGCGACCGTTCAATCAAGCATAGCCACTGCTGGGTCTATCACCTGAGAGGATGAGAATCAAAAAGACACGGGCTGGCAATCCTGCAATCCAGCAATGTTTACCATAGCCAACACTTGGAAGCAATGAAAATGCCCAGCCACAGAGGAATGCAGAAAGGAGCAGTGGTCCATGGACACAATGGAAGAGTACTCCAGTGAAAAGTAGAAATTCCATTTTAAAAACAGATATAAGTAAGGAGACATCAGCTTTGGGGGGTTTCTCCAGACACATCCCACCGTCATTGATAACCGAGGAACACCACTGGCAGGAAGGTCTGTTTCACTAGTTACCAGAGTGGGAAACGCAGAAATGCTGCAGCCCTCTGGCCGTTACCTGCAACGGCAGCTTGAAAACCCGTGCTAATGGTCACTTCGTGTGCACAAGTCCTGGAGGGCTGTCAATGAAACCTGCCCTCAAAATGTCTTGAGGGAGGTAGTGGCCAAAATATTTCAAAAGGCGGCACATACTTCAAGAAAAGAATGTGATGAGGTAAGCTACACACACAGTTTGAAGAAAAAAAGGACATCCCTGAAAGCTCAATTTCAAGGCTTTATGAGACGCATGCAAATCCAACCACAGAGGTATCGGCTCACACCAGTCAGAAGAACCATCAGCAACAAGACTACCAACAATTCATGCTGAAGGGGTTGTGGAGAAGTGCATACCCTCTAGGTTAAGTGGGACTTTGCCGCCAGCCGCGGCGGGTCCTCAAAGTGTAGCAACAACCGACGAGAGGGGGTAGGGAACTGAACGCACCAAGGTATGGGATCAGAAGGGCACAAGCAACTGACGCTTGCAAGGCAAGTTTAATAACAAAGCCTAGCCGTATATATACCCCTAAAGCAGGGACTTTGCTTCGTCACGCCTTATCGGCATCAGCTGGTTGGTTGGCTTCTCGGCTTAGTCACACCTTATCAGCATCAGCTGGTTGGTTGGCTGCTCGGCTTCTCCCTCAAAGGCACCAATTTCCCCTCCAGGGTTGCTTTTCCTAGCTTTAGGGAACAACCAGGGACTCCCAGTAACTGAGCAGGTCCCTGGAGCGATTTGGCCAAAGGCCATCTCCTTTTGTATGTTCATACCATAAAGTCCAGGATGCATACCAAGGAGAGTACAGTCGGGCCCTGAGGCTTAGGAGGGTCTTAGTGGCGCCTTCCTCAGAGGGCAATGCTCGCCACAGGACTTCACCTGGTAAGAGGCACTAATGGGAACAGAATGGAGGTGCCTTTACAAGGTAAACACTGAGTTACGATATGATCCAGCAGGCCCACTCGTGGGCCTATAACCTAAGAAAGAAGACAGAAGTGGAAAGACACAGGCAGGCAAATCTGCATTGCAGGAGTATTACAATAGCCAGGACATGGAAGCAAGCAGAAAGTCCATCAACAGATGAGTGGACAAAGAAGAACAGGGACCTGAACAGATGGAATATTAGCCAAGGAACAAAAGGAAACAATGCCATCAACAGCACCATCGGTGAGGCTAGAGTTCATCACGCACCTTGCAGTAAGTCACAGAGCGAAAGATACATAGCCTACGATATCACTTATAGGTGTTCCCTAAAAATTGATATCACTGAAGATATTTCCACAGAGAAAGGCAATCACAGATGCAATAAACAGATTTATGGTTCACCCATGGACAGGTGTGAGAATTGTGTACATTAGGAAATTGGGTTTAAGAGAGAGATACAAACACAGGTGAAATACAAAATCACCAAAGGCCTACGGAATACCAAGAGAAGAGTACTCAACATTGTGTCATAAGCTACATGGGAAAAGGATCCAAAGAAGACTAGATACATGTTTATGTGTAAAAGAGCCACATCTTTCACACCCACAACAAGCAAAACATTGTAATCAAACTTGCTGTGAGAAACAATAAACATTGAATTAAAAAACGAACAAGTCAGTCGTGAGGCACAAACATAAGGGGCTTTTTCCTGGCACAGTCCATTCTAATTGACAACCTAGAATACGACTTCCACGGAGGCTCTGTTGCCCGAGTAACCAGGTTTGGTAAAGGAGACCTGCTGCCGCCTTGTGGCCGTTTCTCAAAACAGCAGCTTTAAACCCAGTGCTAATGGTCACTTGATATTCAAAATCATTGCAGGCCTATAAATGACACCTGCCCTCAAAAACGATTCTTGGGTCGTCCATCGAGGAAAACAACTCAAAAGACGTGCACATTTCAAAACGACAATTTCAAGAGGCATATTTTGTGCACATTTTGTCTTCTCTTTCTTTCTTTCTCTTGTGATAAATAAAAGGGCATGGAAAAATGCTCAACATCAGGAATTAATAAAGCCATGCAAATCCAGTCGACAGAAACGTTCACCCACCGTCGTCAGAATGATCATCAGCCACAGAGTCTACAAAGAATAAATGCTCAAGGTGTTTTAGAGAACTCTGTGCCCTCTAGCGGCCGCTGGGACGTAACCTGGTAACAGCTAGTAGTGAGAACACCGTGGAGGTGCGTTGAAAGGTAAAAATTGAGCTAACCTGTAATCGGGTAGGCCCACTGATGGGCCTATCTCCCGAGTAGACCAAAATCAAAAAGACACAGGCTGGCCATCCTGCACTGCAGCAACATGTACCATAGCCAAGACTTGGAAGAAACCCAAATGTCCATCAACAGAACAATGCACCAAGAAGAAGGGGGCCCATGTGCACAATGGAACATGAGCCACGGAAGAGCATGCAACAGGTGCCTCTGGCACCACCGTAGAAGGATCTAGAGATACCCACCCAAAAGGAAGTACGAAAGAAACCGAAATAGAAATATCCTATGACATCACTTATAGCTGTTACTTCAACATTGATACCCATGAAGTCATTTCCAAGAGAAGGCCGTGCATAGATGCAGAAAACCAACTATGCTTAACCAAGTGGAAAGGTGTAAGGAATGTATGAATTTGGATATGGGGGTTTACAGACATGTACTGATACATATGAAATATATAATCACAAAATACCTAAGGAATACCAAGAGAGGTCGACTCAACACTCTGTAATAACCTACACGGGAAAGGATCCAAAGATGAATAGATTGACACATACATATGATGAACCAGATGCAGTACACCTAGAACACACACCACATTTTTATCCAATTGGCTGTGATACTAGATAACAATTAAATTTTAAAAAACACACAAGAAGTAAGGAGATATAAGCTCTTGGGGGTTTGCCCTGACACACTGCACTCTCATTTGCAGCCTACTAACACAATTTCCAGGAAGCCTCTGTTGCAGGAAAACCCAGAGTTGGAAATGGAGAAATGCTGCCGCCTTGTGGCCGTTTCCCGCAAGAGCGGCTTTAAACGGATAGCTATGGGTCACTTAACATTCACAAGGACTCCGGCCTCTAAAAGACACCTGCCCTCAAAAAAAAAAAAAAAATGTCCTGAGCTCGGCAGTGGTGAAAAAAATTCAAAGCAGGCAAATGTGTCAAAGAGATAGTATGAAGAGGTAAGTTTTACTCACTCTTTATCAAAAAAGCAAAATGGAGAAAAGCTCAACCTCAGGAATGATCAGACTCCTCTAAGCTACAAAAAGCTTTCAGCTCACCCAAGTTAACTACCGTCAGCCAAAAGACTACAAACAATAAATGCTGAAGGGGTTTTAGAGAACTATGTTCCCTCTGTCTGCGGAGGACATGTCTAGTTGTAACAGCCAATAATGAGAACAGAAAGGAGCTGCGTTTTCAATTAAAAATTGAGCCACCCTTCCATCCAGAACACCCACAGCCGAGCCTCTCACCTGAGAAGACGGGCTGCAAGAGCTGCACTCCACGAGTTTTCACAGTAGCCAAGACACCGAAGCAACCCAAATGTCCATCAACAGATGAATGGATAAGAAGAGCTGGTCCGTGGACACAGTGGACTATTAGCCATGGAAAACAAGGAAACACTGCTCTTTGAGGCACCCGAGATGAGCCTAGAGATCATCACAGAACATGAGTTAAGTCGGAAAGCAAAAGGCATACCGTATGACATCACCTATAGGCGTTATCTAACAGCTGACACAAATGAACATATTTCCACAAAGAAAGACACTCACAGACTTAGAAAGCAAACTAAGCTTATGTAAAATGAAAGGTGGGGGGAATGGATAAATTAAGATTAGTGTCACCATATGTGTACAAATACGTATTAAATATATATATCAAACAGACCGACCATATAGCAAGGGAGGTCACCAGAACACTCTGCAATAATTTACATGGGAAGAGGATCTGTACAAGAATATATATATGTATATAAAACGTACAAATGAACCAGATTCTGTACATATAGGACCAACAGTATTCTAATCATTACCCCGATTTAAACAAATTAAAAGAGCGAATAAGAAGTAATGTGACATACACTTCTGGGGTTTTTTCCTGGCACATTCCATTCTAATTGACAACCTGGGAACAGGACTTCCAGAAGGCTCTGCTGCCCTAGTAACCAGATGTGGGAATGTAGCAATGCTGACGCCTTGTGGCCGTTTCCCACAGCAGCAGCTTTAAAGTCAGTGCTAATGGTCACTCAATATTCACACCCATTGCAGGCTTGTAAATGACACCTGCCCTCCAAAACAAAATCCTGGGGTCGAAAATCGACCAAAAAAGTCCAAAGAGGGCAACCTTCCAAGAAGACAATTTCGAGAGGTGTATTGTAATCACGGTTTTGTTTTTTCTGTTTTTGTTTAACAGAATAAAAAAAGGCGTGGAAAAATGCTGAACCTTAGGAATTATTAGACACGAAACTACACGTTACAAAAACCTATCATGTCACACGACTCAGCATGGCCAGCAGCAAAACTTCTGCAAACAAGAAATGCTGACGGGGTGGTGAAGAAATGCGTACCCTCGGTTCTAAGTGGGACGTGGTAAGAGCCCCTAAGGAAAACACAGTGGAGTTGCCTGGAAAGGGTCAACATTGAGCGACCGTTCAATCAAGCATAGCCACTGCTGGGTCTATCACCTGAGAGGATGAGAATCAAAAAGACACGGGCTGGCAATCCTGCAATCCAGCAATGTTTACCATAGCCAACACTTGGAAGCAATGAAAATGCCCAGCCACAGAGGAATGCAGAAAGGAGCAGTGGTCCATGGACACAATGGAAGAGTACTCCAGTGAAAAGTAGAAATTCCATTTTAAAAACAGATATAAGTAAGGAGACATCAGCTTTGGGGGTTTTCTCCAGACACATCCCACCGTCATTGATAACCGAGGAACACCACTGGCAGGAAGGTCTGCTTCACTAGTTACCAGAGTGGGAAACGCAGAAATGCTGCAGCCCTCTGGCCGTTACGTGCAACGGCAGCTTGAAAACCCGTGCTAATGGTCACTTCATGTGCACAAGTCCTGGAGGGCTGTCAATGAAACCTGCCCTCAAAATGTCTTGAGGGAGGTAGTGGCCAAAATATTTCAAAAGGTGGCACATACTTCAAGAAAAGAATGTGATGAGGTAAGCTACACACAGTTTGAAGAAAAAAGGACATCCCTGAAAGCTCAATTTCAAGGCTTTATGAGACGCATTCAAATCCAACCACAGAGTTATGGGCTCACACCAGTCAGAAGAACCATCAGCAACAAAACTACCAACAATTCATGCTGAAGGGGTTGTGGAGAAGTGCATATATACCCTCTAGGTTAAGTGGGGCTTTGCCGCCAGCCGCGGCGGGTCCTCAAAGTGTAGCAACAACCGACGAGAGGGGGTAGGGAACTGAACGCACCAAGGTATGGGATCAGAAGGGCACAAGCAACTGACGCTTGCAAGGCAAGTTTAATAACAAAGCCTAGCCGTATATATACCCCTAAAGCAGGGACTTTGCTTCGTCACGCCTTATCGGCATCAGCTGGTTGGTTGGCTTCTCGGCTTAGTCACACCTTATCAGCATCAGCTGGTTGGTTGGCTGCTCGGCTTCTCCCTCAAAGGCACCAATTTCCCCTCCAGCGTTGCTTTTCCTAGCTTTAGGGAACAACCAGGGACTCCCAGTAACTGAGCAGGTCCCTGGAGCGATTTGGCCAAAGACCATCTCCTTTTGTATGTTCATACCATAAAGTCCAGGATGCATACCAAGGAGAGTACAGTCGGGCCCTGAGGCTTAGGAGGGTCTTAGTGGCGCCTTCCTCAGAGGGCAATGCTCGCCACAGGACTTCACCTGGTAAGAGGCACTAATGGGAACAGAATGGAGGTGCCTTTACAAGGTAAACACTGAGTTACGATATGATCCAGCAGGCCCACTCCTGGGCCTATAACCTAAGAAAGAAGACAGAAGTGGAAAGACACAGGCAGGCAAATCTGCATTGCAGGAGTATTACAATAGCCAGGACATGGAAGCAAGCAGAAAGTCCATCAACAGATGAGTGGACAAAGAAGAACAGGGACCTGAGCAGATGGAATATTAGCCAAGGAACAAAAGGAAACAATGCCATCAACAGCACCATCGGTGAGGCTAGAGTTCATCACGCACCTTGCAGTAAGTCACAGAGCGAAAGATACATAGCCTACGATATCACTTATAGGTGTTCCCTGAAAATTGATATCACTGAAGATATTTCCACAGAGAAAGGCAATCACAGATGCAATAAACAGATTTATGGTTCACCCATGGACAGGTGTGAGAATTGTGTACATTAGGAAATTGGGTTTAAGAGAGAGATACAAACACACGTGAAATACAAAATCACCAAAGGCCTACGGAATACCAAGAGAAGAGTACTCAACATTGTGTCATAAGCTACATGGGAAAAGGATCCAAAGAAGACTAGATACGTGTTTATGTGTAAAAGAGCCACATCTTTCACACCTACAACAAGCAAAACATTGTAATCAAACTTGCTGTGAGAAACAATAAACATTGAATTAAAAAACGAACAAGTCAGTCGTGAGGCACAAACATAAGGGGCTTTTTCCTGGCACAGTCCATTCTAATTGACAACCGAGAATACGACTTCCACGGAGGCTCTGTTGCCCGAGTAACCAGGTTTGGTAAAGGAGACCTGCTGCCGCCTTGTGGCCGTTTCTCAAAACAGCAGCTTTAAACCCAGTGCTAATGGTCACTTGATATTCAAAATCATTGCAGGCCTATAAATGACACCTGCCCTCAAAAACGATTCTTGGGTCGTCCATCGAGGAAAAAAACTCAAAAGATGTGCACACTTCAAAACGACAATTTCAAGAGGCATATTTTGCGCACATTTTGTCTTCTCTTTCTTTCTTTCTCTTGTGATAAATAAAAGGGCATGGAAAAATGCTCAACATCAGGAATTAATAAAGCCATGCAAATCCAGTCGACAGAAACGTTCACCCACCGTCGTCAGAATGATCATCAGCCACAGAGTCTACAAAGAATAAATGCTCAAGGTGTTTTAGAGAACTCTGTGCCCTCTAGCGGCCGCTGGGACGTAACCTGGGAACAGCTAGTAGTGAGGACACCGTGGAGGTGCGTTGAAAGGTAAAAATTGAGCTAACCTGTAATCGGGTAGGCCCACTGATGGGCCTATCTCCCGAGTAGACCAAAATCAAAAAGACACAGGCTGGCCATCCTGCACTGCAGCAACATGTACCATCGCCAAGACTTGGAAGAAACCCAAATGTCCATCAACAGAACAATGCACCAAGAAGAAGGGGGCCCATGTGCACAATGGAACATGAGCCACGGAAGAGCATGCAACAGTGCCGCTGGCACCACCGTAGAAGGATCTAGAGATACCCACCCAAAAGGAAGTACGAAAGAAACCGAAATAGAAATATCCTATGACATCACTTATAGCTGTTACTTCAACATTGATACCCATGAAGTCATTTCCAAGAGAAGGCCGTGCATAGATGCAGAAAACCAACTATGCTTAACCAAGTGGAAAGGTGTAAGGAATGTATGAATTTGGATATGGGGGTTTACAGACATGTACTGATACATATGAAATATATAATCACAAAATACCTAAGGAATACCAGGAGAGGTCGACTCAACACTCTGTAATAACCTACACGGGAAAGGATCCAAAGATGAATAGATTGATACATACATATGATGAACCAGATGCAGTACACCTAGAACACACACCACATTTTTATCCAATTGGCTGTGATACTAGATAACAATTAAATTTTAAAAAACACACAAGAAGTAAGGAGATATAAGCTCTTGGGGGTTTGCCCTGACACACTGCACTCTCATTTGCAGCCTACTAACACAATTTCCAGGAAGCCTCTGTTGCAGGAAAACCCAGAGTTGGAAATGGAGAAATGCTGCCGCCTTGTGGCCGTTTCCCGCAAGAGCGGCTTCAAACGCATAGCTATGGTTCACTTAACATTCATAAGGACTCAGGCCTCTAAAAGACACCTGCCCTCAAAAAAAAAAAAAATGTCCTGAGCTCGGCCGTGGCCAAAAAAATTCAAAGCAGGCAAATGTGTCAAAGAGATAGTATGATAGAGGTAAGTTTTACTCACTCTTTATCAAAAAAAGCAAAATGGAGAAAAGCTCAACATCAGGAATCATCAGACTCCTCTAACCTACAAAAAGCTTTCAGCTCACCCAAGTTAACTACCGTCAGCCAAAAGACTACAAACAATAAATGCTGAAGGGGTTTTAGAGAACTCTGCTCCCTCTGTCTCCGGAGGACATGTCTAGTTGTAACAGCCAATAATGAGAACAGAAAGGAGCTGCGTTTTCAATTAAAAATTGAGCCACCCTTCCATCCAGAACACCCACAGCTGAGCCTCTCACCTGAGAAGACAGGCTGCAAGAGCTGCACTCCACGAGTTTTCACAGTAGCCAAGACACCGAAGCAACCCAAATGTCCATCAACAGATGAATGGATAAGAAGAGCTGGTCCGTGGACACAGTGGACTATTAGCCATGGAAAACAAGGAAACACTGCTCTTTGAGGCACCCGAGATGAGCCTAGAGATCATCACAGAACATCAGTTAAGTCGGAAAGCAAAAGGCATACCGTATGACATCACCTATAGGCGTTATCTAACAGCTGACACAAATGAACATATTTCCACAAAGAAAGACACTCACAGACTTAGAAAGCAAACTAAGCTTATGTAAAATGAAAGGTGGGGGGAATGGATAAATTAAGATTAGTGTCACCATATGTGTACAAATACGTATTAAATATATATATCAAACAGACCGACCATATAGCAAGGGAGGTCACCAGAACACTCTGCAATAATTTACATGGGAAGAGGATCTGTACAAGAATATATATATATATATATATATAAAACGTACAAATGAACCAGATTCTGTACATATAGGACCAACAGTATTCTAATCATTACCCCGATTTAAACAAATTAAAAGAGCGAACAAGAAGTAATGTGACATACACTTCTGGGGTTTTTTCCTGGCACATTCCATTCTAATTGACAACCTGGGAACAGGACTTCCAGAAGGCTCTGCTGCCCTAGTAACCAGATGTGGGAATGTAGCAATGCTGACGCCTTGTGGCCGTTTCCCACAGCAGCAGCTTTAAAGTCAGTGCTAATGGTCACTCAATATTCACACCCATTGCAGGCTTGTAAATGACACCTGCCCTCCAAAACAAAATCCTGGGGTCGAAAATCGACCAAAAAAGTCGAAAGAGGGCAACCTTCCAAGAAGACAATTTCGAGAGGTTTATTGTACTCAGGGGTTTTTTTTTTTCTGTTTTTGTTTAACAGAATAAAAAAAGGCGTGGAAAAATGCTGAACCTTAGGAATTATTAGACACGAAAATACACGTTACAAAAACCTATCATGTCACACGACTCAGCATGGCCAGCAGCAAAACTTCTGCAAACAAGAAATGCTGACGGGGTGGTGAAGAAATGCGTACCCTCGGTTCTAAGTGGGACGTGGTAAGAGCCCCTAAGGAAAACACAGTGGAGTTGCCTGGAAAGGGTCAACATTGAGCGACCGTTCAATCAAGCATAGCCACTGCTGGGTCTATCACCTGAGAGGATGAGAATCAAAAAGACACGGGCTGGCAATCCTGCAATCCAGCAATGTTTACCATAGCCAACACTTGGAAGCAATGAAAATGCCCAGCCACAGAGGAATGCAGAAAGGAGCAGTGGTCCATGGACACAATGGAAGAGTACTCCAGTGAAAAGTAGAAATTCCATTTTAAAAACAGATATAAGTAAGGAGACATCAGCTTTGGGGGGTTTCTCCAGACACATCCCACCGTCATTGATAACCGAGGAACACCACTGGCAGGAAGGTCTGTTTCACTAGTTACCAGAGTGGGAAACGCAGAAATGCTGCAGCCCTCTGGCCGTTACCTGCAACGGCAGCTTGAAAACCCGTGCTAATGGTCACTTCGTGTGCACAAGTCCTGGAGGGCTGTCAATGAAACCTGCCCTCAAAATGTCTTGAGGGAGGTAGTGGCCAAAATATTTCAAAAGGCGGCCCATAGTTCAAGAAAAGAATGTGATGAGGTAAGCTACACACACAGTTTGAAGAAAAAAAGGACATCCCTGAAAGCTCAATTTCAAGGCTTTATGAGACGCATGCAAATCCAACCACAGAGGTATCGGCTCACACCAGTCAGAAGAACCATCAGCAACAAGACTACCAACAATTCATGCTGAAGGGGTTGTGGAGAAGTGCATACCCTCTAGGTTAAGTGGGACTTTGCCGCCAGCCGCGGCGGGTCCTCAAAGTGTAGCAACAACCGACGAGAGGGGGTAGGGAACTGAACGCACCAAGGTATGGGATCAGAAGGGCACAAGCAACTGACGCTTGCAAGGCAAGTTTAATAACAAAGCCTAGCCGTATATATACCCCTAAAGCAGGGACTTTGCTTCGTCACGCCTTATCGGCATCAGCTGGTTGGTTGGCTTCTCGGCTTAGTCACACCTTATCAGCATCAGCTGGTTGGTTGGCTGCTCGGCTTCTCCCTCAAAGGCACCAATTTCCCCTCCAGGGTTGCTTTTCCTAGCTTTAGGGAACAACCAGGGACTCCCAGTAACTGAGCAGGTCCCTGGAGCGATTTGGCCAAAGGCCATCTCCTTTTGTATGTTCATACCATAAAGTCCAGGATGCATACCAAGGAGAGTACAGTCGGGCCCTGAGGCTTAGGAGGGTCTTAGTGGCGCCTTCCTCAGAGGGCAATGCTCGCCACAGGACTTCACCTGGTAAGAGGCACTAATGGGAACAGAATGGAGGTGCCTTTACAAGGTAAACACTGAGTTACGATATGATCCAGCAGGCCCACTCGTGGGCCTATAACCTAAGAAAGAAGACAGAAGTGGAAAGACACAGGCAGGCAAATCTGCATTGCAGGAGTATTACAATAGCCAGGACATGGAAGCAAGCAGAAAGTCCATCAACAGATGAGTGGACAAAGAAGAACAGGGACCTGAACAGATGGAATATTAGCCAAGGAACAAAAGGAAACAATGCCATCAACAGCACCATCGGTGAGGCTAGAGTTCATCACGCACCTTGCAGTAAGTCACAGAGCGAAAGATACATAGCCTACGATATCACTTATAGGTGTTCCCTAAAAATTGATATCACTGAAGATATTTCCACAGAGAAAGGCAATCACAGATGCAATAAACAGATTTATGGTTCACCCATGGACAGGTGTGAGAATTGTGTACATTAGGAAATTGGGTTTAAGAGAGAGATACAAACACAGGTGAAATACAAAATCACCAAAGGCCTACGGAATACCAAGAGAAGAGTACTCAACATTGTGTCATAAGCTACATGGGAAAAGGATCCAAAGAAGACTAGATACGTGTTTATGTGTAAAAGAGCCACATCTTTCACACCTACAACAAGCAAAACATTGTAATCAAACTTGCTGTGAGAAACAATAAACATTGAATTAAAAAACGAACAAGTCAGTCGTGAGGCACAAACATAAGGGGCTTTTTCCTGGCACAGTCCATTCTAATTGACAACCGAGAATACGACTTCCACGGAGGCTCTGTTGCCCGAGTAACCAGGTTTGGTAAAGGAGACCTGCTGCCGCCTTGTGGCCGTTTCTCAAAACAGCAGCTTTAAACCCAGTGCTAATGGTCACTTGATATTCAAAATCATTGCAGGCCTATAAATGACACCTGCCCTCAAAAACGATTCTTGGGTCGTCAATCGAGGAAAAAAACTCAAAAGATGTGCACACTTCAAAACGACAATTTCAAGAGGCATATTTTGCGCACATTTTGTCTTCTCTTTCTTTCTTTCTCTTGTGATAAATAAAAGGGCATGGAAAAATGCTCAACATCAGGAATTAATAAAGCCATGCAAATCCAGTCGACAGAAACGTTCACCCACCGTCGTCAGAATGATCATCAGCCACAGAGTCTACAAAGAATAAATGCTCAAGGTGTTTTAGAGAACTCTGTGCCCTCTAGCGGCCGCTGGGACGTAACCTGGGAACAGCTAGTAGTGAGAACACCGTGGAGGTGCGTTGAATGGTAAAAATTGTGCTAACTGATGGGCCTATCTCCCGAGTAGACCAAAATCAAAAAGACACAGGCTGGCCGTCCTGCACTGCAGCAACATGTACCATCGCCAAGACTTGGAAGAAACCCAAATGTCCATCAACAGAACAATGCACCAAGAAGAAGGGGGCCCATGTGCACAATGGAACATGAGCCACGGAAGAGCATGCAACAGTGCCGCTGGCACCACCGTAGAAGGATCTAGAGATACCCACCCAAAAGGAAGTACGAAAGAAACCGAAATAGAAATATCCTATGACATCACTTATAGCTGTTACTTCAACATTGATACCCATGAAGTCATTTCCAAGAGAAGGCCGTGCATAGATGCAGAAAACCAACTATGCTTAACCAAGTGGAAAGGTGTAAGGAATGTATGAATTTGGATATGGGGGTTTACAGACATGTACTGATACATATGAAATATATAATCACAAAATACCTAAGGAATACCAGGAGAGGTCGACTCAACACTCTGTAATAACCTACACGGGAAAGGATCCAAAGATGAATAGATTGATACATACATATGATGAACCAGATGCAGTACACCTAGAACACACACCACATTTTTATCCAATTGGCTGTGATACTAGATAACAATTAAATTTTAAAAAACACACAAGAAGTAAGGAGATATAAGCTCTTGTGGGTTTGCCCTGACACACTGCACTCTCATTTGCAGCCTACTAACACAATTTCCAGGAAGCCTCTGTTGCAGGAAAACCCAGAGTTGGAAATGGAGAAATGCTGCCGCCTTGTGGCCGTTTCCCGCAAGAGCGGCTTCAAACGCATAGCTATGGGTCACTTAACATTCATAAGGACTCAGGCCTCTAAAAGACACCTGCCCTCAAAAAAAAAAAAATGTCCTGAGCTCGGCCGTGGCCAAAAAAATTCAAAGCAGGCAAATGTGTCAAAGAGATAGTATGATAGAGGTAAGTTTTACTCACTCTTTATCAAAAAAAGGAAAATGGAGAAAAGCTCAACATCAGGAATCATCAGACTCCTCTAAGCTACAAAAAGCTTTCAGCTCACCCAAGTTAACTACCGTCAGCCAAAAGACTACAAACAATAAATGCTGAAGGGGTTTTAGAGAACTCTGTTCCCTCTGTCTGCGGAGGACATGTCTAGTTGTAACAGCCAATAATGAGAACAGAAAGGAGCTGCGTTTTCAATTAAAAATTGAGCCACCCTTCCATCCAGAACACCCACAGCCGAGCCTCTCACCTGAGAAGACGGGCTGCAAGAGCTGCACTCCACGAGTTTTCACAGTAGCCAAGACACCGAAGCAACCCAAATGTCCATCAACAGATGAATGGATAAGAAGAGCTGGTCCGTGGACACAGTGGACTATTAGCCATGGAAAACAAGGAAACACTGCTCTTTGAGGCACCCGAGATGAGCCTAGAGATCATCACAGAACATGAGTTAAGTCGGAAAGCAAAAGGAATACCGTATGACATCACCTATAGGCGTTATCTAACAGCTGACACAAATGAACATATTTCCACAAAGAAAGACACTCACACACTTAGAAAACAAACTAAGCTTAAGTAAAATGAAAGGTGGGGGGAATGGATAAATTAAGATTAGTGTCACCATATGTGTACAAATACGTATTAAATATATATATCAAACAGACCGACCATATAGCAAGGGAGGTCACCAGAACACTCTGCAATAATTTACATGGGAAGAGGATCTGTACAAGAATATGTATATATATATATATATATATATATATATATATATATATATATATATATACATATAAAACGTACAAATGAACCAGATTCTGTACATATAGGACCAACAGTATTCTAATCATTACCCCGATTTAAACAAATTAAAAGAGCGAACAAGAAGTAATGTGACATACACTTCTGGGGTTTTTTCCTGGCACATTCCATTCTAATTGACAACCTGGGAACAGGACTTCCAGAAGGCTCTGCTGCCCTAGTAACCAGATGTGGGAATGTAGCAATGCTGACGCCTTGTGGCCGTTTCCCACAGCAGCAGCTTTAAAGTCAGTGCTAATGGTCACTCAATATTCACACCCATTGCAGGCTTGTAAATGACACCTGCCCTCCAAAACAAAATCCTGGGGTCGAAAATCGACCAAAAAAGTCCAAAGAGGGCAACCTTCCAAGAAGACAATTTCGAGAGGTTTATTGTACTCACGGTTTTTTTTTTCTGTTTTTGTTTAACAGAATAAAAAAAGGCGTGGAAAAATGCTGAACCTTAGGAATTATTAGACACGAAAATACACGTTACAAAAACCTATCATGTCACACGACTCAGCATGGCCAGCAGCAAAACTTCTGCAAACAAGAAATGCTGACGGGGTGGTGAAGAAATGCGTACCCTCGGTTCTAAGTGGGACGTGGTAAGAGCCCCTAAGGAAAACACAGTGGAGTTGCCTGGAAAGGGTCAACATTGAGCGACCGTTCAATCAAGCATAGCCACTGCTGGGTCTATCACCTGAGAGGATGAGAATCAAAAAGACACGGGCTGGCAATCCTGCAATCCAGCAATGTTTACCATAGCCAACACTTGGAAGCAATGAAAATGCCCAGCCACAGAGGAATGCAGAAAGGAGCAGTGGTCCATGGACACAATGGAAGAGTACTCCAGTGAAAAGTAGAAATTCCATTTTAAAAACAGATATAAGTAAGGAGACATCAGCTTTGGGGGGTTTCTCCAGACACATCCCACCGTCATTGATAACCGAGGAACACCACTGGCAGGAAGGTCTGTTTCACTAGTTACCAGAGTGGGAAACGCAGAAATGCTGCAGCCCTCTGGCCGTTACCTGCAACGGCAGCTTGAAAACCCGTGCTAATGGTCACTTCGTGTGCACAAGTCCTGGAGGGCTGTCAATGAAACCTGCCCTCAAAATGTCTTGAGGGAGGTAGTGGCCAAAATATTTCAAAAGGCGGCCCATAGTTCAAGAAAAGAATGTGATGAGGTAAGCTACACACACAGTTTGAAGAAAAAAAGGACATCCCTGAAAGCTCAATTTCAAGGCTTTATGAGACGCATGCAAATCCAACCACAGAGGTATCGGCTCACACCAGTCAGAAGAACCATCAGCAACAAGACTACCAACAATTCATGCTGAAGGGGTTGTGGAGAAGTGCATACCCTCTAGGTTAAGTGGGACTTTGCCGCCAGCCGCGGCGGGTCCTCAAAGTGTAGCAACAACCGACGAGAGGGGGTAGGGAACTGAACGCACCAAGGTATGGGATCAGAAGGGCACAAGCAACTGACGCTTGCAAGGCAAGTTTAATAACAAAGCCTAGCCGTATATATACCCCTAAAGCAGGGACTTTGCTTCGTCACGCCTTATCGGCATCAGCTGGTTGGTTGGCTTCTCGGCTTAGTCACACCTTATCAGCATCAGCTGGTTGGTTGGCTGCTCGGCTTCTCCCTCAAAGGCACCAATTTCCCCTCCAGGGTTGCTTTTCCTAGCTTTAGGGAACAACCAGGGACTCCCAGTAACTGAGCAGGTCCCTGGAGCGATTTGGCCAAAGGCCATCTCCTTTTGTATGTTCATACCATAAAGTCCAGGATGCATACCAAGGAGAGTACAGTCGGGCCCTGAGGCTTAGGAGGGTCTTAGTGGCGCCTTCCTCAGAGGGCAATGCTCGCCACAGGACTTCACCTGGTAAGAGGCACTAATGGGAACAGAATGGAGGTGCCTTTACAAGGTAAACACTGAGTTACGATATGATCCAGCAGGCCCACTCGTGGGCCTATAACCTAAGAAAGAAGACAGAAGTGGAAAGACACAGGCAGGCAAATCTGCATTGCAGGAGTATTACAATAGCCAGGACATGGAAGCAAGCAGAAAGTCCATCAACAGATGAGTGGACAAAGAAGAACAGGGACCTGAACAGATGGAATATTAGCCAAGGAACAAAAGGAAACAATGCCATCAACAGCACCATCGGTGAGGCTAGAGTTCATCACGCACCTTGCAGTAAGTCACAGAGCGAAAGATACATAGCCTACGATATCACTTATAGGTGTTCCCTAAAAATTGATATCACTGAAGATATTTCCACAGAGAAAGGCAATCACAGATGCAATAAACAGATTTATGGTTCACCCATGGACAGGTGTGAGAATTGTGTACATTAGGAAATTGGGTTTAAGAGAGAGATACAAACACAGGTGAAATACAAAATCACCAAAGGCCTACGGAATACCAAGAGAAGAGTACTCAACATTGTGTCATAAGCTACATGGGAAAAGGATCCAAAGAAGACTAGATACGTGTTTATGTGTAAAAGAGCCACATCTTTCACACCTACAACAAGCAAAACATTGTAATCAAACTTGCTGTGAGAAACAATAAACATTGAATTAAAAAACGAACAAGTCAGTCGTGAGGCACAAACATAAGGGGCTTTTTCCTGGCACAGTCCATTCTAATTGACAACCGAGAATACGACTTCCACGGAGGCTCTGTTGCCCGAGTAACCAGGTTTGGTAAAGGAGACCTGCTGCCGCCTTGTGGCCGTTTCTCAAAACAGCAGCTTTAAACCCAGTGCTAATGGTCACTTGATATTCAAAATCATTGC
The DNA here is from genome assembly GCF_026419965.1 of Kogia breviceps. Classification (NCBI taxonomy): domain Eukaryota; kingdom Metazoa; phylum Chordata; class Mammalia; order Artiodactyla; family Physeteridae; genus Kogia; species Kogia breviceps. The sequence continues at coordinate 3,566,135 of NW_026711939.1, read as the reverse complement.
AGGCCTATAAATGACACCTGCCCTCAAAAACGATTCTTGGGTCGTCAATCGAGGAAAAAAACTCAAAAGATGTGCACACTTCAAAACGACAATTTCAAGAGGCATATTTTGCGCACATTTTGTCTTCTCTTTCTTTCTTTCTCTTGTGATAAATAAAAGGGCATGGAAAAATGCTCAACATCAGGAATTAATAAAGCCATGCAAATCCAGTCGACAGAAACGTTCACCCACCGTCGTCAGAATGATCATCAGCCACAGAGTCTACAAAGAATAAATGCTCAAGGTGTTTTAGAGAACTCTGTGCCCTCTAGCGGCCGCTGGGACGTAACCTGGGAACAGCTAGTAGTGAGAACACCGTGGAGGTGCGTTGAATGGTAAAAATTGTGCTAACTGATGGGCCTATCTCCCGAGTAGACCAAAATCAAAAAGACACAGGCTGGCCGTCCTGCACTGCAGCAACATGTACCATCGCCAAGACTTGGAAGAAACCCAAATGTCCATCAACAGAACAATGCACCAAGAAGAAGGGGGCCCATGTGCACAATGGAACATGAGCCACGGAAGAGCATGCAACAGTGCCGCTGGCACCACCGTAGAAGGATCTAGAGATACCCACCCAAAAGGAAGTACGAAAGAAACCGAAATAGAAATATCCTATGACATCACTTATAGCTGTTACTTCAACATTGATACCCATGAAGTCATTTCCAAGAGAAGGCCGTGCATAGATGCAGAAAACCAACTATGCTTAACCAAGTGGAAAGGTGTAAGGAATGTATGAATTTGGATATGGGGGTTTACAGACATGTACTGATACATATGAAATATATAATCACAAAATACCTAAGGAATACCAGGAGAGGTCGACTCAACACTCTGTAATAACCTACACGGGAAAGGATCCAAAGATGAATAGATTGATACATACATATGATGAACCAGATGCAGTACACCTAGAACACACACCACATTTTTATCCAATTGGCTGTGATACTAGATAACAATTAAATTTTAAAAAACACACAAGAAGTAAGGAGATATAAGCTCTTGTGGGTTTGCCCTGACACACTGCACTCTCATTTGCAGCCTACTAACACAATTTCCAGGAAGCCTCTGTTGCAGGAAAACCCAGAGTTGGAAATGGAGAAATGCTGCCGCCTTGTGGCCGTTTCCCGCAAGAGCGGCTTCAAACGCATAGCTATGGGTCACTTAACATTCATAAGGACTCAGGCCTCTAAAAGACACCTGCCCTCAAAAAAAAAAAAATGTCCTGAGCTCGGCCGTGGCCAAAAAAATTCAAAGCAGGCAAATGTGTCAAAGAGATAGTATGATAGAGGTAAGTTTTACTCACTCTTTATCAAAAAAAGGAAAATGGAGAAAAGCTCAACATCAGGAATCATCAGACTCCTCTAAGCTACAAAAAGCTTTCAGCTCACCCAAGTTAACTACCGTCAGCCAAAAGACTACAAACAATAAATGCTGAAGGGGTTTTAGAGAACTCTGTTCCCTCTGTCTGCGGAGGACATGTCTAGTTGTAACAGCCAATAATGAGAACAGAAAGGAGCTGCGTTTTCAATTAAAAATTGAGCCACCCTTCCATCCAGAACACCCACAGCCGAGCCTCTCACCTGAGAAGACGGGCTGCAAGAGCTGCACTCCACGAGTTTTCACAGTAGCCAAGACACCGAAGCAACCCAAATGTCCATCAACAGATGAATGGATAAGAAGAGCTGGTCCGTGGACACAGTGGACTATTAGCCATGGAAAACAAGGAAACACTGCTCTTTGAGGCACCCGAGATGAGCCTAGAGATCATCACAGAACATGAGTTAAGTCGGAAAGCAAAAGGAATACCGTATGACATCACCTATAGGCGTTATCTAACAGCTGACACAAATGAACATATTTCCACAAAGAAAGACACTCACACACTTAGAAAACAAACTAAGCTTAAGTAAAATGAAAGGTGGGGGGAATGGATAAATTAAGATTAGTGTCACCATATGTGTACAAATACGTATTAAATATATATATCAAACAGACCGACCATATAGCAAGGGAGGTCACCAGAACACTCTGCAATAATTTACATGGGAAGAGGATCTGTACAAGAATATGTATATATATATATATATATATATATATATATATATATATATATATATATACATATAAAACGTACAAATGAACCAGATTCTGTACATATAGGACCAACAGTATTCTAATCATTACCCCGATTTAAACAAATTAAAAGAGCGAACAAGAAGTAATGTGACATACACTTCTGGGGTTTTTTCCTGGCACATTCCATTCTAATTGACAACCTGGGAACAGGACTTCCAGAAGGCTCTGCTGCCCTAGTAACCAGATGTGGGAATGTAGCAATGCTGACGCCTTGTGGCCGTTTCCCACAGCAGCAGCTTTAAAGTCAGTGCTAATGGTCACTCAATATTCACACCCATTGCAGGCTTGTAAATGACACCTGCCCTCCAAAACAAAATCCTGGGGTCGAAAATCGACCAAAAAAGTCCAAAGAGGGCAACCTTCCAAGAAGACAATTTCGAGAGGTTTATTGTACTCACGGTTTTTTTTTTCTGTTTTTGTTTAACAGAATAAAAAAAGGCGTGGAAAAATGCTGAACCTTAGGAATTATTAGACACGAAAATACACGTTACAAAAACCTATCATGTCACACGACTCAGCATGGCCAGCAGCAAAACTTCTGCAAACAAGAAATGCTGACGGGGTGGTGAAGAAATGCGTACCCTCGGTTCTAAGTGGGACGTGGTAAGAGCCCCTAAGGAAAACACAGTGGAGTTGCCTGGAAAGGGTCAACATTGAGCGACCGTTCAATCAAGCATAGCCACTGCTGGGTCTATCACCTGAGAGGATGAGAATCAAAAAGACACGGGCTGGCAATCCTGCAATCCAGCAATGTTTACCATAGCCAACACTTGGAAGCAATGAAAATGCCCAGCCACAGAGGAATGCAGAAAGGAGCAGTGGTCCATGGACACAATGGAAGAGTACTCCAGTGAAAAGTAGAAATTCCATTTTAAAAACAGATATAAGTAAGGAGACATCAGCTTTGGGGGGTTTCTCCAGACACATCCCACCGTCATTGATAACCGAGGAACACCACTGGCAGGAAGGTCTGTTTCACTAGTTACCAGAGTGGGAAACGCAGAAATGCTGCAGCCCTCTGGCCGTTACCTGCAACGGCAGCTTGAAAACCCGTGCTAATGGTCACTTCGTGTGCACAAGTCCTGGAGGGCTGTCAATGAAACCTGCCCTCAAAATGTCTTGAGGGAGGTAGTGGCCAAAATATTTCAAAAGGCGGCACATACGTCAAGAAAAGAATGTGATGAGGTAAGCTACACACACAGTTTGAAGAAAAAAAGGACATCCCTGAAAGCTCAATTTCAAGGCTTTATGAGACGCATGCAAATCCAACCACAGAGGTATCGGCTCACACCAGTCAGAAGAACCATCAGCAACAAGACTACCAACAATTCATGCTGAAGGGGTTGTGGAGAAGTGCATACCCTCTAGGTTAAGTGGGACTTTGCCGCCAGCCGCGGCGGGTCCTCAAAGTGTAGCAACAACCGACGAGAGGGGGTAGGGAACTGAACGCACCAAGGTATGGGATCAGAAGGGCACAAGCAACTGACGCTTGCAAGGCAAGTTTAATAACAAAGCCTAGCCGTATATATACCCCTAAAGCAGGGACTTTGCTTCGTCACGCCTTATCGGCATCAGCTGGTTGGTTGGCTTCTCGGCTTAGTCACACCTTATCAGCATCAGCTGGTTGGTTGGCTGCTCGGCTTCTCCCTCAAAGGCACCAATTTCCCCTCCAGGGTTGCTTTTCCTAGCTTTAGGGAACAACCAGGGACTCCCAGTAACTGAGCAGGTCCCTGGAGCGATTTGGCCAAAGGCCATCTCCTTTTGTATGTTCATACCATAAAGTCCAGGATGCATACCAAGGAGAGTACAGTCGGGCCCTGAGGCTTAGGAGGGTCTTAGTGGCGCCTTCCTCAGAGGGCAATGCTCGCCACAGGACTTCACCTGGTAAGAGGCACTAATGGGAACAGAATGGAGGTGCCTTTACAAGGTAAACACTGAGTTACGATATGATCCAGCAGGCCCACTCGTGGGCCTATAACCTAAGAAAGAAGACAGAAGTGGAAAGACACAGGCAGGCAAATCTGCATTGCAGGAGTATTACAATAGCCAGGACATGGAAGCAAGCAGAAAGTCCATCAACAGATGAGTGGACAAAGAAGAACAGGGACCTGAACAGATGGAATATTAGCCAAGGAACAAAAGGAAACAATGCCATCAACAGCACCATCGGTGAGGCTAGAGTTCATCACGCACCTTGCAGTAAGTCACAGAGCGAAAGATACATAGCCTACGATATCACTTATAGGTGTTCCCTAAAAATTGATATCACTGAAGATATTTCCACAGAGAAAGGCAATCACAGATGCAATAAACAGATTTATGGTTCACCCATGGACAGGTGTGAGAATTGTGTACATTAGGAAATTGGGTTTAAGAGAGAGATACAAACACAGGTGAAATACAAAATCACCAAAGGCCTACGGAATACCAAGAGAAGAGTACTCAACATTGTGTCATAAGCTACATGGGAAAAGGATCCAAAGAAGACTAGATACATGTTTATGTGTAAAAGAGCCACATCTTTCACACCCACAACAAGCAAAACATTGTAATCAAACTTGCTGTGAGAAACAATAAACATTGAATTAAAAAACGAACAAGTCAGTCGTGAGGCACAAACATAAGGGGCTTTTTCCTGGCACAGTCCATTCTAATTGACAACCTAGAATACGACTTCCACGGAGGCTCTGTTGCCCGAGTAACCAGGTTTGGTAAAGGAGACCTGCTGCCGCCTTGTGGCCGTTTCTCAAAACAGCAGCTTTAAACCCAGTGCTAATGGTCACTTGATATTCAAAATCATTGCAGGCCTATAAATGACACCTGCCCTCAAAAACGATTCTTGGGTCGTCCATCGAGGAAAACAACTCAAAAGACGTGCACATTTCAAAACGACAATTTCAAGAGGCATATTTTGTGCACATTTTGTCTTCTCTTTCTTTCTTTCTCTTGTGATAAATAAAAGGGCATGGAAAAATGCTCAACATCAGGAATTAATAAAGCCATGCAAATCCAGTCGACAGAAACGTTCACCCACCGTCGTCAGAATGATCATCAGCCACAGAGTCTACAAAGAATAAATGCTCAAGGTGTTTTAGAGAACTCTGTGCCCTCTAGCGGCCGCTGGGACGTAACCTGGTAACAGCTAGTAGTGAGAACACCGTGGAGGTGCGTTGAAAGGTAAAAATTGAGCTAACCTGTAATCGGGTAGGCCCACTGATGGGCCTATCTCCCGAGTAGACCAAAATCAAAAAGACACAGGCTGGCCATCCTGCACTGCAGCAACATGTACCATAGCCAAGACTTGGAAGAAACCCAAATGTCCATCAACAGAACAATGCACCAAGAAGAAGGGGGCCCATGTGCACAATGGAACATGAGCCACGGAAGAGCATGCAACAGTGCCGCTGGCACCACCGTAGAAGGATCTAGAGATACCCACCCAAAAGGAAGTACGAAAGAAACCGAAATAGAAATATCCTATGACATCACTTATAGCTGTTACTTCAACATTGATACCCATGAAGTCATTTCCAAGAGAAGGCCGTGCATAGATGCAGAAAACCAACTATGCTTAACCAAGTGGAAAGGTGTAAGGAATGTATGAATTTGGATATGGGGGTTTACAGACATGTACTGATACATATGAAATATATAATCACAAAATACCTAAGGAATACCAGGAGAGGTCGACTCAACACTCTGTAATAAGCTACACGGGAAAGGATCCAAAGATGAATAGATTGATACATACATATGATGAACCAGATGCAGTACACCTAGAACACACACCACATTTTTATCCAATTGGCTGTGATACTAGATAACAATTAAATTTTAAAAAACACACAAGAAGTAAGGAGATATAAGCTCTTGGGGGTTTGCCCTGACACACTGCACTCTCATTTGCAGCCTACTAACACAATTTCCAGGAAGCCTCTGTTGCAGGAAAACCCAGAGTTGGAAATGGAGAAATGCTGCCGCCTTGTGGCCGTTTCCCGCAAGAGCGGCTTCAAACGCATAGCTATGGGTCACTTAACATTCATAAGGACTCAGGCCTCTAAAAGACACCTGCCCTCAAAAAAAAAAAATGTCCTGAGCTCGGCCGTGGCCAAAAAAATTCAAAGCAGGCAAATGTGTCAAAGAGATAGTATGATAGAGGTAAGTTTTACTCACTCTTTATCAAAAAAAGGAAAATGGAGAAAAGCTCAACATCAGGAATCATCAGACTCCTCTAAGCTACAAAAAGCTTTCAGCTCACCCAAGTTAACTACCGTCAGCCAAAAGACTACAAACAATAAATGCTGAAGGGGTTTTAGAGAACTCTGTTCCCTCTGTCTGCGGAGGACATGTCTAGTTGTAACAGCCAATAATGAGAACAGAAAGGAGCTGCGTTTTCAATTAAAAATTGAGCCACCCTTCCATCCAGAACACCCACAGCCGAGCCTCTCACCTGAGAAGACGGGCTGCAAGAGCTGCACTCCACGAGTTTTCACAGTAGCCAAGACACCGAAGCAACCCAAATGTCCATCAACAGATGAATGGATAAGAAGAGCTGGTCCGTGGACACAGTGGACTATTAGCCATGGAAAACAAGGAAACACTGCTCTTTGAGGCACCCGAGATGAGCCTAGAGATCATCACAGAACATGAGTTAAGTCGGAAAGCAAAAGGAATACCGTATGACATCACCTATAGGCGTTATCTAACAGCTGACACAAATGAACATATTTCCACAAAGAAAGACACTCACACACTTAGAAAACAAACTAAGCTTAAGTAAAATGAAAGGTGGGGGGAATGGATAAATTAAGATTAGTGTCACCATATGTGTACAAATACGTATTAAATATATATATCAAACAGACCGACCATATAGCAAGGGAGGTCACCAGAACACTCTGCAATAATTTACATGGGAAGAGGATCTGTACAAGAATATGTATATATATATATATATATATATATATATATATATATATATATATATACATATAAAACGTACAAATGAACCAGATTCTGTACATATAGGACCAACAGTATTCTAATCATTACCCCGATTTAAACAAATTAAAAGAGCGAACAAGAAGTAATGTGACATACACTTCTGGGGTTTTTTCCTGGCACATTCCATTCTAATTGACAACCTGGGAACAGGACTTCCAGAAGGCTCTGCTGCCCTAGTAACCAGATGTGGGAATGTAGCAATGCTGACGCCTTGTGGCCGTTTCCCACAGCAGCAGCTTTAAAGTCAGTGCTAATGGTCACTCAATATTCACACCCATTGCAGGCTTGTAAATGACACCTGCCCTCCAAAACAAAATCCTGGGGTCGAAAATCGACCAAAAAAGTCCAAAGAGGGCAACCTTCCAAGAAGACAATTTCGAGAGGTTTATTGTACTCAGGGGTTTTTTTTTTTCTGTTTTTGTTTAACAGAATAAAAAAAGGCGTGGAAAAATGCTGAACCTTAGGAATTATTAGACACGAAAATACACGTTACAAAAACCTATCATGTCACACGACTCAGCATGGCCAGCAGCAAAACTTCTGCAAACAAGAAATGCTGACGGGGTGGTGAAGAAATGCGTACCCTCGGTTCTAAGTGGGACGTGGTAAGAGCCCCTAAGGAAAACACAGTGGAGTTGCCTGGAAAGGGTCAACATTGAGCGACCGTTCAATCAAGCATAGCCACTGCTGGGTCTATCACCTGAGAGGATGAGAATCAAAAAGACACGGGCTGGCAATCCTGCAATCCAGCAATGTTTACCATAGCCAACACTTGGAAGCAATGAAAATGCCCAGCCACAGAGGAATGCAGAAAGGAGCAGTGGTCCATGGACACAATGGAAGAGTACTCCAGTGAAAAGTAGAAATTCCATTTTAAAAACAGATATAAGTAAGGAGACATCAGCTTTGGGGGGTTTCTCCAGACACATCCCACCGTCATTGATAACCGAGGAACACCACTGGCAGGAAGGTCTGTTTCACTAGTTACCAGAGTGGGAAACGCAGAAATGCTGCAGCCCTCTGGCCGTTACCTGCAACGGCAGCTTGAAAACCCGTGCTAATGGTCACTTCGTGTGCACAAGTCCTGGAGGGCTGTCAATGAAACCTGCCCTCAAAATGTCTTGAGGGAGGTAGTGGCCAAAATATTTCAAAAGGCGGCCCATAGTTCAAGAAAAGAATGTGATGAGGTAAGCTACACACACAGTTTGAAGAAAAAAAGGACATCCCTGAAAGCTCAATTTCAAGGCTTTATGAGACGCATGCAAATCCAACCACAGAGGTATCGGCTCACACCAGTCAGAAGAACCATCAGCAACAAGACTACCAACAATTCATGCTGAAGGGGTTGTGGAGAAGTGCATACCCTCTAGGTTAAGTGGGACTTTGCCGCCAGCCGCGGCGGGTCCTCAAAGTGTAGCAACAACCGACGAGAGGGGGTAGGGAACTGAACGCACCAAGGTATGGGATCAGAAGGGCACAAGCAACTGACGCTTGCAAGGCAAGTTTAATAACAAAGCCTAGCCGTATATATACCCCTAAAGCAGGGACTTTGCTTCGTCACGCCTTATCGGCATCAGCTGGTTGGTTGGCTTCTCGGCTTAGTCACACCTTATCAGCATCAGCTGGTTGGTTGGCTGCTCGGCTTCTCCCTCAAAGGCACCAATTTCCCCTCCAGGGTTGCTTTTCCTAGCTTTAGGGAACAACCAGGGACTCCCAGTAACTGAGCAGGTCCCTGGAGCGATTTGGCCAAAGGCCATCTCCTTTTGTATGTTCATACCATAAAGTCCAGGATGCATACCAAGGAGAGTACAGTCGGGCCCTGAGGCTTAGGAGGGTCTTAGTGGCGCCTTCCTCAGAGGGCAATGCTCGCCACAGGACTTCACCTGGTAAGAGGCACTAATGGGAACAGAATGGAGGTGCCTTTACAAGGTAAACACTGAGTTACGATATGATCCAGCAGGCCCACTCGTGGGCCTATAACCTAAGAAAGAAGACAGAAGTGGAAAGACACAGGCAGGCAAATCTGCATTGCAGGAGTATTACAATAGCCAGGACATGGAAGCAAGCAGAAAGTCCATCAACAGATGAGTGGACAAAGAAGAACAGGGACCTGAACAGATGGAATATTAGCCAAGGAACAAAAGGAAACAATGCCATCAACAGCACCATCGGTGAGGCTAGAGTTCATCACGCACCTTGCAGTAAGTCACAGAGCGAAAGATACATAGCCTACGATATCACTTATAGGTGTTCCCTAAAAATTGATATCACTGAAGATATTTCCACAGAGAAAGGCAATCACAGATGCAATAAACAGATTTATGGTTCACCCATGGACAGGTGTGAGAATTGTGTACATTAGGAAATTGGGTTTAAGAGAGAGATACAAACACAGGTGAAATACAAAATCACCAAAGGCCTACGGAATACCAAGAGAAGAGTACTCAACATTGTGTCATAAGCTACATGGGAAAAGGATCCAAAGAAGACTAGATACGTGTTTATGTGTAAAAGAGCCACATCTTTCACACCTACAACAAGCAAAACATTGTAATCAAACTTGCTGTGAGAAACAATAAACATTGAATTAAAAAACGAACAAGTCAGTCGTGAGGCACAAACATAAGGGGCTTTTTCCTGGCACAGTCCATTCTAATTGACAACCGAGAATACGACTTCCACGGAGGCTCTGTTGCCCGAGTAACCAGGTTTGGTAAAGGAGACCTGCTGCCGCCTTGTGGCCGTTTCTCAAAACAGCAGCTTTAAACCCAGTGCTAATGGTCACTTGATATTCAAAATCATTGCAGGCCTATAAATGACACCTGCCCTCAAAAACGATTCTTGGGTCGTCAATCGAGGAAAAAAACTCAAAAGATGTGCACACTTCAAAACGACAATTTCAAGAGGCATATTTTGCGCACATTTTGTCTTCTCTTTCTTTCTTTCTCTTGTGATAAATAAAAGGGCATGGAAAAATGCTCAACATCAGGAATTAATAAAGCCATGCAAATCCAGTCGACAGAAACGTTCACCCACCGTCGTCAGAATGATCATCAGCCACAGAGTCTACAAAGAATAAATGCTCAAGGTGTTTTAGAGAACTCTGTGCCCTCTAGCGGCCGCTGGGACGTAACCTGGGAACAGCTAGTAGTGAGAACACCGTGGAGGTGCGTTGAATGGTAAAAATTGTGCTAACTGATGGGCCTATCTCCCGAGTAGACCAAAATCAAAAAGACACAGGCTGGCCGTCCTGCACTGCAGCAACATGTACCATCGCCAAGACTTGGAAGAAACCCAAATGTCCATCAACAGAACAATGCACCAAGAAGAAGGGGGCCCATGTGCACAATGGAACATGAGCCACGGAAGAGCATGCAACAGTGCCGCTGGCACCACCGTAGAAGGATCTAGAGATACCCACCCAAAAGGAAGTACGAAAGAAACCGAAATAGAAATATCCTATGACATCACTTATAGCTGTTACTTCAACATTGATACCCATGAAGTCATTTCCAAGAGAAGGCCGTGCATAGATGCAGAAAACCAACTATGCTTAACCAAGTGGAAAGGTGTAAGGAATGTATGAATTTGGATATGGGGGTTTACAGACATGTACTGATACATATGAAATATATAATCACAAAATACCTAAGGAATACCAGGAGAGGTCGACTCAACACTCTGTAATAACCTACACGGGAAAGGATCCAAAGATGAATAGATTGATACATACATATGATGAACCAGATGCAGTACACCTAGAACACACACCACATTTTTATCCAATTGGCTGTGATACTAGATAACAATTAAATTTTAAAAAACACACAAGAAGTAAGGAGATATAAGCTCTTGTGGGTTTGCCCTGACACACTGCACTCTCATTTGCAGCCTACTAACACAATTTCCAGGAAGCCTCTGTTGCAGGAAAACCCAGAGTTGGAAATGGAGAAATGCTGCCGCCTTGTGGCCGTTTCCCGCAAGAGCGGCTTCAAACGCATAGCTATGGGTCACTTAACATTCATAAGGACTCAGGCCTCTAAAAGACACCTGCCCTCAAAAAAAAAAAAATGTCCTGAGCTCGGCCGTGGCCAAAAAAATTCAAAGCAGGCAAATGTGTCAAAGAGATAGTATGATAGAGGTAAGTTTTACTCACTCTTTATCAAAAAAAGGAAAATGGAGAAAAGCTCAACATCAGGAATCATCAGACTCCTCTAAGCTACAAAAAGCTTTCAGCTCACCCAAGTTAACTACCGTCAGCCAAAAGACTACAAACAATAAATGCTGAAGGGGTTTTAGAGAACTCTGTTCCCTCTGTCTGCGGAGGACATGTCTAGTTGTAACAGCCAATAATGAGAACAGAAAGGAGCTGCGTTTTCAATTAAAAATTGAGCCACCCTTCCATCCAGAACACCCACAGCCGAGCCTCTCACCTGAGAAGACGGGCTGCAAGAGCTGCACTCCACGAGTTTTCACAGTAGCCAAGACACCGAAGCAACCCAAATGTCCATCAACAGATGAATGGATAAGAAGAGCTGGTCCGTGGACACAGTGGACTATTAGCCATGGAAAACAAGGAAACACTGCTCTTTGAGGCACCCGAGATGAGCCTAGAGATCATCACAGAACATGAGTTAAGTCGGAAAGCAAAAGGAATACCGTATGACATCACCTATAGGCGTTATCTAACAGCTGACACAAATGAACATATTTCCACAAAGAAAGACACTCACACACTTAGAAAACAAACTAAGCTTAAGTAAAATGAAAGGTGGGGGGAATGGATAAATTAAGATTAGTGTCACCATATGTGTACAAATACGTATTAAATATATATATCAAACAGACCGACCATATAGCAAGGGAGGTCACCAGAACACTCTGCAATAATTTACATGGGAAGAGGATCTGTACAAGAATATGTATATATATATATATATATATATATATATATATATATATATATATATATACATATAAAACGTACAAATGAACCAGATTCTGTACATATAGGACCAACAGTATTCTAATCATTACCCCGATTTAAACAAATTAAAAGAGCGAACAAGAAGTAATGTGACATACACTTCTGGGGTTTTTTCCTGGCACATTCCATTCTAATTGACAACCTGGGAACAGGACTTCCAGAAGGCTCTGCTGCCCTAGTAACCAGATGTGGGAATGTAGCAATGCTGACGCCTTGTGGCCGTTTCCCACAGCAGCAGCTTTAAAGTCAGTGCTAATGGTCACTCAATATTCACACCCATTGCAGGCTTGTAAATGACACCTGCCCTCCAAAACAAAATCCTGGGGTCGAAAATCGACCAAAAAAGTCCAAAGAGGGCAACCTTCCAAGAAGACAATTTCGAGAGGTTTATTGTACTCACGGTTTTTTTTTTCTGTTTTTGTTTAACAGAATAAAAAAAGGCGTGGAAAAATGCTGAACCTTAGGAATTATTAGACACGAAAATACACGTTACAAAAACCTATCATGTCACACGACTCAGCATGGCCAGCAGCAAAACTTCTGCAAACAAGAAATGCTGACGGGGTGGTGAAGAAATGCGTACCCTCGGTTCTAAGTGGGACGTGGTAAGAGCCCCTAAGGAAAACACAGTGGAGTTGCCTGGAAAGGGTCAACATTGAGCGACCGTTCAATCAAGCATAGCCACTGCTGGGTCTATCACCTGAGAGGATGAGAATCAAAAAGACACGGGCTGGCAATCCTGCAATCCAGCAATGTTTACCATAGCCAACACTTGGAAGCAATGAAAATGCCCAGCCACAGAGGAATGCAGAAAGGAGCAGTGGTCCATGGACACAATGGAAGAGTACTCCAGTGAAAAGTAGAAATTCCATTTTAAAAACAGATATAAGTAAGGAGACATCAGCTTTGGGGGGTTTCTCCAGACACATCCCACCGTCATTGATAACCGAGGAACACCACTGGCAGGAAGGTCTGTTTCACTAGTTACCAGAGTGGGAAACGCAGAAATGCTGCAGCCCTCTGGCCGTTACCTGCAACGGCAGCTTGAAAACCCGTGCTAATGGTCACTTCGTGTGCACAAGTCCTGGAGGGCTGTCAATGAAACCTGCCCTCAAAATGTCTTGAGGGAGGTAGTGGCCAAAATATTTCAAAAGGCGGCACATACGTCAAGAAAAGAATGTGATGAGGTAAGCTACACACACAGTTTGAAGAAAAAAAGGACATCCCTGAAAGCTCAATTTCAAGGCTTTATGAGACGCATGCAAATCCAACCACAGAGGTATCGGCTCACACCAGTCAGAAGAACCATCAGCAACAAGACTACCAACAATTCATGCTGAAGGGGTTGTGGAGAAGTGCATACCCTCTAGGTTAAGTGGGACTTTGCCGCCAGCCGCGGCGGGTCCTCAAAGTGTAGCAACAACCGACGAGAGGGGGTAGGGAACTGAACGCACCAAGGTATGGGATCAGAAGGGCACAAGCAACTGACGCTTGCAAGGCAAGTTTAATAACAAAGCCTAGCCGTATATATACCCCTAAAGCAGGGACTTTGCTTCGTCACGCCTTATCGGCATCAGCTGGTTGGTTGGCTTCTCGGCTTAGTCACACCTTATCAGCATCAGCTGGTTGGTTGGCTGCTCGGCTTCTCCCTCAAAGGCACCAATTTCCCCTCCAGGGTTGCTTTTCCTAGCTTTAGGGAACAACCAGGGACTCCCAGTAACTGAGCAGGTCCCTGGAGCGATTTGGCCAAAGGCCATCTCCTTTTGTATGTTCATACCATAAAGTCCAGGATGCATACCAAGGAGAGTACAGTCGGGCCCTGAGGCTTAGGAGGGTCTTAGTGGCGCCTTCCTCAGAGGGCAATGCTCGCCACAGGACTTCACCTGGTAAGAGGCACTAATGGGAACAGAATGGAGGTGCCTTTACAAGGTAAACACTGAGTTACGATATGATCCAGCAGGCCCACTCGTGGGCCTATAACCTAAGAAAGAAGACAGAAGTGGAAAGACACAGGCAGGCAAATCTGCATTGCAGGAGTATTACAATAGCCAGGACATGGAAGCAAGCAGAAAGTCCATCAACAGATGAGTGGACAAAGAAGAACAGGGACCTGAACAGATGGAATATTAGCCAAGGAACAAAAGGAAACAATGCCATCAACAGCACCATCGGTGAGGCTAGAGTTCATCACGCACCTTGCAGTAAGTCACAGAGCGAAAGATACATAGCCTACGATATCACTTATAGGTGTTCCCTAAAAATTGATATCACTGAAGATATTTCCACAGAGAAAGGCAATCACAGATGCAATAAACAGATTTATGGTTCACCCATGGACAGGTGTGAGAATTGTGTACATTAGGAAATTGGGTTTAAGAGAGAGATACAAACACAGGTGAAATACAAAATCACCAAAGGCCTACGGAATACCAAGAGAAGAGTACTCAACATTGTGTCATAAGCTACATGGGAAAAGGATCCAAAGAAGACTAGATACATGTTTATGTGTAAAAGAGCCACATCTTTCACACCCACAACAAGCAAAACATTGTAATCAAACTTGCTGTGAGAAACAATAAACATTGAATTAAAAAACGAACAAGTCAGTCGTGAGGCACAAACATAAGGGGCTTTTTCCTGGCACAGTCCATTCTAATTGACAACCTAGAATACGACTTCCACGGAGGCTCTGTTGCCCGAGTAACCAGGTTTGGTAAAGGAGACCTGCTGCCGCCTTGTGGCCGTTTCTCAAAACAGCAGCTTTAAACCCAGTGCTAATGGTCACTTGATATTCAAAATCATTGCAGGCCTATAAATGACACCTGCCCTCAAAAACGATTCTTGGGTCGTCCATCGAGGAAAACAACTCAAAAGACGTGCACATTTCAAAACGACAATTTCAAGAGGCATATTTTGTGCACATTTTGTCTTCTCTTTCTTTCTTTCTCTTGTGATAAATAAAAGGGCATGGAAAAATGCTCAACATCAGGAATTAATAAAGCCATGCAAATCCAGTCGACAGAAACGTTCACCCACCGTCGTCAGAATGATCATCAGCCACAGAGTCTACAAAGAATAAATGCTCAAGGTGTTTTAGAGAACTCTGTGCCCTCTAGCGGCCGCTGGGACGTAACCTGGTAACAGCTAGTAGTGAGAACACCGTGGAGGTGCGTTGAAAGGTAAAAATTGAGCTAACCTGTAATCGGGTAGGCCCACTGATGGGCCTATCTCCCGAGTAGACCAAAATCAAAAAGACACAGGCTGGCCGTCCTGCACTGCAGCAACATGTACCATCGCCAAGACTTGGAAGAAACCCAAATGTCCATCAACAGAACAATGCACCAAGAAGAAGGGGGCCCATGTGCACAATGGAACATGAGCCACGGAAGAGCATGCAACAGTGCCGCTGGCACCACCGTAGAAGGATCTAGAGATACCCACCCAAAAGGAAGTACGAAAGAAACCGAAATAGAAATATCCTATGACATCACTTATAGCTGTTACTTCAACATTGATACCCATGAAGTCATTTCCAAGAGAAGGCCGTGCATAGATGCAGAAAACCAACTATGCTTAACCAAGTGGAAAGGTGTAAGGAATGTATGAATTTGGATATGGGGGTTTACAGACATGTACTGATACATATGAAATATATAATCACAAAATACCTAAGGAATACCAGGAGAGGTCGACTCAACACTCTGTAATAAGCTACACGGGAAAGGATCCAAAGATGAATAGATTGATACATACATATGATGAACCAGATGCAGTACACCTAGAACACACACCACATTTTTATCCAATTGGCTGTGATACTAGATAACAATTAAATTTTAAAAAACACACAAGAAGTAAGGAGATATAAGCTCTTGGGGGTTTGCCCTGACACACTGCACTCTCATTTGCAGCCTACTAACACAATTTCCAGGAAGCCTCTGTTGCAGGAAAACCCAGAGTTGGAAATGGAGAAATGCTGCCGCCTTGTGGCCGTTTCCCGCAAGAGCGGCTTCAAACGCATAGCTATGGGTCACTTAACATTCATAAGGACTCAGGCCTCTAAAAGACACCTGCCCTCAAAAAAAAAAATGTCCTGAGCTCGGCCGTGGCCAAAAAAATTCAAAGCAGGCAAATGTGTCAAAGAGATAGTATGATAGAGGTAAGTTTTACTCACTCTTTATCAAAAAAAGGAAAATGGAGAAAAGCTCAACATCAGGAATCATCAGACTCCTCTAAGCTACAAAAAGCTTTCAGCTCACCCAAGTTAACTACCGTCAGCCAAAAGACTACAAACAATAAATGCTGAAGGGGTTTTAGAGAACTCTGTTCCCTCTGTCTGCGGAGGACATGTCTAGTTGTAACAGCCAATAATGAGAACAGAAAGGAGCTGCGTTTTCAATTAAAAATTGAGCCACCCTTCCATCCAGAACACCCACAGCCGAGCCTCTCACCTGAGAAGACGGGCTGCAAGAGCTGCACTCCACGAGTTTTCACAGTAGCCAAGACACCGAAGCAACCCAAATGTCCATCAACAGATGAATGGATAAGAAGAGCTGGTCCGTGGACACAGTGGACTATTAGCCATGGAAAACAAGGAAACACTGCTCTTTGAGGCACCCGAGATGAGCCTAGAGATCATCACAGAACATGAGTTAAGTCGGAAAGCAAAAGGAATACCGTATGACATCACCTATAGGCGTTATCTAACAGCTGACACAAATGAACATATTTCCACAAAGAAAGACACTCACACACTTAGAAAACAAACTAAGCTTAAGTAAAATGAAAGGTGGGGGGAATGGATAAATTAAGATTAGTGTCACCATATGTGTACAAATACGTATTAAATATATATATCAAACAGACCGACCATATAGCAAGGGAGGTCACCAGAACACTCTGCAATAATTTACATGGGAAGAGGATCTGTACAAGAATATATATATATATATATATATATATATATATATATATATATATATATATATATACATATAAAACGTACAAATGAACCAGATTCTGTACATATAGGACCAACAGTATTCTAATCATTACCCCGATTTAAACAAATTAAAAGAGCGAACAAGAAGTAATGTGACATACACTTCTGGGGTTTTTTCCTGGCACATTCCATTCTAATTGACAACCTGGGAACAGGACTTCCAGAAGGCTCTGCTGCCCTAGTAACCAGATGTGGGAATGTAGCAATGCTGACGCCTTGTGGCCGTTTCCCACAGCAGCAGCTTTAAAGTCAGTGCTAATGGTCACTCAATATTCACACCCATTGCAGGCTTGTAAATGACACCTGCCCTCCAAAACAAAATCCTGGGGTCGAAAATCGACCAAAAAAGTCCAAAGAGGGCAACCTTCCAAGAAGACAATTTCGAGAGGTTTATTGTACTCACGGTTTTTTTTTTCTGTTTTTGTTTAACAGAATAAAAAAAGGCGTGGAAAAATGCTGAACCTTAGGAATTATTAGACACGAAAATACACGTTACAAAAACCTATCATGTCACACGACTCAGCATGGCCAGCAGCAAAACTTCTGCAAACAAGAAATGCTGACGGGGTGGTGAAGAAATGCGTACCCTCGGTTCTAAGTGGGACGTGGTAAGAGCCCCTAAGGAAAACACAGTGGAGTTGCCTGGAAAGGGTCAACATTGAGCGACCGTTCAATCAAGCATAGCCACTGCTGGGTCTATCACCTGAGAGGATGAGAATCAAAAAGACACGGGCTGGCAATCCTGCAATCCAGCAATGTTTACCATAGCCAACACTTGGAAGCAATGAAAATGCCCAGCCACAGAGGAATGCAGAAAGGAGCAGTGGTCCATGGACACAATGGAAGAGTACTCCAGTGAAAAGTAGAAATTCCATTTTAAAAACAGATATAAGTAAGGAGACATCAGCTTTGGGGGGTTTCTCCAGACACATCCCACCGTCATTGATAACCGAGGAACACCACTGGCAGGAAGGTCTGTTTCACTAGTTACCAGAGTGGGAAACGCAGAAATGCTGCAGCCCTCTGGCCGTTACCTGCAACGGCAGCTTGAAAACCCGTGCTAATGGTCACTTCGTGTGCACAAGTCCTGGAGGGCTGTCAATGAAACCTGCCCTCAAAATGTCTTGAGGGAGGTAGTGGCCAAAATATTTCAAAAGGCGGCCCATACTTCAAGAAAAGAATGTGATGAGGTAAGCTACACACACAGTTTGAAGAAAAAAAGGACATCCCTGAAAGCTCAATTTCAAGGCTTTATGAGACGCATGCAAATCCAACCACAGAGGTATCGGCTCACACCAGTCAGAAGAACCATCAGCAACAAGACTACCAACAATTCATGCTGAAGGGGTTGTGGAGAAGTGCATACCCTCTAGGTTAAGTGGGACTTTGCCGCCAGCCGCGGCGGGTCCTCAAAGTGTAGCAACAACCGACGAGAGGGGGTAGGGAACTGAACGCACCAAGGTATGGGATCAGAAGGGCACAAGCAACTGACGCTTGCAAGGCAAGTTTAATAACAAAGCATAGCCGTATATATACCCCTAAAGCAGGGACTTTGCTTCGTCACGCCTTATCGGCATCAGCTGGTTGGTTGGCTTCTCGGCTTAGTCACACCTTATCAGCATCAGCTGGTTGGTTGGCTGCTCGGCTTCTCCCTCAAAGGCACCAATTTCCCCTCCAGGGTTGCTTTTCCTAGCTTTAGGGAACAACCAGGGACTCCCAGTAACTGAGCAGGTCCCTGGAGCGATTTGGCCAAAGGCCATCTCCTTTTGTATGTTCATACCATAAAGTCCAGGATGCATACCAAGGAGAGTACAGTCGGGCCCTGAGGCTTAGGAGGGTCTTAGTGGCGCCTTCCTCAGAGGGCAATGCTCGCCACAGGACTTCACCTGGTAAGAGGCACTAATGGGAACAGAATGGAGGTGCCTTTACAAGGTAAACACTGAGTTACGATATGATCCAGCAGGCCCACTCGTGGGCCTATAACCTAAGAAAGAAGACAGAAGTGGAAAGACACAGGCAGGCAAATCTGCATTGCAGGAGTATTACAATAGCCAGGACATGGAAGCAAGCAGAAAGTCCATCAACAGATGAGTGGACAAAGAAGAACAGGGACCTGAACAGATGGAATATTAGCCAAGGAACAAAAGGAAACAATGCCATCAACAGCACCATCGGTGAGGCTAGAGTTCATCACGCACCTTGCAGTAAGTCACAGAGCGAAAGATACATAGCCTACGATATCACTTATAGGTGTTCCCTAAAAATTGATATCACTGAAGATATTTCCACAGAGAAAGGCAATCACAGATGCAATAAACAGATTTATGGTTCACCCATGGACAGGTGTGAGAATTGTGTACATTAGGAAATTGGGTTTAAGAGAGGGATACAAACACAGGTGAAATACAAAATCACCAAAGGCCTACGGAATACCAAGAGAAGAGTACTCAACATTGTGTCATAAGCTACATGGGAAAAGGATCCAAAGAAGACTAGATACATGTTTATGTGTAAAAGAGCCACATCTTTCACACCCACAACAAGCAAAACATTGTAATCAAACTTGCTGTGAGAAACAATAAACATTGAATTAAAAAACGAACAAGTCAGTCGTGAGGCACAAACATGTGCACAATGGAACATGAGCCACGGAAGAGCATGCAACAGGTGCCTCTGGCACCACCGTAGAAGGATCTAGAGATACCCACCCAAAAGGAAGTACGAAAGAAACCGAAATAGAAATATCCTATGACATCACTTATAGCTGTTACTTCAACATTGATACCCATGAAGTCATTTCCAAGAGAAGGCCGTGCATAGATGCAGAAAACCAACTATGCTTAACCAAGTGGAAAGGTGTAAGGAATGTATGAATTTGGATATGGGGGTTTACAGACATGTACTGATACATATGAAATATATAATCACAAAATACCTAAGGAATACCAAGAGAGGTCGACTCAACACTCTGTAATAACCTACACGGGAAAGGATCCAAAGATGAATAGATTGATACATACATATGATGAACCAGATGCAGTACACCTAGAACACACACCACATTTTTATCCAATTGGCTGTGATACTAGATAACAATTAAATTTTAAAAAACACACAAGAAGTAAGGAGATATAAGCTCTTGGGGGTTTGCCCTGACACACTGCACTCTCATTTGCAGCCTACTAACACAATTTCCAGGAAGCCTCTGTTGCAGGAAAACCCAGAGTTGGAAATGGAGAAATGCTGCCGCCTTGTGGCCGTATCCCGCAAGAGCGGCTTTAAACGGATAGCTATGGGTCACTTAACATTCACAAGGACTCAGGCCTCTAAAAGACACCTGCCCTCAAAAAAAAAAAAAGGCCTGAGCTCGGCAGTGGCGAAAAAAATTCAAAGCAGGCAAATGTGTCAAAGAGATAGTATGAAGAGGTAAGTTTTACTCACTCTTTATCAAAAAAAGCAAAATGGAGAAAAGCTCAACCTCAGGAATGATCAGACTCCTCTAAGCTACAAAAAGCTTTCAACTCACCCAAGTTAACTACCGTCAGCCAAAAGACTACAAACAATAAATGCTGAAGGGGTTTTAGAGAACTCTGTTCCCTCTGTCTGCGGAGGACATGTCTAGTTGTAACAGCCAATAATGAGAACAGAAAGGAGCTGCGTTTTCAATTAAAAATTGAGCCACCCTTCCATCCAGAACACCCACAGCCGAGCCTCTCACCTGAGAAGACAGGCTGCAAGAGCTGCACTCCACGAGTTTTCACAGTAGCCAAGACACCGAAGCAACCCAAATGTCCATCAACAGATGAATGGATAAGAAGAGCTGGTCCGTGGACACAGTGGACTATTCGGCATGGAAAACAAGGAAACACTGCTCTTTGAGGCACCCGAGATGAGCGTAGAGATCATCACAGAACATGAGTTAAGTCGGAAAGCAAAGGACATACTGTATGATATCACGTATAGGCGTTATCTAACAGCTGACACAAATGAACATATTTCCACAAAGAAAGACACTCACACACTTAGAAAAAAAACTAAGCTTATGTAAAATGAAAGGTGGGGGGAAAAGATAAATTAAGATTAGAGGGACCACATGTGTACAAATACATATTAAATATATATATATCATACAGACCGACCATATAGCAAGGGAGGTCACCAGAACACTCCGCAATAATTTACATTGGAAGAATATCTGTACAATATATATATATATATGTATATATATATATATATATATATACATACATAACGTATAAATGAACCAGATTTTTTACACCTAGGACAAACAATATTCTAATCATTAGCGTGATCAAAAGAATTAAAAGAGCGAACAAGAAGTAATGTGACATAAACTTCTGGGGTTTCTTCCTGGCACATTCCGTTCTAATTTACAACCTGGGAACAGGACTTCCAGAAGGGCTGTGCTGCCCGAGTAACCAGATGTGCGAATGTACTGAATTCCCAAAACACAACCGAGTCACGCTTTTAGAAAACACACTTATGCCTGCTTCAGGGGAAAGGTGAGGTGGGCTGATGCATAAAACTCGAGTTTGAAATGAGCACAGATACTCTTGCGAAAACCGAATATGGAATGGACACGACCTACTCCTTGCTCAATCAACTGGACTCACCAGACCCTGTTCATCGCACAAGTATCTATCCGACTAGTAAGCATCTTAAAAGCTAAGTCTTGATATCTCTGTGTAAGTGCATCATGTGTGTGTAAAGCGGCCTAAAAACAGCAGGGAAAATCAGCTCAGACCCATTCTGAGGATACATTTCCAACACAAAGAAGAAACAAGCAGGGCAAAACAGAGAGAAATTCTTCCAAAATGCGTTCAGGGACTGGCATGCAACCAGGATTCACCACAACTACAGCCCCAGCGGCAGAAAACATAAGGCTGGACACTCTTGGGTCTGAGACGATTGGTGAGGTTGGGAAAGCAAATGCAGACCCTTGAAAGGAATCCTGCGTGCTCCCCATTCCATGGCTCCCAACTCTCCAGGTTCAACGCAATCTTCCGACAGCGAAAGCACTCATTGGAAACCCAGCGGATGCTACACCGTGGGATCGGGAAAGCTTTCTGAAACTCAACTCAGTTTTCATCTCCTGGTGCTCGTGTTCTCCATTCAGGCCCCCTTACTAACAATCTCCCCACTTGGAGACTCAGCGCCTTTCCATGCCTCTTTCGTACCGTCTGCAATTTGTCCGCAGGATGAACTGCAAGAGGGGGAACCAATGAGAGACTCGCTGGAGGTGTTTGGTCGGGCACATGTCACTCTCATTTCCCATCGCCAAGAAGAATTCACCAGAGGCTCAGCCTGCCACCCCGGATCGACAATAGGGCGTGAAGCCATCCAGCCGTGTTGCGTCCCACTCACAAAAAAGCGACTTGGGAAATGGAGCTTAGGGGCACTGCACTTCCCAAACCTGCAGAGTTCTAAACGATAACTATCGCCCCAAAATATATTGAGGTCAGGCTACGAAGAGGCGTTGAACGCAAGGCAGAATTGCAGGAAACGGATGTCAACGGGAACATCGGAATGGCCCCGATAGCACATGAAAAGCGCCAGAACGTGGACAATGATGCGGTTGGCCAAAAAGGGCGTATGCGTTTTTTCCTGAATATATTCAGGAAAAAACGCATACGCCCTTTTTGGCCAACCAAGCA
This sequence comes from Kogia breviceps, assembly GCF_026419965.1. Lineage (NCBI taxonomy): Eukaryota > Metazoa > Chordata > Mammalia > Artiodactyla > Physeteridae > Kogia > Kogia breviceps. The sequence continues at coordinate 3,543,283 of NW_026711939.1, read as the reverse complement.
ACCTGGGAGAGCAAATCAACACTACAAAGAAATCTCCCTCCCCCCCGCCCAGTCAAAAGGGCCACGCGAAAAAAGTCTAAAAACCAGAAAGGCAGGACAGGCCACGGAGACAAGGGAGCCTTGTTAAGCTGATGGGTGGGATGTCAATGGCCAACAGCCAATCTTCACAAGTGTATCCTCTTTCCCAAACCATGTAAAACACAGAACCACAGAGCATAGGGCACTTCCACACATGGGCGTTGACCTTGGGAAAATGAAAAAATCAACCAGACACAGGGACCCCAAAGTTGAGGGCTGCTGTCTTGACAAGAACCTCCACTCCGGTACACGTTTCATATCCCAGGAAAGAGCCAAGTGGACAAAGACAAGTGGAAAGGTGGACAAAGACAAGTGGACAAGTGGACAAGTGGTGCTACGTAGGTCCAAGGGAGTGTCACTCAGCCATGAAATCCACGTCATGAGGCTGGTAGCAGCATCCTGAGTGGATTTAGGTACGATCACCCTCAGTGAAATAAGTCCCACAAAAAAAGAAACTTATGATATCACTTATCGAGGGAATGTAAAAATCGCTCCCCATGAACTGAATCCCCACACAGAACAGAGTCACGCTTTTAGAAAACACACTTATGCCTGCTTCAGGGGAAATGTGAGGTGGGGTGACGCATAAAACTCGAGTTTGAAATGAGCACAGATACCCTTCCGAAAACCGAATATGGAATGGACACGACCTACTCCTTGCTCAATCAACTGGACTCACCAGACCCTGTTCATCGCACAAGTATCTATCCGACTAGTAAGCATCTTAAAAGCTAAGTCTTGATATCTCTGTGTAAGTGCATCAAGTGTGTGTAAAGCGGCCTAAAACCAGCAGGGAAAATCAGCTCAGACCCATTCTGAGGATACATTTCCAACATAAAGAAGAAACAAGCAGGGCAAAACAGAGAGAAATTCTTCCAAAATGCGTTCAGGGACTGGCATGCAACCAGGATTGACCACATCTACAGCCCCAGCGGCAGAAGACATAAGGCTGGACACTCTTGGGGCTGAGACGATTGGTGAGGTTGGGAAAGCAAATGCAGACCCTTGAAAGGAATCCTGCGTGCTCCCCATTCCATGGCTCCCAACTCTCCAGGTTCAACGCAATCTTCCGACAGCGAAAGCACTCATTGGAAACCCAGCGGATGCTACACCGTGGGATCGGGAAAGCTTTCTGAAACTCACCTCAGTTTTCATCTCCTGGTGCTCGTGTTCTCCATTCAGGCCCCCTTACTAACAATCTCCCCACTTGGAGACTCGGCGCCTTTCCATGCCTCTTTCGTACCGTCTGCAATTTGTCCGCAGGATGAACTGCAAGAGGGGGAACCAATGAGAGACTCGCTGGAGGTGTTTGGTCGGGCACATGTCACTCTCATTTCCCATCACGAAGAAGAATTCACCAGCGGTTCAGCCTGCCACCCCGGATCGACAATAGGGCGTGAAGCCATCCAGCCGTGTTGCGTCCCACTCACAAAAAAGCGACTTGGGAAATGGAGCTCAGGGGCACTGCACTTCCCAAACCTGCAGAGTTCTAAACGATAACTATCGCCCCAAAATATATTGAGGTCAGGCTACGAAGAGGCGCTGAACGCAAGGCAGAACTGCAGGAAACGGATGTCAACGGGTACATCGGAATGGCCCCGATAGCACATGAAAAGCGCCAGAACGTGGACAATGATGCGGTTGGCCAAAAAGGGCGTATGCGTTTTTTCCTGAATATATTCAGGAAAAAACGCATACGCCCTTTTTGGCCAACCAAGCAACCTGGGAGAGCAAATCAGCACTACAAAGAAATCTCTCGCCCCCCCCCCCCGGGGCAAAAGGGCCAGGCGAAAAAAGTCTAAAAACCAGAAAGGCAGGACAGGCCACGGAGTCAAGGGAGCCTTGTTAAGCTGATGGGCGGGATGTCAATGGCCAACAGCCAATCTTCACAAGTGTATCCTCTTTCCCAAACCATGGAAAACACAGAACCACAGAGCATAGGGCACTTCCACACATGGGCGTTGACCTTGGGAAAATGAAAAAATCAACCAGACACAGGGACCCCAAAGTTGAGGGCTGCTGTCTTGACAAGAACCTCCACTCCGGTACACGTTTCATATCCCAGGAAAGAGCCAAGTGGACAAAGACGAGTGGACAAGTGGACAAAGACAAGTGGACAAGTGGACAAGTGGTGCTACGTAGGTCCAATGGAGTGTCACTCAGCCATGAAATCCACGTCATGAGGCTGGTAGCAGCATCCTGAGTGGATTTAGGTACGATCATCCTCAGTGAAATAAGTCCCACAAAAAAAGAAACTTATGATATCACTTATCGAGGGAATGTAAAAATCGCTCCCCATGCACTGAATCCCCAAACAGAACAGAGTCACGCTTTTAGAAAACACACTTATGCCTGCTTCAGGGGAAAGGTGAGGTGGGGTGACGCATAAAACTCGAGTTTGAAATGAGCACAGATACCCTTCCGAAAACCGAATATGGAATGGACACGACCTACTCCTTGCTCAATCAACTGGACTCACCAGACCCTGTTCATCGCACAAGTATCTATCCGACTAGTAAGCATCTTAAAAGCTAAGTCTTGATATCTCTGTGTAAGTGCATCAAGTGTGTGTAAAGCGGCCTAAAACCAGCAGGGAAAATCAGCTCAGACCCATTCTGAGGATACATTTCCAACATAAAGAAGAAACAAGCAGGGCAAAACAGAGAGAAATTCTTCCAAAATGCGTTCAGGGACTGGCATGCAACCAGGATTGACCACATCTACAGCCCCAGCGGCAGAAGACATAAGGCTGGACACTCTTGGGGCTGAGACGATTGGTGAGGTTGGGAAAGCAAATGCAGACCCTTGAAAGGAATCCTGCGTGCTCCCCATTCCATGGCTCCCAACTCTCCAGGTTCAACGCAATCTTCCGACAGCGAAAGCACTCATTGGAAACCCAGCGGATGCTACACCGTGGGATCGGGAAAGCTTTCTGAAACTCACCTCAGTTTTCATCTCCTGGTGCTCGTGTTCTCCATTCAGGCCCCCTTACTAACAATCTCCCCACTTGGAGACTCGGCGCCTTTCCATGCCTCTTTCGTACCGTCTGCAATTTGTCCGCAGGATGAACTGCAAGAGGGGGAACCAATGAGAGACTCGCTGGAGGTGTTTGGTCGGGCACATGTCACTCTCATTTCCCATCACGAAGAAGAATTCACCAGCGGTTCAGCCTGCCACCCCGGATCGACAATAGGGCGTGAAGCCATCCAGCCGTGTTGCGTCCCACTCACAAAAAAGCGACTTGGGAAATGGAGCTCAGGGGCACTGCACTTCCCAAACCTGCAGAGTTCTAAACGATAACTATCGCCCCAAAATATATTGAGGTCAGGCTACGAAGAGGCGCTGAACGCAAGGCAGAACTGCAGGAAACGGATGTCAACGGGTACATCGGAATGGCCCCGATAGCACATGAAAAGCGCCAGAACGTGGACAATGATGCGGTTGGCCAAAAAGGGCGTATGCGTTTTTTCCTGAATATATTCAGGAAAAAACGCATACGCCCTTTTTGGCCAACCAAGCAACCTGGGAGAGCAAATCAGCACTACAAAGAAATCTCTCGCCCCCCCCCCCCCGGGGCAAAAGGGCCAGGCGAAAAAAGTCTAAAAACCAGAAAGGCAGGACAGGCCACGGAGTCAAGGGAGCCTTGTTAAGCTGATGGGCGGGATGTCAATGGCCAACAGCCAATCTTCACAAGTGTATCCTCTTTCCCAAACCATGGAAAACACAGAACCACAGAGCATAGGGCACTTCCACACATGGGCGTTGACCTTGGGAAAATGAAAAAATCAACCAGACACAGGGACCCCAAAGTTGAGGGCTGCTGTCTTGACAAGAACCTCCACTCCGGTACACGTTTCATATCCCAGGAAAGAGCCAAGTGGACAAAGACGAGTGGACAAGTGGACAAAGACAAGTGGACAAGTGGACAAGTGGTGCTACGTAGGTCCAATGGAGTGTCACTCAGCCATGAAATCCACGTCATGAGGCTGGTAGCAGCATCCTGAGTGGATTTAGGTACGATCATCCTCAGTGAAATAAGTCCCACAAAAAAAGAAACTTATGATATCACTTATCGAGGGAATGTAAAAATCGCTCCCCATGCACTGAATCCCCAAACAGAACAGAGTCACGCTTTTAGAAAACACACTTATGCCTGCTTCAGGGGAAAGGTGAGGTGGGGTGACGCATAAAACTCGAGTTTGAAATGAGCACAGATACCCTTCCGAAAACCGAATATGGAATGGACACGACCTACTCCTTGCTCAATCAACTGGACTCACCAGACCCTGTTCATCGCACAAGTATCTATCCGACTAGTAAGCATCTTAAAAGCTAAGTCTTGATATCTCTGTGTAAGTGCATCAAGTGTGTGTAAAGCGGCCTAAAACCAGCAGGGAAAATCAGCTCAGACCCATTCTGAGGATACATTTCCAACATAAAGAAGAAACAAGCAGGGCAAAACAGAGAGAAATTCTTCCAAAATGCGTTCAGGGACTGGCATGCAACCAGGATTGACCACATCTACAGCCCCAGCGGCAGAAGACATAAGGCTGGACACTCTTGGGGCTGAGACGATTGGTGAGGTTGGGAAAGCAAATGCAGACCCTTGAAAGGAATCCTGCGTGCTCCCCATTCCATGGGTCCCAGCTCTCCAGGTTCAACGCAATCTTCCGACAGCGAAAGCACTCATTGGAAACCCAGCGGATGCTACACCGTGGGATCGGGAAAGCTTTCTGAAACTCACCTCAGTTTTCATCTCCTGGTGCTCGTGTTCTCCATTCAGGCCCCCTTACTAACAATCTCCCCACTTGGAGACTCGGCGCCTTTCCATGCCTCTTTCGTACCGTCTGCAATTTGTCCGCAGGATGAACTGCAAGAGGGGGAACCAATGAGAGACTCGCTGGAGGTGTTTGGTCGGGCACATGTCACTCTCATTTCCCATCACGAAGAAGAATTCACCAGAGGTTCAGCCTGCCACCCCGGATCGACAATAGGGCGTGAAGCCATCCAGCCGTGTTGCGTCCCACTCACAAAAAAGCGACTTGGGAAATGGAGCTCAGGGGCACTGCACTTCCCAAACCTGCAGAGTTCTAAACGATAACTATCGCCCCAAAATATATTGAGGTCAGGCTACGAAGAGGCGCTGAACGCAAGGCAGAACTGCAGGAAACGGATGTCAACGGGTACATCGGAATGGCCCCGATAGCACATGAAAAGCGCCAGAACGTGGACAATGATGCGGTTGGCCAAAAAGGGCGTATGCGTTTTTTCCTGAATATATTCAGGAAAAAACGCATACGCCCTTTTTGGCCAACCAAGCAACCTGGGAGAGCAAATCAGCACTACAAAGAAATCTCTCGCCCCCCCCCCCCGGGGCAAAAGGGCCAGGCGAAAAAAGTCTAAAAACCAGAAAGGCAGGACAGGCCACGGAGTCAAGGGAGCCTTGTTAAGCTGATGGGCGGGATGTCAATGGCCAACAGCCAATCTTCACAAGTGTATCCTCTTTCCCAAACCATGGAAAACACAGAACCACAGAGCATAGGGCACTTCCACACATGGGCGTTGACCTTGGGAAAATGAAAAAATCAACCAGACACAGGGACCCCAAAGTTGAGGGCTGCTGTCTTGACAAGAACCTCCACTCCGGTACACGTTTCATATCCCAGGAAAGAGCCAAGTGGACAAAGACGAGTGGACAAGTGGACAAAGACAAGTGGACAAGTGGACAAGTGGTGCTACGTAGGTCCAATGGAGTGTCACTCAGCCATGAAATCCACGTCATGAGGCTGGTAGCAGCATCCTGAGTGGATTTAGGTACGATCATCCTCAGTGAAATAAGTCCCACAAAAAAAGAAACTTATGATATCACTTATCGAGGGAATGTAAAAATCGCTCCCCATGCACTGAATCCCCAAACAGAACAGAGTCACGCTTTTAGAAAACACACTTATGCCTGCTTCAGGGGAAAGGTGAGGTGGGGTGACGCATAAAACTCGAGTTTGAAATGAGCACAGATACCCTTCCGAAAACCGAATATGGAATGGACACGACCTACTCCTTGCTCAATCAACTGGACTCACCAGACCCTGTTCATCGCACAAGTATCTATCCGACTAGTAAGCATCTTAAAAGCTAAGTCTTGATATCTCTGTGTAAGTGCATCAAGTGTGTGTAAAGCGGCCTAAAACCAGCAGGGAAAATCAGCTCAGACCCATTCTGAGGATACATTTCCAACATAAAGAAGAAACAAGCAGGGCAAAACAGAGAGAAATTCTTCCAAAATGCGTTCAGGGACTGGCATGCAACCAGGATTGACCACATCTACAGCCCCAGCGGCAGAAGACATAAGGCTGGACACTCTTGGGGCTGAGACGATTGGTGAGGTTGGGAAAGCAAATGCAGACCCTTGAAAGGAATCCTGCGTGCTCCCCATTCCATGGGTCCCAACTCTCCAGGTTCAACGCAATCTTCCGACAGCGAAAGCACTCATTGGAAACCCAGCGGATGCTACACCGTGGGATCGGGAAAGCTTTCTGAAACTCACCTCAGTTTTCATCTCCTGGTGCTCGTGTTCTCCATTCAGGCCCCCTTACTAACAATCTCCCCACTTGGAGACTCGGCGCCTTTCCATGCCTCTTTCGTACCGTCTGCAATTTGTCCGCAGGATGAACTGCAAGAGGGGGAACCAATGAGAGACTCGCTGGAGGTGTTTGGTCGGGCACATGTCACTCTCATTTCCCATCACGAAGAAGAATTCACCAGCGGTTCAGCCTGCCACCCCGGATCGACAATAGGGCGTGAAGCCATCCAGCCGTGTTGCGTCCCACTCACAAAAAAGCGACTTGGGAAATGGAGCTCAGGGGCACTGCACTTCCCAAACCTGCAGAGTTCTAAACGATAACTATCGCCCCAAAATATATTGAGGTCAGGCTACGAAGAGGCGCTGAACGCAAGGCAGAACTGCAGGAAACGGATGTCAACGGGTACATCGGAATGGCCCCGATAGCACATGAAAAGCGCCAGAACGTGGACAATGATGCGGTTGGCCAAAAAGGGCGTATGCGTTTTTTCCTGAATATATTCAGGAAAAAACGCATACGCCCTTTTTGGCCAACCAAGCAACCTGGGAGAGCAAATCAGCACTACAAAGAAATCTCTCGCCCCCCCCCCCCGGGGCAAAAGGGCCAGGCGAAAAAAGTCTAAAAACCAGAAAGGCAGGACAGGCCACGGAGTCAAGGGAGCCTTGTTAAGCTGATGGGCGGGATGTCAATGGCCAACAGCCAATCTTCACAAGTGTATCCTCTTTCCCAAACCATGGAAAACACAGAACCACAGAGCATAGGGCACTTCCACACATGGGCGTTGACCTTGGGAAAATGAAAAAATCAACCAGACACAGGGACCCCAAAGTTGAGGGCTGCTGTCTTGACAAGAACCTCCATTCCGGTACACGTTTCATATCCCAGGAAAGAGCCAAGTGGACAAAGACGAGTGGACAAGTGGACAAAGGCAAGTGGACAAGTGGACAAGTGGTGCTACGTAGGTCCAATGGAGTGTCACTCAGCCATGAAATCCACGTCATGAGGCTGGTAGCAGCATCCTGAGTGGATTTAGGTACGATCATCCTCAGTGAAATAAGTCCCACAAAAAAAGAAACTTATGATATCACTTATCGAGGGAATGTAAAAATCGCTCCCCATGCACTGAATCCCCAAACAGAACAGAGTCACGCTTTTAGAAAACACACTTATGCCTGCTTCAGGGGAAAGGTGAGGTGGGGTGACGCATAAAACTCGAGTTTGAAATGAGCACAGATACCCTTCCGAAAACCGAATATGGAATGGACACGACCTACTCCTTGCTCAATCAACTGGACTCACCAGACCCTGTTCATCGCACAAGTATCTATCCGACTAGTAAGCATCTTAAAAGCTAAGTCTTGATATCTCTGTGTAAGTGCATCAAGTGTGTGTAAAGCGGCCTAAAACCAGCAGGGAAAATCAGCTCAGACCCATTCTGAGGATACATTTCCAACATAAAGAAGAAACAAGCAGGGCAAAACAGAGAGAAATTCTTCCAAAATGCGTTCAGGGACTGGCATGCAACCAGGATTGACCACATCTACAGCCCCAGCGGCAGAAGACATAAGGCTGGACACTCTTGGGGCTGAGACGATTGGTGAGGTTGGGAAAGCAAATGCAGACCCTTGAAAGGAATCCTGCGTGCTCCCCATTCCATGGGTCCCAGCTCTCCAGGTTCAACGCAATCTTCCGACAGCGAAAGCACTCATTGGAAACCCAGCGGATGCTACACCGTGGGATCGGGAAAGCTTTCTGAAACTCACCTCAGTTTTCATCTCCTGGTGCTCGTGTTCTCCATTCAGGCCCCCTTACTAACAATCTCCCCACTTGGAGACTCGGCGCCTTTCCATGCCTCTTTCGTACCGTCTGCAATTTGTCCGCAGGATGAACTGCAAGAGGGGGAACCAATGAGAGACTCGCTGGAGGTGTTTGGTCGGGCACATGTCACTCTCATTTCCCATCACGAAGAAGAATTCACCAGCGGTTCAGCCTGCCACCCCGGATCGACAATAGGGCGTGAAGCCATCCAGCCGTGTTGCGTCCCACTCACAAAAAAGCGACTTGGGAAATGGAGCTCAGGGGCACTGCACTTCCCAAACCTGCAGAGTTCTAAACGATAACTATCGCCCCAAAATATATTGAGGTCAGGCTACGAAGAGGCGCTGAACGCAAGGCAGAACTGCAGGAAACGGATGTCAACGGGTACATCGGAATGGCCCCGATAGCACATGAAAAGCGCCAGAACGTGGACAATGATGCGGTTGGCCAAAAAGGGCGAATGCGTTTTTTCCTGAATATATTCAGGAAAAAACGCATTCGCCCTTTTTGGCCAACCAAGCAACCTGGGAGAGCAAATCAGCACTACAAAGAAATCTCTTGCCCCCCCCCGGGGCAAAAGGGCCAGGCGAAAAAAGTCTAAAAACCAGAAAGGCAGGACAGCCCACGGAGTCAAGGGAGCCTTGTTAAGCTGATGGGCGGGATGTCAATGGCCAACAGCCAATCTTCACAAGTGTATCCTCTTTCCCAAACCATGTAAAACACAGAACCACAGAGCATATGGCACTTCCACACATGGGCGTTGACCTTGGGAAAATGAAAAAATCAACCAGACACAGGGACCCCAAAGTTGAGGGCTGCTGTCTTGACAAGAACCTCCACTCCGGTACACGTTTCATATCCCAGGAAAGAGCCAAGTGGACAAAGACGAGTGGACAAGTGGACAAAGACAAGTGGACAAGTGGACAAGTGGTGCTACGTAGGTCCAATGGAGTGTCACTCAGCCATGAAATCCACGTCATGAGGCTGGTAGCAGCATCCTGAGTGGATTTAGGTACGATCATCCTCAGTGAAATAAGTCCCACAAAAAAAGAAACTTATGATATCACTTATCGAGGGAATGTAAAAATCGCTCCCCATGCACTGAATCCCCAAACAGAACAGAGTCACGCTTTTAGAAAACACACTTATGCCTGCTTCAGGGGAAAGGTGAGGTGGGGTGACGCATAAAACTCGAGTTTGAAATGAGCACAGATACCCTTCCGAAAACCGAATATGGAATGGACACGACCTACTCCTTGCTCAATCAACTGGACTCACCAGACCCTGTTCATCGCACAAGTATCTATCCGACTAGTAAGCATCTTAAAAGCTAAGTCTTGATATCTCTGTGTAAGTGCATCAAGTGTGTGTAAAGCGGCCTAAAACCAGCAGGGAAAATCAGCTCAGACCCATTCTGAGGATACATTTCCAACATAAAGAAGAAACAAGCAGGGCAAAACAGAGAGAAATTCTTCCAAAATGCGTTCAGGGACTGGCATGCAACCAGGATTGACCACATCTACAGCCCCAGCGGCAGAAGACATAAGGCTGGACACTCTTGGGGCTGAGACGATTGGTGAGGTTGGGAAAGCAAATGCAGACCCTTGAAAGGAATCCTGCGTGCTCCCCATTCCATGGGTCCCAACTCTCCAGGTTCAACGCAATCTTCCGACAGCGAAAGCACTCATTGGAAACCCAGCGGATGCTACACCGTGGGATCGGGAAAGCTTTCTGAAACTCACCTCAGTTTTCATCTCCTGGTGCTCGTGTTCTCCATTCAGGCCCCCTTACTAACAATCTCCCCACTTGGAGACTCGGCGCCTTTCCATGCCTCTTTTGTACCGTCTGCAATTTGTCCGCAGGATGAACTGCAAGAGGGGGAACCAATGAGAGACTCGCTGGAGGTGTTTGGTCGGGCACATGTCACTCTCATTTCCCATCACGAAGAAGAATTCACCAGCGGTTCAGCCTGCCACCCCGGATCGACAATAGGGCGTGAAGCCATCCAGCCGTGTTGCGTCCCACTCACAAAAAAGCGACTTGGGAAATGGAGCTCAGGGGCACTGCACTTCCCAAACCTGCAGAGTTCTAAACGATAACTATCGCCCCAAAATATATTGAGGTCAGGCTACGAAGAGGCGCTGAACGCAAGGCAGAACTGCAGGAAACGGATGTCAACGGGTACATCGGAATGGCCCCGATAGCACATGAAAAGCGCCAGAACGTGGACAATGATGCGGTTGGCCAAAAAGGGCGTATGCGTTTTTTCCTGAATATATTCAGGAAAAAACGCATACGCCCTTTTTGGCCAACCAAGCAACCTGGGAGAGCAAATCAGCACTACAAAGAAATCTCTCGCCCCCCCCCCGGGGCAAAAGGGCCAGGCGAAAAAAGTCTAAAAACCAGAAAGGCAGGACAGCCCACGGAGTCAAGGGAGCCTTGTTAAGCTGATGGGCGGGATGTCAATGGCCAACAGCCAATCTTCACAAGTGTATCCTCTTTCCCAACCCATGTAAAACACAGAACCACAGAGCATAGGGCACTTCCACACATGGGCGTTGACCTTGGGAAAATGAAAAAATCAACCAGACACAGGGACCCCAAAGTTGAGGGCTGCTGTCTTGACAAGAACCTCCACTCCGGTACACGTTTCATATCCCAGGAAAGAGCCAAGTGGACAAAGACGAGTGGACAAGTGGACAAAGACAAGTGGACAAGTGGACAAGTGGTGCTACGTAGGTCCAATGGAGTGTCACTCAGCCATGAAATCCACGTCATGAGGCTGGTAGCAGCATCCTGAGTGGATTTAGGTACGATCATCCTCAGTGAAATAAGTCCCACAAAAAAAGAAACTTATGATATCACTTATCGAGGGAATGTAAAAATCGCTCCCCATGCACTGAATCCCCAAACAGAACAGAGTCACGCTTTTAGAAAACACACTTATGCCTGCTTCAGGGGAAAGGTGAGGTGGGGTGACGCATAAAACTCGAGTTTGAAATGAGCACAGATACCCTTCCGAAAACCGAATATGGAATGGACACGACCTACTCCTTGCTCAATCAACTGGACTCACCAGACCCTGTTCATCGCACAAGTATCTATCCGACTAGTAAGCATCTTAAAAGCTAAGTCTTGATATCTCTGTGTAAGTGCATCAAGTGTGTGTAAAGCGGCCTAAAACCAGCAGGGAAAATCAGCTCAGACCCATTCTGAGGATACATTTCCAACATAAAGAAGAAACAAGCAGGGCAAAACAGAGAGAAATTCTTCCAAAATGCGTTCAGGGACTGGCATGCAACCAGGATTGACCACATCTACAGCCCCAGCGGCAGAAGACATAAGGCTGGACACTCTTGGGGCTGAGACGATTGGTGAGGTTGGGAAAGCAAATGCAGACCCTTGAAAGGAATCCTGCGTGCTCCCCATTCCATGGGTCCCAACTCTCCAGGTTCAACGCAATCTTCCGACAGCGAAAGCACTCATTGGAAACCCAGCGGATGCTACACCGTGGGATCGGGAAAGCTTTCTGAAACTCACCTCAGTTTTCATCTCCTGGTGCTTGTGTTCTCCATTCAGGCCCCCTTACTAACAATCTCCCCACTTGGAGACTCGGCGCCTTTCCATGCCTCTTTCGTACCGTCTGCAATTTGTCCGCAGGATGAACTGCAAGAGGGGGAACCAATGAGAGACTCGCTGGAGGTGTTTGGTCGGGCACATGTCACTCTCATTTCCCATCACGAAGAAGAATTCACCACAGGTTCAGCCTGCCACCCCGGATCGACAATAGGGCGTGAAGCCATCCAGCCGTGTTGCGTCCCACTCACAAAAAAGCGACTTGGGAAATGGAGCTCAGGGGCACTGCACTTCCCAAACCTGCAGAGTTCTAAACGATAACTATCGCCCCAAAATATATTGAGGTCAGGCTACGAAGAGGCGCTGAACGCAAGGCAGAACTGCAGGAAACGGATGTCAACGGGTACATCGGAATGGCCCCGATAGCACATGAAAAGCGCCAGAACGTGGACAATGATGCGGTTGGCCAAAAAGGGCGTATGCGTTTTTTCCTGAATATATTCAGGAAAAAACGCATACGCCCTTTTTGGCCAACCAAGCAACCTGGGAGAGCAAATCAGCACTACAAAGAAATCTCTCGCCCCCCCCCGGGGCAAAAGGGCCAGGCGAAAAAAGTCTAAAAACCAGAAAGGCAGGACAGCCCACGGAGTCAAGGGAGCCTTGTTAAGCTGATGGGCGGGATGTCAATGGCCAACAGCCAATCTTCACAAGTGTATCCTCTTTCCCAACCCATGTAAAACACAGAACCACAGAGCATAGGGCACTTCCACACATGGGCGTTGACCTTGGGAAAATGAAAAAATCAACCAGACACAGGGACCCCAAAGTTGAGGGCTGCTGTCTTGACAAGAACCTCCACTCCGGTACACGTTTCATATCCCAGGAAAGAGCCAAGTGGACAAAGACGAGTGGACAAGTGGACAAAGACAAGTGGACAAGTGGACAAGTGGTGCTACGTAGGTCCAATGGAGTGTCACTCAGCCATGAAATCCACGTCATGAGGCTGGTAGCAGCATCCTGAGTGGATTTAGGTACGATCATCCTCAGTGAAATAAGTCCCACAAAAAAAGAAACTTATGATATCACTTATCGAGGGAATGTAAAAATCGCTCCCCATGCACTGAATCCCCAAACAGAACAGAGTCACGCTTTTAGAAAACACACTTATGCCTGCTTCAGGGGAAAGGTGAGGTGGGGTGACGCATAAAACTCGAGTTTGAAATGAGCACAGATACCCTTCCGAAAACCGAATATGGAATGGACACGACCTACTCCTTGCTCAATCAACTGGACTCACCAGACCCTGTTCATCGCACAAGTATCTATCCGACTAGTAAGCATCTTAAAAGCTAAGTCTTGATATCTCTGTGTAAGTGCATCAAGTGTGTGTAAAGCGGCCTAAAACCAGCAGGGAAAATCAGCTCAGACCCATTCTGAGGATACATTTCCAACATAAAGAAGAAACAAGCAGGGCAAAACAGAGAGAAATTCTTCCAAAATGCGTTCAGGGACTGGCATGCAACCAGGATTGACCACATCTACAGCCCCAGCGGCAGAAGACATAAGGCTGGACACTCTTGGGGCTGAGACGATTGGTGAGGTTGGGAAAGCAAATGCAGACCCTTGAAAGGAATCCTGCGTGCTCCCCATTCCATGGGTCCCAACTCTCCAGGTTCAACGCAATCTTCCGACAGCGAAAGCACTCATTGGAAACCCAGCGGATGCTACACCGTGGGATCGGGAAAGCTTTCTGAAACTCACCTCAGTTTTCATCTCCTGGTGCTCGTGTTCTCCATTCAGGCCCCCTTACTAACAATCTCCCCACTTGGAGACTCGGCGCCTTTCCATGCCTCTTTCGTACCGTCTGCAATTTGTCCGCAGGATGAACTGCAAGAGGGGGAACCAATGAGAGACTCGCTGGAGGTGTTTGGTCGGGCACATGTCACTCTCATTTCCCATCACGAAGAAGAATTCACCAGCGGTTCAGCCTGCCACCCCGGATCGACAGTAGGGCGTGAAGCCATCCAGCCGTGTTGCGTCCCACTCACAAAAAAGCGACTTGGGAAATGGAGCTCAGGGGCACTGCACTTCCCAAACCTGCAGAGTTCTAAACGATAACTATCGCCCCAAAATATATTGAGGTCAGGCTACGAAGAGGCGCTGAACGCAAGGCAGAACTGCAGGAAACGGATGTCAACGGGTACATCGGAATGGCCCCGATAGCACATGAAAAGCGCCAGAACGTGGACAATGATGCGGTTGGCCAAAAAGGGCGTATGCGTTTTTTCCTGCATATATTCAGGAAAAAACGCATACGCCCTTTTTGGCCAACCAAGCAACCTGGGAGAGCAAATCAGCACTACAAAGAAATCTCTCGCCCCCCCCGGGGCAAAAGGGCCAGGCGAAAAAAGTCTAAAAACCAGAAAGTCAGGACAGGCCACGGAGTCAAGGGAGCCTTGTTAAGCTGATGGGCGGGATGTCAATGGCCAACAGCCAATCTTCACAAGTGTATCCTCTTTCCCAAACCATGGAAAACACAGAACCACAGAGCATAGGGCACTTCCACACATGGGCGTTGACCTTGGGAAAATGAAAAAATCAACCAGACACAGGGACCCCAAAGTTGAGGGCTGCTGTCTTGACAAGAACCTCCACTCCGGTACACGTTTCATATCCCAGGAAAGAGCCAAGTGGACAAAGACGAGTGGACAAGTGGACAAAGACAAGTGGACAAGTGGACAAGTGGTGCTACGTAGGTCCAATGGAGTGTCACTCAGCCATGAAATCCACGTCATGAGGCTGGTAGCAGCATCCTGAGTGGATTTAGGTACGATCATCCTCCGTGAAATAAGTCCCACAAAAAAAGAAACTTATGATATCACTTATCGAGGGAATGTAAAAATCGCTCCCCATGCACTGAATCCCCAAACAGAACAGAGTCACGCTTTTAGAAAACACACTTATGCCTGCTTCAGGGGAAAGGTGAGGTGGGGTGACGCATAAAACTCGAGTTTGAAATGAGCACAGATACCCTTCCGAAAACCGAATATGGAATGGACACGACCTACTCCTTGCTCAATCAACTGGACTCACCAGACCCTGTTCATCGCACAAGTATCTATCCGACTAGTAAGCATCTTAAAAGCTAAGTCTTGATATCTCTGTGTAAGTGCATCAAGTGTGTGTAAAGCGGCCTAAAACCAGCAGGGAAAAATCAGCTCAGACCCATTCTGAGGATACATTTCCAACATAAAGAAGAAACAAGCAGGGCAAAACAGAGAGAAATTCTTCCAAAATGCGTTCAGGGACTGGCATGCAACCAGGATTGACCACATCTACAGCCCCAGCGGCAGAAGACATAAGGCTGGACACTCTTGGGGCTGAGACGATTGGTGAGGTTGGGAAAGCAAATGCAGACCCTTGAAAGGAATCCTGCGTGCTCCCCATTCCATGGCTCCCAACTCTCCAGGTTCAACGCAATCTTCCGACAGCGAAAGCACTCATTGGAAACCCAGCGGATGCTACACCGTGGGATCGGGAAAGCTTTCTGAAACTCACCTCAGTTTTCCTCTCCTGGTGCTCGTGTTCTCCATTCAGGCCCCCTTACTAACAATCTCCCCACTTGGAGACTCGGCGCCTTTCCATGCCTCTTTCGTACCGTCTGCAATTTGTCCGCAGGATGAACTGCAAGAGGGGGAACCAATGAGAGACTCGCTGGAGGTGTTTGGTCGGGCACATGTCACTCTCATTTCCCATCACGAAGAAGAATTCACCAGCGGTTCAGCCTGCCACCCCGGATCGACAATAGGGCGTGAAGCCATCCAGCCGTGTTGCGTCCCACTCACAAAAAAGCGACTTGGGAAATGGAGCTCAGGGGCACTGCACTTCCCAAACCTGCAGAGTTCTAAACGATAACTATCGCCCCAAAATATATTGAGGTCAGGCTACGAAGAGGCGCTGAACGCAAGGCAGAACTGCAGGAAACGGATGTCAACGGGTACATCGGAATGGCCCCGATAGCACATGAAAAGCGCCAGAACGTGGACAATGATGCGGTTGGCCAGAAAGGGCGTATGCGTTTTTTCCTTCAGGAAAAAACGCATACGCCCTTTTTGGCCAACCAAGCAACCTGGGAGAGCAAATCAGCACTACAAAGAAATCTCTCGCCCCCCCCGGGGCAAAAGGGCCAGGCGAAAAAAGTCTAAAAACCAGAAAGTCAGGACAGGCCACGGAGTCAAGGGAGCCTTGTTAAGCTGATGGGCGGGATGTCAATGGCCAACAGCCAATCTTCACAAGTGTATCCTCTTTCCCAAACCATGTAAAACACAGAACCACAGAGCATAGGGCACTTCCACACATGGGCGTTGACCTTGGGAAAATGAAAAAATCAACCAGACACAGGGACCCCAAAGTTGAGGGCTGCTGTCTTGACAAGAACCTCCACTCCGGTACACGTTTCATATCCCAGGAAAGAGCCAAGTGGACAAAGACGAGTGGACAAGTGGACAAAGACAAGTGGACAAGTGGACAAGTGGTGGTATGTAGGTCCAATGGAGTGTCACTCAGCCATGAAATCCACGTCATGAGGCTGGTAGCAGCATCCTGAGTGGATTTAGGTACGATCATCCTCAGTGAAATAAGTCCCACAAAAAAAGAAACTTATGATATCACTTATCGAGGGAATGTAAAAATCGCTCCCCATGCACTGAATCCCCAAACAGAACAGAGTCACGCTTTTAGAAAACACACTTATGCCTGCTTCAGGGGAAAGGTGAGGTGGGGTGACGCATAAAACTCGAGTTTGAAATGAGCACAGATACCCTTCCGAAAACCGAATATGGAATGGACACGACCTACTCCTTGCTCAATCAACTGGACTCACCAGACCCTGTTCATCGCACAAGTATCTATCCGACTAGTAAGCATCTTAAAAGCTAAGTCTTGATATCTCTGTGTAAGTGCATCAAGTGTGTGTAAAGCGGCCTAAAACCAGCAGGGAAAATCAGCTCAGACCCATTCTGAGGATACATTTCCAACATAAAGAAGAAACAAGCAGGGCAAAACAGAGAGAAATTCTTCCACAATGCGTTCAGGGACTGGCATGCAACCAGGATTGACCACATCTACAGCCCCAGCGGCAGAAGACATAAGGCTGGACACTCTTGGGGCTGAGACGATTGGTGAGGTTGGGAAAGCAAATGCAGACCCCTGAAAGGAATCCTGCGTGCTCCCCATTCCATGGGTCCCAACTCTCCAGGTTCAACGCAATCTTCCGACAGCGAAAGCACTCATTGGAAACCCAGCGGATGCTACACCGTGGGATCGGGAAAGCTTTCTGAAACTCACCTCAGTTTTCATCTCCTGGTGCTCGTGTTCTCCATTCAGGCCCCCTTACTAACAATCTCCCCACTTGGAGACTCGGCGCCTTTCCATGCCTCTTTCGTACCGTCTGCAATTTGTCCGCAGGATGAACTGCAAGAGGGGGAACCAATGAGAGACTCGCTGGAGGTGTTTGGTCGGGCACATGTCACTCTCATTTCCCATCACGAAGAAGAATTCACCAGCGGTTCAGCCTGCCACCCTGGATCGACAGTAGGGCGTGAAGCCATCCAGCCGTGTTGCGTCCCACTCACAAAAAAGCGACTTGGGAAATGGAGCTCAGGGGCACTGCACTTCCCAAACCTGCAGAGTTCTAAACGATAACTATCGCCCCAAAATATATTGAGGGCAGGCTACGAAGAGGCGCTGAACGCAAGGCAGAACTGCAGGAAACGGATGTCAACGGGTACATCGGAATGGCCCCGATAGCACATGAAAAGCGCCAGAACGTGGACAATGATGCGGTTGGCCAAAAAGGGCGTATGCTTTTTTTCCTGAATATATTCAGGAAAAAACGCATACGCCCTTTTTGGCCAACCAAGCAACCTGGGAGAGCAAATCAGCACTACAAAGAAATCTCTCGCCCCCCCCCGGGGCAAAAGGGCCAGGCGAAAAAAGTCTAAAAACCAGAAAGGCAGGACAGCCCACGGAGTCAAGGGAGCCTTGTTAAGCTGATGGGCGGGATGTCAATGGCCAACAGCCAATCTTCACAAGTGTATCCTCTTTCCCAAACCATGTAAAACACAGAACCACAGAGCATAGGGCACTTCCACACATGGGCGTTGACCTTGGGAAAATGAAAAAATCAACCAGACACAGGGACCCCAAAGTTGAGGGCTGCTGTCTTGACAAGAACCTCCACTCCGGTACACGTTTCATATCCCAGGAAAGAGCCAAGTGGACAAAGACGAGTGGACAAGTGGACAAAGACAAGTGGACAAGTGGACAAGTGGTGCTACGTAGGTCCAATGGAGTGTCACTCAGCCATGAAATCCACGTCATGAGGCTGGTAGCAGCATCCTGAGTGGATTTAGGTACGATCATCCTCAGTGAAATAAGTCCCACAAAAAAAGAAACTTATGATATCACTTATCGAGGGAATGTAAAAATCGCTCCCCATGCACTGAATCCCCAAACAGAACAGAGTCACGCTTTTAGAAAACACACTTATGCCTGCTTCAGGGGAAAGGTGAGGTGGGGTGACGCATAAAACTCGAGTTTGAAATGAGCACAGATACCCTTCCGAAAACCGAATATGGAATGGACATGACCTACTCCTTGCTCAATCAACTGGACTCACCAGACCCTGTTCATCGCACAAGTATCTATCCGACTAGTAAGCATCTTAAAAGCTAAGTCTTGATATCTCTGTGTAAGTGCATCAAGTGTGTGTAAAGCGGCCTAAAACCAGCAGGGAAAATCAGCTCAGACCCATTCTGAGGATACATTTCCAACATAAAGAAGAAACAAGCAGGGCAAAACAGAGAGAAATTCTTCCAAAATGCGTTCAGGGACTGGCATGCAACCAGGATTGACCACATCTACAGCCCCAGCGGCAGAAGACAGAAGGCTGGACACTCTTGGGGCTGAGACGATTGGTGAGGTTGGGAAAGCAAATGCAGACCCTTGAAAGGAATCCTGCGTGCTCCCCATTCCATGGCTCCCAACTCTCCAGGTTCAACGCAATCTTCCGACAGCGAAAGCACTCATTGGAAACCCAGCGGTTGCTACACCGTGGGATCGGGAAAGCTTTCTGAAACTCACCTCAGTTTTCATCTCCTGGTGCTCGTGTTCTCCATTCAGGCCCCCTTACTAACAATCTCCCCACTTGGAGACTCGGCGCCTTTCCATGCCTCTTTCGTACCGTCTGCAATTTGTCCGCAGGATGAACTGCAAGAGGGGGAACCAATGAGAGACTCGCTGGAGGTGTTTGGTCGGGCACATGTCACTCTCATTTCCCATCACGAAGAAGAATTCACCAGCGGTTCAGCCTCCCACCCCGGATCGACAATAGGGCGTGAAGCCATCCAGCCGTGTTGCGTCCCACTCACAAAAAAGCGACTTGGGAAATGGAGCTCAGGGGCACTGCACTTCCCAAACCTGCAGAGTTCTAAACGATAACTATCGCCCCAAAATATATTGAGGTCAGGCTACGAAGAGGCGCTGAACGCAAGGCAGAACTGCAGGAAACGGATGTCAACGGGTACATCGGAATGGCCCCGATAGCACATGAAAAGCGCCAGAACGTGGACAATGATGCGGTTGGCCAAAAGGGGCGTATGCGTTTTTTCCTGAATATATTCAGGAAAAAACGCATACGCCCTTTTTGGCCAACCAAGCAACCTGGGAGAGCAAATCAGCACTACAAAGAAATCTCTCGCCCCCCCCCCCCCCGGGGCAAAAGGGCCAGGCGAAAAAAGTCTAAAAACCAGAAAGGCAGGACAGCCCACGGAGTCAAGGGAGCCTTGTTAAGCTGATGGGCGGGATGTCAATGGCCAACAGCCAATCTTCACAAGTGTATCCTCTTTCCCAAACCATGTAAAACACAGAACCACAGAGCATAGGGCACTTCCACACATGGGCGTTGACCTTGGGAAAATGAAAAAATCAACCAGACACAGGGACCCCAAAGTTGAGGGCTGCTGTCTTGACAAGAACCTCCACTCCGGTACACGTTTCATATCCCAGGAAAGAGCCAAGTGGACAAAGACGAGTGGACAAGTGGACAAAGACAAGTGGACAAGTGGACAAGTGGACAAGTGGTGCTACGTAGGTCCAATGGAGTGTCACTCAGCCATGAAATCCACGTCATGAGGCTGGTAGCAGCATCCTGAGTGGATTTAGGTACGATCATCCTCAGTGAAATAAGTCCCACAAAAAAAGAAACTTATGATATCACTTATCGAGGGAATGTAAAAATCGCTCCCCATGCACTGAATCCCCAAACAGAACAGAGTCACGCTTTTAGAAAACACACTTATGCCTGCTTCAGGGGAAAGGTGAGGTGGGGTGACGCATAAAACTCGAGTTTGAAATGAGCACAGATACCCTTCCGAAAACCGAATATGGAATGGACACGACCTACTCCTTGCTCAATCAACTGGACTCACCAGACCCTGTTCATCGCACAAGTATCTATCCGACTAGTAAGCATTTTAAAAGCTAAGTCTTGATATCTCTGTGTAAGTGCATCAAGTGTGTGTAAAGCGGCCTAAAACCAGCAGGGAAAATCAGCTCAGACCCATTCTGAGGATACATTTCCAACATAAAGAAGAAACAAGCAGGGCAAAACAGAGAGAAATTCTTCCAAAATGCGTTCAGGGACTGGCATGCAACCAGGATTGACCACATCTACAGCCCCCGCGGCAGAAGACATAAGGCTGGACACTCTTGGGGCTGAGACGATTGGTGAGGTTGGGAAAGCAAATGCAGACCCTTGAAAGGAATCCTGCGTGCTCCCCATTCCATGGGTCCCAGCTCTCCAGGTTCAACGCAATCTTCCGACAGCGAAAGCACTCATTGGAAACCCAGCGGTTGCTACACCGTGGGATCGGGAAAGCTTTCTGAAACTCACCTCAGTTTTCATCTCCTGGTGCTCGTGTTCTCCATTCAGGCCCCCTTACTAACAATCTCCCCACTTGGAGACTCGGCGCCTTTCCATGCCTCTTTCGTACCGTCTGCAATTTGTCCGCAGGATGAACTGCAAGAGGGGGAACCAATGAGAGACTCGCTGGAGGTGTTTGGTCGGGCACATGTCACTCTCATTTCCCATCACGAAGAAGAATTCACCAGCGGTTCAGCCTGCCACCCCGGATCGACAATAGGGCGTGAAGCCATCCAGCCGTGTTGCGTCCCACTCACAAAAAAGCGACTTGGGAAATGGAGCTCAGGGGCACTGCACTTCCCAAACCTGCAGAGTTCTAAACGATAACTATCGCCCCAAAATATATTGAGGTCAGGCTACGAAGAGGCGCTGAACGCAAGGCAGAACTGCAGGAAACGGATGTCAACGGGTACATCGGAATGGCCCCGATAGCACATGAAAAGCGCCAGAACGTGGACAATGATGCGGTTGGCCAAAAAGGGCGTATGCGTTTTTTCCTGAATATATTCAGGAAAAAACGCATACGCCCTTTTTGGCCAACCAAGCAACCTGGGAGAGCAAATCAGCACTACAAAGAAATCTCTCGCCCCCCCCCGGGGCTAAAGGGCCAGGCGAAAAAAGTCTAAAAACCAGAAAGGCAGGACAGCCCACGGAGTCAAGGGAGCCTTGTTAAGCTGATGGGCGGGATGTCAATGGCCAACAGCCAATCTTCACAAGTGTATCCTCTTTCCCAAACCATGTAAAACACAGAACCACAGAGCATAGGGCACTTCCACACATGGGCGTTGACCTTGGGAAAATGAAAAAATCAACCAGACACAGGGACCCCAAAGTTGAGGGCTGCTGTCTTGACAAGAACCTCCACTCCGGTACACGTTTCATATCCCAGGAAAGAGCCAAGTGGACAAAGACGAGTGGACAAGTGGACAAAGACAAGTGGACAAGTGGACAAGTGGTGCTACGTAGGTCCAATGGAGTGTCACTCAGCCATGAAATCCACGTCATGAGGCTGGTAGCAGCATCCTGAGTGGATTTAGGTACGATCATCCTCAGTGAAATAAGTCCCACAAAAAAAGAAACTTATGATATCACTTATCGAGGGAATGTAAAAATCGCTCCCCATGCACTGAATCCCCAAACAGAACAGAGTCACGCTTTTAGAAAACACACTTATGCCTGCTTCAGGGGAAAGGTGAGGTGGGGTGACGCATAAAACTCGAGTTTGAAATGAGCACAGATACCCTTCCGAAAACCGAATATGGAATGGACACGACCTACTCCTTGCTCAATCAACTGGACTCACCAGACCCTGTTCATCGCACAAGTATCTATCCGACTAGTAAGCATCTTAAAAGCTAAGTCTTGATATCTCTGTGTAAGTGCATCAAGTGTGTGTAAAGCGGCCTAAAACCAGCAGGGAAAATCAGCTCAGACCCATTCTGAGGATACATTTCCAACATAAAGAAGAAACAAGCAGGGCAAAACAGAGAGAAATTCTTCCAAAATGCGTTCAGGGACTGGCATGCAACCAGGATTGACCACATCTACAGCCCCAGCGGCAGAAGACATAAGGCTGGACACTCTTGGAGCTGAGACGATTGGTGAGGTTGGGAAAGCAAATGCAGACCCTTGAAAGGAATCCTGCGTGCTCCCCATTCCATGGGTCCCAACTCTCCAGGTTCAACGCAATCTTCCGACAGCGAAAGCACTCATTGGAAACCCAGCGGATGCTACACCGTGGGATCGGGAAAGCTTTCTGAAACTCACCTCAGTTTTCATCTCCTGGTGCTCGTGTTCTCCATTCAGGCCCCCTTACTAACAATCTCCCCACTTGGAGACTCGGCGCCTTTCCATGCCTCTTTCGTACCGTCTGCAATTTGTCCGCAGGATGAACTGCAAGAGGGGGAACCAATGAGAGACTCGCTGGAGGTGTTTGGTCGGGCACATGTCACTCTCATTTCCCATCACGAAGAAGAATTCACCAGCGGTTCAGCCTGCCACCCCGGATCGACAATAGGGCGTGAAGCCATCCAGCCGTGTTGCGTCCCACTCACAAAAAAGCGACTTGGGAAATGGAGCTCAGGGGCACTGCACTTCCCAAACCTGCAGAGTTCTAAACGATAACTATCGCCCCAAAATATATTGAGGTCAGGCTACGAAGAGGCGCTGAACGCAAGGCAGAACTGCAGGAAACGGATGTCAACGGGTACATCGGAATGGCCCCGATAGCACATGAAAAGCGCCAGAACGTGGACAATGATGCGGTTGGCCAAAAAGGGCGTATGCGTTTTTTCCTGAATATATTCAGGAAAAAACGCATACGCCCTTTTTGGCCAACCAAGCAACCTGGGAGAGCAAATCAGCACTACAAAGAAATCTCTCGCCCCCCCCCCCGGGGCAAAAGGGCCAGGCGAAAAAAGTCTAAAAACCAGAAAGGCAGGACAGCCCACGGAGTCAAGGGAGCCTTGTTAAGCTGATGGGCGGGATGTCAATGGCCAACAGCCAATCTTCACAAGTGTATCCTCTTTCCCAAACCATGGAAAACACAGAACCACAGAGCATAGGGCACTTCCACACATGGGCGTTGACCTTGGGAAAATGAAAAAATCAACCAGACACAGGGACCCCAAAGTTGAGGGCTGCTGTCTTGACAAGAACCTCCACTCCGGTACACGTTTCATATCCCAGGAAAGAGCCAAGTGGACAAAGACGAGTGGACAAGTGGACAAAGACAAGTGGACAAGTGGACAAGTGGTGCTACGTAGGTCCAATGGAGTGTCACTCAGCCATGAAATCCACGTCATGAGGCTGGTAGCAGCATCCTGAGTGGATTTAGGTACGATCATCCTCAGTGAAATAAGTCCCACAAAAAAAGAAACTTATGATATCACTTACCGAGGGAATGTAAAAATCGCTCCCCATGCACTGAATCCCCAAACAGAACAGAGTCACGCTTTTAGAAAACACACTTATGCCTGCTTCAGGGGAAAGGTGAGGTGGGGTGACGCATAAAACTCGAGTTTGAAATGAGCACAGATACCCTTCCGAAAACCGAATATGGAATGGACACGACCTACTCCTTGCTCAATCAACTGGACTCACCAGACCCTGTTCATCGCACAAGTATCTATCCGACTAGTAAGCATCTTAAAAGCTAAGTCTTGATATCTCTGTGTAAGTGCATCAAGTGTGTGTAAAGCGGCCTAAAACCAGCAGGGAAAATCAGCTCAGACCCATTCTGAGGATACATTTCCAACATAAAGAAGAAACAAGCAGGGCAAAACAGAGAGAAATTCTTCCAAAATGCGTTCAGGGACTGGCATGCAACCAGGATTGACCACATCTACAGCCCCAGCGGCAGAAGACATAAGGCTGGACACTCTTGGGGCTGAGACGATTGGTGAGGTTGGGAAAGCAAATGCAGACCCTTGAAAGGAATCCTGCGTGCTCCCCATTCCATGGGTCCCAGCTCTCCAGGTTCAACGCAATCTTCCGACAGCGAAAGCACTCATTGGAAACCCAGCGGATGCTACACCGTGGGATCGGGAAAGCTTTCTGAAACTCACCTCAGTTTTCATCTCCTGGTGCTCGTGTTCTCCATTCAGGCCCCCTTACTAACAATCTCCCCACTTGGAGACTCGGCGCCTTTCCATGCCTCTTTCGTACCGTCTGCAATTTGTCCGCAGGATGAACTGCAAGAGGGGGAACCAATGAGAGACTCGCTGGAGGTGTTTGGTCGGGCACATGTCACTCTCATTTCCCATCACGAAGAAGAATTCACCAGCGGTTCAGCCTGCCACCCCGGATCGACAATAGGGCGTGAAGCCATCCAGCCGTGTTGCGTCCCACTCACAAAAAAGCGACTTGGGAAATGGAGCTCAGGGGCACTGCACTTCCCAAACCTGCAGAGTTCTAAACGATAACTATCGCCCCAAAATATATTGAGGTCAGGCTACGAAGAGGCGCTGAACGCAAGGCAGAACTGCAGGAAACGGATGTCAACGGGTACATCGGAATGGCCCCGATAGCACATGAAAAGCGCCAGAACGTGGACAATGATGCGGTTGGCCAAAAAGGGCGAATGCGTTTTTTCCTGAATATATTCAGGAAAAAACGCATTCGCCCTTTTTGGCCAACCAAGCAACCTGGGAGAGCAAATCAGCACTACAAAGAAATCTCTTGCCCCCCCCCGGGGCAAAAGGGCCAGGCGAAAAAAGTCTAAAAACCAGAAAGGCAGGACAGCCCACGGAGTCAAGGGAGCCTTGTTAAGCTGATGGGCGGGATGTCAATGGCCAACAGCCAATCTTCACAAGTGTATCCTCTTTCCCAAACCATGTAAAACACAGAACCACAGAGCATATGGCACTTCCACACATGGGCGTTGACCTTGGGAAAATGAAAAAATCAACCAGACACAGGGACCCCAAAGTTGAGGGCTGCTGTCTTGACAAGAACCTCCACTCCGGTACACGTTTCATATCCCAGGAAAGAGCCAAGTGGACAAAGACGAGTGGACAAGTGGACAAAGACAAGTGGACAAGTGGACAAGTGGTGCTACGTAGGTCCAATGGAGTGTCACTCAGCCATGAAATCCACGTCATGAGGCTGGTAGCAGCATCCTGAGTGGATTTAGGTACGATCATCCTCAGTGAAATAAGTCCCACAAAAAAAGAAACTTATGATATCACTTATCGAGGGAATGTAAAAATCGCTCCCCATGCACTGAATCCCCAAACAGAACAGAGTCACGCTTTTAGAAAACACACTTATGCCTGCTTCAGGGGAAAGGTGAGGTGGGGTGACGCATAAAACTCGAGTTTGAAATGAGCACAGATACCCTTCCGAAAACCGAATATGGAATGGACACGACCTACTCCTTGCTCAATCAACTGGACTCACCAGACCCTGTTCATCGCACAAGTATCTATCCGACTAGTAAGCATCTTAAAAGCTAAGTCTTGATATCTCTGTGTAAGTGCATCAAGTGTGTGTAAAGCGGCCTAAAACCAGCAGGGAAAATCAGCTCAGACCCATTCTGAGGATACATTTCCAACATAAAGAAGAAACAAGCAGGGCAAAACAGAGAGAAATTCTTCCAAAATGCGTTCAGGGACTGGCATGCAACCAGGATTGACCACATCTACAGCCCCAGCGGCAGAAGACATAAGGCTGGACACTCTTGGGGCTGAGACGATTGGTGAGGTTGGGAAAGCAAATGCAGACCCTTGAAAGGAATCCTGCGTGCTCCCCATTCCATGGGTCCCAACTCTCCAGGTTCAACGCAATCTTCCGACAGCGAAAGCACTCATTGGAAACCCAGCGGATGCTACACCGTGGGATCGGGAAAGCTTTCTGAAACTCACCTCAGTTTTCATCTCCTGGTGCTCGTGTTCTCCATTCAGGCCCCCTTACTAACAATCTCCCCACTTGGAGACTCGGCGCCTTTCCATGCCTCTTTTGTACCGTCTGCAATTTGTCCGCAGGATGAACTGCAAGAGGGGGAACCAATGAGAGACTCGCTGGAGGTGTTTGGTCGGGCACATGTCACTCTCATTTCCCATCACGAAGAAGAATTCACCAGCGGTTCAGCCTGCCACCCCGGATCGACAATAGGGCGTGAAGCCATCCAGCCGTGTTGCGTCCCACTCACAAAAAAGCGACTTGGGAAATGGAGCTCAGGGGCACTGCACTTCCCAAACCTGCAGAGTTCTAAACGATAACTATCGCCCCAAAATATATTGAGGTCAGGCTACGAAGAGGCGCTGAACGCAAGGCAGAACTGCAGGAAACGGATGTCAACGGGTACATCGGAATGGCCCCGATAGCACATGAAAAGCGCCAGAACGTGGACAATGATGCGGTTGGCCAAAAAGGGCGTATGCGTTTTTTCCTGAATATATTCAGGAAAAAACGCATACGCCCTTTTTGGCCAACCAAGCAACCTGGGAGAGCAAATCAGCACTACAAAGAAATCTCTCGCCCCCCCCCCGGGGCAAAAGGGCCAGGCGAAAAAAGTCTAAAAACCAGAAAGGCAGGACAGCCCACGGAGTCAAGGGAGCCTTGTTAAGCTGATGGGCGGGATGTCAATGGCCAACAGCCAATCTTCACAAGTGTATCCTCTTTCCCAACCCATGTAAAACACAGAACCACAGAGCATAGGGCACTTCCACACATGGGCGTTGACCTTGGGAAAATGAAAAAATCAACCAGACACAGGGACCCCAAAGTTGAGGGCTGCTGTCTTGACAAGAACCTCCACTCCGGTACACGTTTCATATCCCAGGAAAGAGCCAAGTGGACAAAGACGAGTGGACAAGTGGACAAAGACAAGTGGACAAGTGGACAAGTGGTGCTACGTAGGTCCAATGGAGTGTCACTCAGCCATGAAATCCACGTCATGAGGCTGGTAGCAGCATCCTGAGTGGATTTAGGTACGATCATCCTCAGTGAAATAAGTCCCACAAAAAAAGAAACTTATGATATCACTTATCGAGGGAATGTAAAAATCGGTCCCCATGCACTGAATCCCCAAACAGAACAGAGTCACGCTTTTAGAAAACACACTTATGCCTGCTTCAGGGGAAAGGTGAGGTGGGGTGACGCATAAAACTCGAGTTTGAAATGAGCACAGATACCCTTCCGAAAACCGAATATCGAATGGACACGACCTACTCCTTGCTCAATCAACTGGACTCACCAGACCCTGTTCATCGCACAAGTATCTATCCGACTAGTAAGCATCTTAAAAGCTAAGTCTTGATATCTCTGTGTAAGTGCATCAAGTGTGTGTAAAGCGGCCTAAAACCAGCAGGGAAAATCAGCTCAGACCCATTCTGAGGATACATTTCCAACATAAAGAAGAAACAAGCAGGGCAAAACAGAGAGAAATTCTTCCAAAATGCGTTCAGGGACTGGCATGCAACCAGGATTGACCACATCTACAGCCCCAGCGGCAGAAGACATAAGGCTGGACACTCTTGGGGCTGAGACGATTGGTGAGGTTGGGAAAGCAAATGCAGACCCTTGAAAGGAATCCTGCGTGCTCCCCATTCCATGGGTCCCAACTCTCCAGGTTCAACGCAATCTTCCGACAGCGAAAGCACTCATTGGAAACCCAGCGGATGCTACACCGTGGGATCGGGAAAGCTTTCTGAAACTCACCTCAGTTTTCATCTCCTGGTGCTCGTGTTCTCCATTCAGGCCCCCTTACTAACAATCTCCCCACTTGGAGACTCGGCGCCTTTCCATGCCTCTTTCGTACCGTCTGCAATTTGTCCGCAGGATGAACTGCAAGAGGGGGAACCAATGAGAGACTCGCTGGAGGTGTTTGGTCGGGCACATGTCACTCTCATTTCCCATCACGAAGAAGAATTCACCACAGGTTCAGCCTGCCACCCCGGATCGACAATAGGGCGTGAAGCCATCCAGCCGTGTTGCGTCCCACTCACAAAAAAGCGACTTGGGAAATGGAGCTCAGGGGCACTGCACTTCCCAAACCTGCAGAGTTCTAAACGATAACTATCGCCCCAAAATATATTGAGGTCAGGCTACGAAGAGGCGCTGAACGCAAGGCAGAACTGCAGGAAACGGATGTCAACGGGTACATCGGAATGGCCCCGATAGCACATGAAAAGCGCCAGAACGTGGACAATGATGCGGTTGGCCAAAAAGGGCGTATGCGTTTTTTCCTGAATATATTCAGGAAAAAACGCATACGCCCTTTTTGGCCAACCAAGCAACCTGGGAGAGCAAATCAGCACTACAAAGAAATCTCTCGCCCCCCCCCGGGGCAAAAGGGCCAGGCGAAAAAAGTCTAAAAACCAGAAAGGCAGGACAGCCCACGGAGTCAAGGGAGCCTTGTTAAGCTGATGGGCGGGATGTCAATGGCCAACAGCCAATCTTCACAAGTGTATCCTCTTTCCCAACCCATGTAAAACACAGAACCACAGAGCATAGGGCACTTCCACACATGGGCGTTGACCTTGGGAAAATGAAAAAATCAACCAGACACAGGGACCCCAAAGTTGAGGGCTGCTGTCTTGACAAGAACCTCCACTCCGGTACACGTTTCATATCCCAGGAAAGAGCCAAGTGGACAAAGACGAGTGGACAAGTGGACAAAGACAAGTGGACAAGTGGACAAGTGGTGCTACGTAGGTCCAATGGAGTGTCACTCAGCCATGAAATCCACGTCATGAGGCTGGTAGCAGCATCCTGAGTGGATTTAGGTACGATCATCCTCAGTGAAATAAGTCCCACAAAAAAAGAAACTTATGATATCACTTATCGAGGGAATGTAAAAATCGCTCCCCATGCACTGAATCCCCAAACAGAACAGAGTCACGCTTTTAGAAAACACACTTATGCCTGCTTCAGGGGAAAGGTGAGGTGGGGTGACGCATAAAACTCGAGTTTGAAATGAGCACAGATACCCTTCCGAAAACCGAATATGGAATGGACACGACCTACTCCTTGCTCAATCAACTGGACTCACCAGACCCTGTTCATCGCACAAGTATCTATCCGACTAGTAAGCATCTTAAAAGCTAAGTCTTGATATCTCTGTGTAAGTGCATCAAGTGTGTGTAAAGCGGCCTAAAACCAGCAGGGAAAATCAGCTCAGACCCATTCTGAGGATACATTTCCAACATAAAGAAGAAACAAGCAGGGCAAAACAGAGAGAAATTCTTCCAAAATGCGTTCAGGGACTGGCATGCAACCAGGATTGACCACATCTACAGCCCCAGCGGCAGAAGACATAAGGCTGGACACTCTTGGGGCTGAGACGATTGGTGAGGTTGGGAAAGCAAATGCAGACCCTTGAAAGGAATCCTGCGTGCTCCCCATTCCATGGGTCCCAACTCTCCAGGTTCAACGCAATCTTCCGACAGCGAAAGCACTCATTGGAAACCCAGCGGATGCTACACCGTGGGATCGGGAAAGCTTTCTGAAACTCACCTCAGTTTTCATCTCCTGGTGCTCGTGTTCTCCATTCAGGCCCCCTTACTAACAATCTCCCCACTTGGAGACTCGGCGCCTTTCCATGCCTCTTTCGTACCGTCTGCAATTTGTCCGCAGGATGAACTGCAAGAGGGGGAACCAATGAGAGACTCGCTGGAGGTGTTTGGTCGGGCACATGTCACTCTCATTTCCCATCACGAAGAAGAATTCACCAGCGGTTCAGCCTGCCACCCCGGATCGACAGTAGGGCGTGAAGCCATCCAGCCGTGTTGCGTCCCACTCACAAAAAAGCGACTTGGGAAATGGAGCTCAGGGGCACTGCACTTCCCAAACCTGCAGAGTTCTAAACGATAACTATCGCCCCAAAATATATTGAGGTCAGGCTACGAAGAGGCGCTGAACGCAAGGCAGAACTGCAGGAAACGGATGTCAACGGGTACATCGGAATGGCCCCGATAGCACATGAAAAGCGCCAGAACGTGGACAATGATGCGGTTGGCCAAAAAGGGCGTATGCGTTTTTTCCTGCATATATTCAGGAAAAAACGCATACGCCCTTTTTGGCCAACCAAGCAACCTGGGAGAGCAAATCAGCACTACAAAGAAATCTCTCGCCCCCCCCGGGGCAAAAGGGCCAGGCGAAAAAAGTCTAAAAACCAGAAAGTCAGGACAGGCCACGGAGTCAAGGGAGCCTTGTTAAGCTGATGGGCGGGATGTCAATGGCCAACAGCCAATCTTCACAAGTGTATCCTCTTTCCCAAACCATGGAAAACACAGAACCACAGAGCATAGGGCACTTCCACACATGGGCGTTGACCTTGGGAAAATGAAAAAATCAACCAGACACAGGGACCCCAAAGTTGAGGGCTGCTGTCTTGACAAGAACCTCCACTCCGGTACACGTTTCATATCCCAGGAAAGAGCCAAGTGGACAAAGACGAGTGGACAAGTGGACAAAGACAAGTGGACAAGTGGACAAGTGGTGCTACGTAGGTCCAATGGAGTGTCACTCAGCCATGAAATCCACGTCATGAGGCTGGTAGCAGCATCCTGAGTGGATTTAGGTACGATCATCCTCCGTGAAATAAGTCCCACAAAAAAAGAAACTTATGATATCACTTATCGAGGGAATGTAAAAATCGCTCCCCATGCACTGAATCCCCAAACAGAACAGAGTCACGCTTTTAGAAAACACACTTATGCCTGCTTCAGGGGAAAGGTGAGGTGGGGTGACGCATAAAACTCGAGTTTGAAATGAGCACAGATACCCTTCCGAAAACCGAATATGGAATGGACACGACCTACTCCTTGCTCAATCAACTGGACTCACCAGACCCTGTTCATCGCACAAGTATCTATCCGACTAGTAAGCATCTTAAAAGCTAAGTCTTGATATCTCTGTGTAAGTGCATCAAGTGTGTGTAAAGCGGCCTAAAACCAGCAGGGAAAATCAGCTCAGACCCATTCTGAGGATACATTTCCAACATAAAGAAGAAACAAGCAGGGCAAAACAGAGAGAAATTCTTCCAAAATGCGTTCAGGGACTGGCATGCAACCAGGATTGACCACATCTACAGCCCCAGCGGCAGAAGACATAAGGCTGGACACTCTTGGGGCTGAGACGATTGGTGAGGTTGGGAAAGCAAATGCAGACCCTTGAAAGGAATCCTGCGTGCTCCCCATTCCATGGCTCCCAACTCTCCAGGTTCAACGCAATCTTCCGACAGCGAAAGCACTCATTGGAAACCCAGCGGATGCTACACCGTGGGATCGGGAAAGCTTTCTGAAACTCACCTCAGTTTTCATCTCCTGGTGCTCGTGTTCTCCATTCAGGCCCCCTTACTAACAATCTCCCCACTTGGAGACTCGGCGCCTTTCCATGCCTCTTTCGTACCGTCTGCAATTTGTCCGCAGGATGAACTGCAAGAGGGGGAACCAATGAGAGACTCGCTGGAGGTGTTTGGTCGGGCACATGTCACTCTCATTTCCCATCACGAAGAAGAATTCACCAGCGGTTCAGCCTGCCACCCCGGATCGACAATAGGGCGTGAAGCCATCCAGCCGTGTTGCGTCCCACTCACAAAAAAGCGACTTGGGAAATGGAGCTCAGGGGCACTGCACTTCCCAAACCTGCAGAGT
Source organism: Kogia breviceps (assembly GCF_026419965.1). Classification (NCBI taxonomy): domain Eukaryota; kingdom Metazoa; phylum Chordata; class Mammalia; order Artiodactyla; family Physeteridae; genus Kogia; species Kogia breviceps. The sequence continues at coordinate 3,511,148 of NW_026711939.1, read as the reverse complement.
TCTAAACGATAACTATCGCCCCAAAATATATTGAGGTCAGGCTACGAAGAGGCGCTGAACGCAAGGCAGAACTGCAGGAAACGGATGTCAACGGGTACATCGGAATGGCCCCGATAGCACATGAAAAGCGCCAGAACGTGGACAATGATGCGGTTGGCCAGAAAGGGCGTATGCGTTTTTTCCTTCAGGAAAAAACGCATACGCCCTTTTTGGCCAACCAAGCAACCTGGGAGAGCAAATCAGCACTACAAAGAAATCTCTCGCCCCCCCCGGGGCAAAAGGGCCAGGCGAAAAAAGTCTAAAAACCAGAAAGGCGGGACAGGCCACGGAGTCAAGGGAGCCTTGTTAAGCTGATGGGCGAGATGTCAATGGCCAACAGCCAATCTTCACAAGTGTATCCTCTTTCCCAAACCATGTAAAACACAGAACCACAGAGCATAGGGCACTTCCACACATGGGCGTTGACCTTGGGAAAATGAAAAAATCAACCAGACACAGGGACCCCAAAGTTGAGGGCTGCTGTCTTGACAAGAACCTCCACTCCGGTACACGTATCATATCCCAGGAAAGAGCCAAGTGGACAAAGACGAGTGGACAAGTGGACAAAGACAAGTGGACAAGTGGTGCTACGTAGGTCCAATGGAGTGTCACTCAGCCATGAAATCCACGTCATGAGGCTGGTAGCAGCATCCTGAGTGGATTTAGGTACGATCATCCTCAGTGAAATAAGTCCCACAAAAAAAGAAACTTATGATATCACTTATCGAGGGAATGTAAAAATCGGTCCCCATGCACTGAATCCCCAAACAGAACAGAGTCACGCTTTTAGAAAACACACTTATGCCTGCTTCAGGGGAAAGGTGAGGTGGGGTGACGCATAAAACTCGAGTTTGAAATGAGCACAGATACCCTTCCGAAAACCGAATATCGAATGGACACGACCTACTCCTTGCTCAATCAACTGGACTCACCAGACCCTGTTCATCGCACAAGTATCTATCCGACTAGTAAGCATCTTAAAAGCTAAGTCTTGATATCTCTGTGTAAGTGCATCAAGTGTGTGTAAAGCGGCCTAAAACCAGCAGGGAAAATCAGCTCAGACCCATTCTGAGGATACATTTCCAACATAAAGAAGAAACAAGCAGGGCAAAACAGAGAGAAATTCTTCCAAAATGCGTTCAGGGACTGGCATGCAACCAGGATTGACCACATCTACAGCCCCAGCGGCAGAAGACATAAGGCTGGACACTCTTGGGGCTGAGACGATTGGTGAGGTTGGGAAAGCAAATGCAGACCCTTGAAAGGAATCCTGCGTGCTCCCCATTCCATGGCTCCCAACTCTCCAGGTTCAACGCAATCTTCCGACAGCGAAAGCACTCATTGGAAACCCAGCGGATGCTACACCGTGGGATCGGGAAAGCTTTCTGAAACTCACCTCAGTTTTCATCTCCTGGTGCTCGTGTTCTCCATTCAGGCCCCCTTACTAACAATCTCCCCACTTGGAGACTCGGCGCCTTTCCATGCCTCTTTCGTACCGTCTGCAATTTGTCCGCAGGATGAACTGCAAGAGGGGGAACCAATGAGAGACTCGCTGGAGGTGTTTGGTCGGGCACATGTCACTCTCATTTCCCATCACGAAGAAGAATTCACCAGCGGTTCAGCCTGCCACCCCGGATCGACAATAGGGCGTGAAGCCATCCAGCCGTGTTGCGTCCCACTCACAAAAAAGCGACTTGGGAAATGGAGCTCAGGGGCACTGCACTTCCCAAACCTGCAGAGTTCTAAACGATAACTATCGCCCCAAAATATATTGAGGTCAGGCTACGAAGAGGCGCTGAACGCAAGGCAGAACTGCAGGAAACGGATGTCAACGGGTACATCGGAATGGCCCCGATAGCACATGAAAAGCGCCAGAACGTGGACAATGATGCGGTTGGCCAAAAAGGGCGTATGCGTTTTTTCCTGAATATATTCAGGAAAAAACGCATACGCCCTTTTTGGCCAACCAAGCAACCTGGGAGAGCAAATCAGCACTACAAAGAAATCTCTCGCCCCCCCCCCCCCGGGGCAAAAGGGCCAGGCGAAAAAAGTCTAAAAACCAGAAAGGCAGGACAGCCCACGGAGTCAAGGGAGCCTTGTTAAGCTGATGGGCGGGATGTCAATGGCCAACAGCCAATCTTCACAAGTGTATCCTCTTTCCCAAACCATGGAAAACACAGAACCACAGAGCATAGGGCACTTCCACACATGGGCGTTGACCTTGGGAAAATGAAAAAATCAACCAGACACAGGGACCCCAAAGTTGAGGGCTGCTGTCTTGACAAGAACCTCCACTCCGGTACACGTTTCATATCCCAGGAAAGAGCCAAGTGGACAAAGACGAGTGGACAAGTGGACAAAGACAAGTGGACAAGTGGACAAGTGGTGGTATGTAGGTCCAATGGAGTGTCACTCAGCCATGAAATCCACGTCATGAGGCTGGTAGCAGCATCCTGAGTGGATTTAGGTACGATCATCCTCAGTGAAATAAGTCCCACAAAAAAAGAAACTTATGATATCACTTATCGAGGGAATGTAAAAATCGCTCCCCATGCACTGAATCCCCAAACAGAACAGAGTCACGCTTTTAGAAAACACACTTATGCCTGCTTCAGGGGAAAGGTGAGGTGGGGTGACGCATAAAACTCGAGTTTGAAATGAGCACAGATACCCTTCCGAAAACCGAATATGGAATGGACACGACCTACTCCTTGCTCAATCAACTGGACTCACCAGACCCTGTTCATCGCACAAGTATCTATCCGACTAGTAAGCATCTTAAAAGCTAAGTCTTGATATCTCTGTGTAAGTGCATCAAGTGTGTGTAAAGCGGCCTAAAACCAGCAGGGAAAATCAGCTCAGACCCATTCTGAGGATACATTTCCAACATAAAGAAGAAACAAGCAGGGCAAAACAGAGAGAAATTCTTCCAAAATGCGTTCAGGGACTGGCATGCAACCAGGATTGACCACATCTACAGCCCCAGCGGCAGAAGACATAAGGCTGGACACTCTTGGGGCTGAGACGATTGGTGAGGTTGGGAAAGCAAATGCAGACCCCTGAAAGGAATCCTGCGTGCTCCCCATTCCATGGGTCCCAACTCTCCAGGTTCAACGCAATCTTCCGACAGCGAAAGCACTCATTGGAAACCCAGCGGATGCTACACCGTGGGATCGGGAAAGCTTTCTGAAACTCACCTCAGTTTTCATCTCCTGGTGCTCGTGTTCTCCATTCAGGCCCCCTTACTAACAATCTCCCCACTTGGAGACTCGGCGCCTTTCCATGCCTCTTTCGTACCGTCTGCAATTTGTCCGCAGGATGAACTGCAAGAGGGGGAACCAATGAGAGACTCGCTGGAGGTGTTTGGTCGGGCACATGTCACTCTCATTTCCCATCACGAAGAAGAATTCACCAGCGGTTCAGCCTGCCACCCTGGATCGACAGTAGGGCGTGAAGCCATCCAGCCGTGTTGCGTCCCACTCACAAAAAAGCGACTTGGGAAATGGAGCTCAGGGGCACTGCACTTCCCAAACCTGCAGAGTTCTAAACGATAACTATCGCCCCAAAATATATTGAGGTCAGGCTACGAAGAGGCGCTGAACGCAAGGCAGAACTGCAGGAAACGGATGTCAACGGGTACATCGGAATGGCCCCGATAGCACATGAAAAGCGCCAGAACGTGGACAATGATGCGGTTGGCCAAAAAGGGCGTATGCTTTTTTTCCTGAATATATTCAGGAAAAAACGCATACGCCCTTTTTGGCCAACCAAGCAACCTGGGAGAGCAAATCAGCACTACAAAGAAATCTCTCGCCCCCCCCCGGGGCAAAAGGGCCAGGCGAAAAAAGTCTAAAAACCAGAAAGGCAGGACAGCCCACGGAGTCAAGGGAGCCTTGTTAAGCTGATGGGCGGGATGTCAATGGCCAACAGCCAATCTTCACAAGTGTATCCTCTTTCCCAAACCATGTAAAACACAGAACCACAGAGCATAGGGCACTTCCACACATGGGCGTTGACCTTGGGAAAATGAAAAAATCAACCAGACACAGGGACCCCAAAGTTGAGGGCTGCTGTCTTGACAAGAACCTCCACTCCGGTACACGTTTCATATCCCAGGAAAGAGCCAAGTGGACAAAGACGAGTGGACAAGTGGACAAAGACAAGTGGACAAGTGGACAAGTGGTGCTACGTAGGTCCAATGGAGTGTCACTCAGCCATGAAATCCACGTCATGAGGCTGGTAGCAGCATCCTGAGTGGATTTAGGTACGATCATCCTCAGTGAAATAAGTCCCACAAAAAAAGAAACTTATGATATCACTTATCGAGGGAATGTAAAAATCGCTCCCCATGCACTGAATCCCCAAACAGAACAGAGTCACGCTTTTAGAAAACACACTTATGCCTGCTTCAGGGGAAAGGTGAGGTGGGGTGACGCATAAAACTCGAGTTTGAAATGAGCACAGATACCCTTCCGAAAACCGAATATGGAATGGACATGACCTACTCCTTGCTCAATCAACTGGACTCACCAGACCCTGTTCATCGCACAAGTATCTATCCGACTAGTAAGCATCTTAAAAGCTAAGTCTTGATATCTCTGTGTAAGTGCATCAAGTGTGTGTAAAGCGGCCTAAAACCAGCAGGGAAAATCAGCTCAGACCCATTCTGAGGATACATTTCCAACATAAAGAAGAAACAAGCAGGGCAAAACAGAGAGAAATTCTTCCAAAATGCGTTCAGGGACTGGCATGCAACCAGGATTGACCACATCTACAGCCCCAGCGGCAGAAGACATAAGGCTGGACACTCTTGGGGCTGAGACGATTGGTGAGGTTGGGAAAGCAAATGCAGACCCTTGAAAGGAATCCTGCGTGCTCCCCATTCCATGGGTCCCAACTCTCCAGGTTCAACGCAATCTTCCGACAGCGAAAGCACTCATTGGAAACCCAGCGGTTGCTACACCGTGGGATCGGGAAAGCTTTCTGAAACTCACCTCAGTTTTCATCTCCTGGTGCTCGTGTTCTCCATTCAGGCCCCCTTACTAACAATCTCCCCACTTGGAGACTCGGCGCCTTTCCATGCCTCTTTCGTACCGTCTGCAATTTGTCCGCAGGATGAACTGCAAGAGGGGGAACCAATGAGAGACTCGCTGGAGGTGTTTGGTCGGGCACATGTCACTCTCATTTCCCATCACGAAGAAGAATTCACCAGCGGTTCAGCCTCCCACCCCGGATCGACAATAGGGCGTGAAGCCATCCAGCCGTGTTGCGTCCCACTCACAAAAAAGCGACTTGGGAAATGGAGCTCAGGGGCACTGCACTTCCCAAACCTGCAGAGTTCTAAACGATAACTATCGCCCCAAAATATATTGAGGTCAGGCTACGAAGAGGCGCTGAACGCAAGGCAGAACTGCAGGAAACGGATGTCAACGGGTACATCGGAATGGCCCCGATAGCACATGAAAAGCGCCAGAACGTGGACAATGATGCGGTTGGCCAAAAGGGGCGTATGCGTTTTTTCCTGAATATATTCAGGAAAAAACGCATACGCCCTTTTTGGCCAACCAAGCAACCTGGGAGAGCAAATCAGCACTACAAAGAAATCTCTCGCCCCCCCCCCCCCGGGGCAAAAGGGCCAGGCGAAAAAAGTCTAAAAACCAGAAAGGCAGGACAGCCCACGGAGTCAAGGGAGCCTTGTTAAGCTGATGGGCGGGATGTCAATGGCCAACAGCCAATCTTCACAAGTGTATCCTCTTTCCCAAACCATGTAAAACACAGAACCACAGAGCATAGGGCACTTCCACACATGGGCGTTGACCTTGGGAAAATGAAAAAATCAACCAGACACAGGGACCCCAAAGTTGAGGGCTGCTGTCTTGACAAGAACCTCCACTCCGGTACACGTTTCATATCCCAGGAAAGAGCCAAGTGGACAAAGACGAGTGGACAAGTGGACAAAGACAAGTGGACAAGTGGACAAGTGGTGCTACGTAGGTCCAATGGAGTGTCACTCAGCCATGAAATCCACGTCATGAGGCTGGTAGCAGCATCCTGAGTGGATTTAGGTACGATCATCCTCAGTGAAATAAGTCCCACAAAAAAAGAAACTTATGATATCACTTATCGAGGGAATGTAAAAATCGCTCCCCATGCACTGAATCCCCAAACAGAACAGAGTCACGCTTTTAGAAAACACACTTATGCCTGCTTCAGGGGAAAGGTGAGGTGGGGTGACGCATAAAACTCGAGTTTGAAATGAGCACAGATACCCTTCCGAAAACCGAATATGGAATGGACACGACCTACTCCTTGCTCAATCAACTGGACTCACCAGACCCTGTTCATCGCACAAGTATCTATCCGACTAGTAAGCATCTTAAAAGCTAAGTCTTGATATCTCTGTGTAAGTGCATCAAGTGTGTGTAAAGCGGCCTAAAACCAGCAGGGAAAATCAGCTCAGACCCATTCTGAGGATACATTTCCAACATAAAGAAGAAACAAGCAGGGCAAAACAGAGAGAAATTCTTCCAAAATGCGTTCAGGGACTGGCATGCAACCAGGATTGACCACATCTACAGCCCCAGCGGCAGAAGACATAAGGCTGGACACTCTTGGGGCTGAGACGATTGGTGAGGTTGGGAAAGCAAATGCAGACCCTTGAAAGGAATCCTGCGTGCTCCCCATTCCATGGGTCCCAACTCTCCAGGTTCAACGCAATCTTCCGACAGCGAAAGCACTCATTGGAAACCCAGCGGTTGCTACACCGTGGGATCGGGAAAGCTTTCTGAAACTCACCTCAGTTTTCATCTCCTGGTGCTCGTGTTCTCCATTCAGGCCCCCTTACTAACAATCTCCCCACTTGGAGACTCGGCGCCTTTCCATGCCTCTTTCGTACCGTCTGCAATTTGTCCGCAGGATGAACTGCAAGAGGGGGAACCAATGAGAGACTCGCTGGAGGTGTTTGGTCGGGCACATGTCACTCTCATTTCCCATCACGAAGAAGAATTCACCAGCGGTTCAGCCTCCCACCCCGGATCGACAATAGGGCGTGAAGCCATCCAGCCGTGTTGCGTCCCACTCACAAAAAAGCGACTTGGGAAATGGAGCTCAGGGGCACTGCACTTCCCAAACCTGCAGAGTTCTAAACGATAACTATCGCCCCAAAATATATTGAGGTCAGGCTACGAAGAGGCGCTGAACGCAAGGCAGAACTGCAGGAAACGGATGTCAACGGGTACATCGGAATGGCCCCGATAGCACATGAAAAGCGCCAGAACGTGGACAATGATGCGGTTGGCCAAAAGGGGCGTATGCGTTTTTTCCTGAATATATTCAGGAAAAAACGCATACGCCCTTTTTGGCCAACCAAGCAACCTGGGAGAGCAAATCAGCACTACAAAGAAATCTCTCGCCCCCCCCCGGGGCAAAAGGGCCAGGCGAAAAAAGTCTAAAAACCAGAAAGCCAGGACAGGCCACGGAGTCAAGGGAGCCTTGTTAAGCTGATGGGCGGGATGTCAATGGCCAACAGCCAATCTTCACAAGTGTATCCTCTTTCCCAAACCATGTAAAACACAGAACCACAGAGCATAGGGCACTTCCACACATGGGCGTTGACCTTGGGAAAATGAAAAAATCAACCAGACACAGGGACCCCAAAGTTGAGGGCTGCTGTCTTGACAAGAACCTCCACTCCGGTACACGTTTCATATCCCAGGAAAGAGCCAAGTGGACAAAGACGAGTGGACAAGTGGACAAGTGCAGAAGTGGTGCTACGTAGGTCCAATGGAGTGTCACTCAGCCATGAAATCCACGTCATGAGGCTGGTAGCAGCATCCTGAGTGGATTTAGGTACGATCATCCTCAGTGAAATAAGTCCCACAAAAAGAAACTTATGATATCACTTATCGAGGGAATGTAAAAATCGCTCCCCATGCACTGAATCCCCAAACAGAACAGAGTCACGCTTTTAGAAAACACACTTATGCCTGCTTCAGGGGAAAGGTGAGGTGGGGTGACGCATAAAACTCGAGTTTGAAATGAGCACAGATACCCTTCCGAAAACCGAATATGGAATGGACACGACCTACTCCTTGCTCAATCAACTGGACTCACCAGACCCTGTTCATCGCACAAGTATCTATCCGACTAGTAAGCATCTTAAAAGCTAAGTCTTGATATCTCTGTGTAAGTGCATCAAGGGTGTGTAAAGCGGCCTAAAACCAGCAGGGAAAATCAGCTCAGACCCATTCTGAGGATACATTTCCAACACAAAGAAGAAACAAGCAGGGCAAAACAGAGAGAAATTCTTCCAAAATGCGTTCAGGGACTGGCATGCAACCAGGATTGACCACATCTACAGCCCCCGCGGCAGAAGACATAAGGCTGGACACTCTTGGGGCTGAGACGATTGGTGAGGTTGGGAAAGCAAATGCAGACCCTTGAAAGGAATCCTGCGTGCTCCCCATTCCATGGGTCCCAACTCTCCAGGTTCAACGCAATCTTCCGACAGCGAAAGCACTCATTGGAAACCCAGCGGATGCTACACCGTGGGATCGGGAAAGCTTTCTGAAACTCACCTCAGTTTTCCTCTCCTGGTGCTCGTGTTCTCCATTCAGGCCCCCTTACTAACAATCTCCCCACTTGGAGACTCGGCGCCTTTCCATGCCTCTTTCGTACCGTCTGCAATTTGTCCGCAGGATGAACTGCAAGAGGGGGAACCAATGAGAGACTCGCTGGAGGTGTTTGGTCGGGCACATGTCACTCTCATTTCCCATCACGAAGAAGAATTCACCAGCGGTTCAGCCTGCCACCCCGGATCGACAATAGGGCGTGAAGCCATCCAGCCGTGTTGCGTCCCACTCACAAAAAAGCGACTTGGGAAATGGAGCTCAGGGGCACTGCACTTCCCAAACCTGCAGAGTTCTAAACGATAACTATCGCCCCAAAATATATTGAGGTCAGGCTACGAAGAGGCGCTGAACGCAAGGCAGAACTGCAGGAAACGGATGTCAACGGGTACATCGGAATGGCCCCGATAGCACATGAAAAGCGCCAGAACGTGGACAATGATGCGGTTGGCCAAAAGGGGCGTATGCGTTTTTTCCTGAATATATTCAGGAAAAAACGCATACGCCCTTTTTGGCCAACCAAGCAACCTGGGAGAGCAAATCAGCACTACAAAGAAATCTCTCGCCCCCCCCCGGGGCAAAAGGGCCAGGCGAAAAAAGTCTAAAAACCAGAAAGCCAGGACAGGCCACGGAGTCAAGGGAGCCTTGTTAAGCTGATGGGCGGGATGTCAATGGCCAACAGCCAATCTTCACAAGTGTATCCTCTTTCCCAAACCATGTAAAACACAGAACCACAGAGCATAGGGCACTTCCACACATGGGCGTTGACCTTGGGAAAATGAAAAAATCAACCAGACACAGGGACCCCAAAGTTGAGGGCTGCTGTCTTGACAAGAACCTCCACTCCGGTACACGTTTCATATCCCAGGAAAGAGCCAAGTGGACAAAGACGAGTGGACAAGTGGACAAAGACAAGTGGACAAGTGGACAAGTGGTGCTACGTAGGTCCAATGGAGTGTCACTCAGCCATGAAATCCACGTCATGAGGCTGGTAGCAGCATCCTGAGTGGATTTAGGTACGATCATCCTCAGTGAAATAAGTCCCACAAAAAAAGAAACTTATGATATCACTTATCGAGGGAATGTAAAAATCGCTCCCCATGAACGGAATCCCCAAACAGAACAGAGTCACGCTTTTAGAAAACACACTTATGCCTGCTTCAGGGGAAAGGTGAGGTGCGGTGACGCATAAAACTCGAGTTTGAAATGAGCACAGATACCCTTCCGAAAACCGAATATGGAATGGACACGACCTACTCCTTGCTCAATCAACTGGACTCACCAGACCCTGTTCATCGCACAAGTATCTATCCGACTAGTAAGCATCTTAAAAGCTAAGTCTTGATATCTCTGTGTAAGTGCATCAAGTGTGTGTAAAGCGGCCTAAAACCAGCAGGGAAAATCAGCTCAGACCCATTCTGAGGATACGTTTCCAACATAAAGAAGAAACAAGCAGGGCAAAACAGAGAGAAATTCTTCCAAAATGCGTTCAGGGACTGGCATGCAACCAGGATTGACCACATCTACAGCCCCAGCGGCAGAAGACATAAGGCTGGACACTCTTGGGGCTGAGACGATTGGTGAGGTTGGGAAAGCAAATGCAGACCCTTGAAAGGAATCCTGCGTGCTCCCCATTCCATGGGTCCCAACTCTCCAGGTTCAACGCAATCTTCCGACAGCGAAAGCACTCATTGGAAACCCAGCGGATGCTACACCGTGGGATCGGGAAAGCTTTCTGAAACTCACCTCAGTTTTCCTCTCCTGGTGCTCGTGTTCTCCATTCAGGCCCCCTTACTAACAATCTCCCCACTTGGAGACTCGGCGCCTTTCCATGCCTCTTTCGTACCGTCTGCAATTTGTCCGCAGGATGAACTGCAAGAGGGGGAACCAATGAGAGACTCGCTAGAGGTGTTTGGTCGGGCACATGTCACTCTCATTTCCCATCACGAAGAAGAATTCACCAGCGGTTCAGCCTGCCACCGCGGATCGACAATAGGGCGTGAAGCCATCCAGCCGTGTTGCGTCCCACTCACAAAAAAGCGACTTGGGAAATGGAGCTCAGGGGCCCTGCACTTCCCAAACCTGCAGAGTTCTAAACGATAACTATCGCCCCAAAATATATTGAGGTCAGGCTACGAAGAGGCGCTGAACGCAAGGCAGAACTGCAGGAAACGGATGTCAACGGGTACATCGGAATGGCCCCGATAGCACATGAAAAGCGCCAGAACGTGGACAATGATGCGGTTTGCCAAAAAGGGCGTATGCGTTTTTTCCTGAATATATTCAGGAAAAAACGCATACGCCCTTTTTGGCCAACCAAGCAACCTGGGAGAGCAAATCAGCACTACAAAGAAATCTCTCGCCCCCCGCCCCGGGGCAAAAGGGCCAGGCGAAAAAAGTCTAAAAACCAGAAAGGCAGGACAGCCCACGGAGTCAAGGGAGCCTTGTTAAGCTGATGGGCGGGATGTCAATGGCCAACAGCCAATCTTCACAAGTGTATCCTCTTTCCCAAACCATGTAAAACACAGAACCACAGAGCATAGGGCACTTCCACACATGGGCGTTGACCTTGGGAAAATGAAAAAATCAACCAGACACAGGGACCCCAAAGTTGAGGGCTGCTGTCTTGACAAGAACCTCCACTCCGGTACACGTTTCATATCCCAGGAAAGAGCCAAGTGGACAAAGACGAGTGGACAAGTGGACAAAGACAAGTGGACAAGTGGACAAGTGGTGCTACGTAGGTCCAATGGAGTGTCACTCAGCCATGAAATCCACGTCATGAGGCTGGTAGCAGCATCCTGAGTGGATTTAGGTACGATCATCCTCAGTGAAATAAGTCCCACAAAAAAAGAAACTTATGATATCACTTATCGAGGGAATGTAAAAATCGCTCCCCATGAACGGAATCCCCAAACAGAACAGAGTCACGCTTTTAGAAAACACACTTATGCCTGCTTCAGGGGAAAGGTGAGGTGCGGTGACGCATAAAACTCGAGTTTGAAATGAGCACAGATACCCTTCCGAAAACCGAATATGGAATGGACACGACCTACTCCTTGCTCAATCAACTGGACTCACCAGACCCTGTTCATCGCACAAGTATCTATCCGACTAGTAAGCATCTTAAAAGCTAAGTCTTGATATCTCTGTGTAAGTGCATCAAGTGTGTGTAAAGCGGCCTAAAACCAGCAGGGAAAATCAGCTCAGACCCATTCTGAGGATACATTTCCAACATAAAGAAGAAACAAGCAGGGCAAAACAGAGAGAAATTCTTCCAAAATGCGTTCAGGGACTGACATGCAACCAGGATTGACCACATCTACAGCCCCAGCGGCAGAAGACATAAGGCTGGACACTCTTGGGGCTGAGACGATTGGTGAGGTTGGGAAAGCAAATGCAGACCCTTGAAAGGAATCCTGCGTGCTCCCCATTCCATGGGTCCCAACTCTCCAGGTTCAACGCAATCTTCCGACAGCGAAAGCACTCATTGGAAACCCAGCGGATGCTACACCGTGGGATCGGGAAAGCTTTCTGAAACTCACCTCAGTTTTCATCTCCTGGTGCTCGTGTTCTCCATTCAGGCCCCCTTACTAACAATCTCCCCACTTGGAGACTCGGCGCCTTTCCATGCCTCTTTCGTACCGTCTGCAATTTGTCCGCAGGATGAACTGCAAGAGGGGGAACCAATGAGAGACTCGCTGGAGGTGTTTGGTCGGGCACATGTCACTCTCATTTCCCATCACGAAGAAGAATTCACCAGAGGTTCAGCCTGCCACCCCGGATCGACAATAGGGCGTGAAGCCATCCAGCCGTGTTGCGTCCCACTCACAAAAAAGCGACTTGGGAAATGGAGCTCAGGGGCACTGCACTTCCCAAACCTGCAGAGTTCTAAACGATAACTATCGCCCCACAATATATTGAGGTCAGGCTACGAAGAGGCGTTGAACGCAAGGCAGAATTGCAGGAAACGGATGTCAACGGCTACATCGGAATGGCCCCGATAGCACATGAAAAGCGCCAGAACGTGGACAATGATGCGGTTGGCCAAAAAGGGCGTATGCGTTTTTTCCTGAATATATTCAGGAAAAAAAGCATACGCCCTTTTTGGCCAACCAAGCAACCTGGGAGAGCAAATCAGCACTACAAAGAAATCTCTCGCCCCCCCCCCCGGGGCAAAAGGGCCAGGCGAAAAAAGTCTAAAAACCAGAAAGGCAGGACAGCCCACGGAGTCAAGGGAGCCTTGTTAAGCTGATGGGCGGGATGTCAATGGCCAACAGCCAATCTTCACAAGTGTATCCTCTTTCCCAAACCATGTAAAACACAGAACCACAGAGCATAGGGCACTTCCACACATGGGCGTTGACCTTGGGAAAATGAAAAAATCAACCAGACACAGGGACCCCAAAGTTGAGGGCTGCTGTCTTGACAAGAACCTCCACTCCGGTACACGTTTCATATCCCAGGAAAGAGCCAAGTGGACAAGTGGACAAAGACAAGTGGACAAGTGGACAAGTGGTGCTACGTAGGTCCAATGGAGTGTCACTCAGCCATGAAATCCACGTCATGAGGCTGGTAGCAGCATCCTGAGTGGATTTAGGTACGATCATCCTCAGTGAAATAAGTCCCACAAAAAAAGAAACTTATGATATCACTTATCGAGGGAATGTAAAAATCGCTCCCCATGCACTGAATCCCCAAACAGAACAGAGTCACGCTTTTAGAAAACACACTTATGCCTGCTTCAGGGGAAAGGTGAGGTGGGGTGACGCATAAAACTCGAGTTTGAAATGAGCACAGATACCCTTCCGAAAACCGAATATGGAATGGACACGACCTACTCCTTGCTCAATCAACTGGACTCACCAGACCCTGTTCATCGCACAAGTATCTATCCGACTAGTAAGCATCTTAAAAGCTAAGTCTTGATATCTCTGTGTAAGTGCATCAAGTGTGTGTAAAGCGGCCTAAAACCAGCAGGGAAAATCAGCTCAGACCCATTCTGAGGATACATTTCCAACACAAAGAAGAAACAAGCAGGGCAAAACAGAGAGAAATTCTTCCAAAATGCGTTCAGGGACTGGCATGCAACCAGGATTGACCACATCTACAGCCCCAGCGGCAGAAGACATAAGGCTGGACACTCTTGGGGCTGAGACGATTGGTGAGGTTGGGAAAGCAAATGCAGACCCTTGAAAGGAATCCTGCGTGCTCCCCATTCCATGGGTCCCAACTCTCCAGGTTCAACGCAATCTTCCGGCAGCGAAAGCACTCATTGGAAACCCAGCGGATGCTACACCGTGGGATCGGGAAAGCTTTCTGAAACTCACCTCAGTTTTCCTCTCCTGGTGCTCGTGTTCTCCATTCAGGCCCCCTTACTAACAATCTCCCCACTTGGAGACTCGGCGCCTTTCCATGCCTCTTTCGTACCGTCTGCAATTTGTCCGCAGGATGAACTGCAAGAGGGGGAACCAATGAGAGACTCGCTGGAGGTGTTTGGTCGGGCACATGTCACTCTCATTTCCCATCACGAAGAAGAATTCACCAGCGGTTCAGCCTGCCACCCCGGATCGACAATAGGGCGTGAAGCCATCCAGCCGTGTTGCGTCCCACTCACAAAAAAGCGACTTGGGAAATGGAGCTCAGGGGCCCTGCACTTCCCAAACCTGCAGAGTTCTAAACGATAACTATCGCCCCAAAATATATTGAGGTCAGGCTACGAAGAGGCGCTGAACGCAAGGCAGAACTGCAGGAAACGGATGTCAACGGGTACATCGGAATGGCCCCGATAGCACATGAAAAGCGCCAGAACGTGGACAATGATGCGGTTGGCCAAAAAGGGCGTATGCGTTTTTTCCTGAATATATTCAGGAAAAAACGCATACGCCCTTTTTGGCCAACCAAGCAACCTGGGAGAGCAAATCAGCACTACAAAGAAATCTCTCGCCCCCCCCGGGGCAAAAGGGCCAGGCGAAAAAAGTCTAAAAACCAGAAAGGCAGGACAGGCCACGGAGTCAAGGGAGCCTTGTTAAGCTGATGGGCGGGATGTCAATGGCCAACAGCCAATCTTCACAAGTGTATCCTCTTTCCCAAACCATGTAAAACACAGAACCACAGAGCATAGGGCACTTCCACACATGGGCGTTGACCTTGGGAAAATGAAAAAATCAACCAGACACAGGGACCCAAAGTTGAGGGCTGCTGTCTTGACAAGAACCTCCACTCCGGTACACGTATCATATCCCAGGAAAGAGCCAAGTGGACAAAGACGAGTGGACAAGTGGACAAAGACAAGTGGACAAGTGGACAAGTGGTGCTACGTAGGTCCAATGGAGTGTCACTCAGCCATGAAATCCACGTCATGAGGCTGGTAGCAGCATCCTGAGTGGATTTAGGTACGATCATCCTCAGTGAAATAAGTCCCACAAAAAAAGAAACTTATGATATCACTTATCGAGGGAATGTAAAAATCGCTCCCCATGCACTGAATCCCCAAACAGAACAGAGTCACGCTTTTAGAAAACACACTTATGCCTGCTTCAGGGGAAAGGTGAGGTGGGGTGACGCATAAAACTCGAGTTTGAAATGAGCACAGATACCCTTCCGAAAACCGAATATGGAATGGACACGACCTACTCCTTGCTCAATCAACTGGACTCACCCGACCCTGTTCATCGCACAAGTATCTATCCGACTAGTAAGCATCTTAAAAGCTAAGTCTTGATATCTCTGTGTAAGTGCATCAAGTGTGTGTAAAGCGGCCTAAAACCAGCAGGGAAAATCAGCTCAGACCCATTCTGAGGATACATTTCCAACATAAAGAAGAAACAAGCAGGGCAAAACAGAGAGAAATTCTTCCAAAATGCGTTCAGGGACTGGCATGCAACCAGGATTGACCACATCTACAGCCCCAGCGGCAGAAGACATAAGGCTGGACACTCTTGGGGCTGAGACGATTGGTGAGGTTGGGAAAGCAAATGCAGACCCTTGAAAGGAA
The DNA here is from genome assembly GCF_026419965.1 of Kogia breviceps. Classification (NCBI taxonomy): domain Eukaryota; kingdom Metazoa; phylum Chordata; class Mammalia; order Artiodactyla; family Physeteridae; genus Kogia; species Kogia breviceps. Next base: position 3,495,485 of record NW_026711939.1, on the reverse strand, counting down.
TCCTGCGTGCTCCCCATTCCATGGCTCCCAACTCTCCAGGTTCAACGCAATCTTCCGGCAGCGAAAGCACTCATTGGAAACCCAGCGGATGCTACACCGTGGGATCGGGAAAGCTTTCTGAAACTCACCTCAGTTTTCATCTCCTGGTGCTCGTGTTCTCCATTCAGGCCCCCTTACTAACAATCTCCCCACTTGGAGACTCGGCGCCTTTCCATGCCTCTTTCGTACCGTCTGCAATTTGTCCGCAGGATGAACTGCAAGAGGGGGAACCAATGAGAGACTCGCTGGAGGTGTTTGGTCGGGCACATGTCACTCTCATTTCCCATCACGAAGAAGAATTCACCAGCGGTTCAGCCTGCCACCCCGGATCGACAGTAGGGCGTGAAGCCATCCAGCCGTGTTGCGTCCCACTCACAAAAAAGCGACTTGGGAAATGGAGCTCAGGGGCACTGCACTTCCCAAACCTGCAGAGTTCTAAACGATAACTATCGCCCCAAAATATATTGAGGTCAGGCTACGAAGAGGCGCTGAACGCAAGGCAGAACTGCAGGAAACGGATGTCAACGGGTACATCGGAATGGCCCCGATAGCACATGAAAAGCGCCAGAACGTGGACAATGATGCGGTTGGCCAAAAGGGGCGTATGCGTTTTTTCCTGAATATATTCAGGAAAAAACGCATACGCCCTTTTTGGCCAACCAAGCAACCTGGGAGAGCAAATCAGCACTACAAAGAAATCTCTCGCCCCCCCCCGGGGCAAAAGGGCCAGGCGAAAAAAGTCTAAAAACCAGAAAGGCAGGACAGCCCACGGAGTCAAGGGAGCCTTGTTAAGCTGATGGGCGGGATGTCAATGGCCAACAGCCAATCTTCACAAGTGTATCCTCTTTCCCAAACCATGTAAAACACAGAACCACAGAGCATAGGGCACTTCCACACATGGGCGTTGACCTTGGGAAAATGAAAAAATCAACCAGACACAGGGACCCCAAAGTTGAGGGCTGCTGTCTTGACAAGAACCTCCACTCCGGTACACGTTTCATATCCCAGGAAAGAGCCAAGTGGACAAGTGGACAAAGACAAGTGGACAAGTGGACAAGTGGTGCTACGTAGGTCCAATGGAGTGTCACTCAGCCATGAAATCCACGTCATGAGGCTGGTAGCAGCATCCTGAGTGGATTTAGGTACGATCATCCTCAGTGAAATAAGTCCCACAAAAAAAGAAACTTATGATATCACTTATCGAGGGAATGTAAAAATCGCTCCCCATGCACTGAATCCCCAAACAGAACAGAGTCACGCTTTTAGAAAACACACTTATGCCTGCTTCAGGGGAAAGGTGAGGTGGGGTGACGCATAAAACTCGAGTTTGAAATGAGCACAGATACCCTTCCGAAAACCGAATATGGAATGGACATGACCTACTCCTTGCTCAATCAACTGGACTCACCAGACCCTGTTCATCGCACAAGTATCTATCCGACTAGTAAGCATCTTAAAAGCTAAGTCTTGATATCTCTGTGTAAGTGCATCAAGTGTGTGTAAAGCGGCCTAAAACCAGCAGGGAAAATCAGCTCAGACCCATTCTGAGGATACATTTCCAACATAAAGAAGAAACAAGCAGGGCAAAACAGAGAGAAATTCTTCCAAAATGCGTTCAGGGACTGGCATGCAACCAGGATTGACCACATCTACAGCCCCAGCGGCAGAAGACATAAGGCTGGACACTCTTGGGGCTGAGACGATTGGTGAGGTTGGGAAAGCAAATGCAGACCCTTGAAAGGAATCCTGCGTGCTCCCCATTCCATGGCTCCCAACTCTCCAGGTTCAACGCAATCTTCCGACAGCGAAAGCACTCATTGGAAACCCAGCGGATGCTACACCGTGGGATCGGGAAAGCTTTCTGAAACTCACCTCAGTTTTCATCTCCTGGTGCTCGTGTTCTCCATTCAGGCCCCCTTACTAACAATCTCCCCACTTGGAGACTCGGCGCCTTTCCATGCCTCTTTCGTACCGTCTGCAATTTGTCCGCAGGATGAACTGCAAGAGGGGGAACCAATGAGAGACTCGCTGGAGGTGTTTGGTCGGGCACATGTCACTCTCATTTCCCATCACGAAGAAGAATTCACCAGCGGTTCAGCCTCCCACCCCGGATCGACAATAGGGCGTGAAGCCATCCAGCCGTGTTGCGTCCCACTCACAAAAAAGCGACTTGGGAAATGGAGCTCAGGGGCACTGCACTTCCCAAACCTGCAGAGTTCTAAACGATAACTATCGCCCCAAAATATATTGAGGTCAGGCTACGAAGAGGCGCTGAACGCAAGGCAGAACTGCAGGAAACGGATGTCAACGGGTACATCGGAATGGCCCCGATAGCACATGAAAAGCGCCAGAACGTGGACAATGATGCGGTTGGCCAAAAGGGGCGTATGCGTTTTTTCCTGAATATATTCAGGAAAAAACGCATACGCCCTTTTTGGCCAACCAAGCAACCTGGGAGAGCAAATCAGCACTACAAAGAAATCTCTCGCCCCCCCCCCACCCCCGGGGCAAAAGGGCCAGGCGAAAAAAGTCTAAAAACCAGAAAGGCAGGACAGCCCACGGAGTCAAGGGAGCCTTGTTAAGCTGATGGGCGGGATGTCAATGGCCAACAGCCAATCTTCACAAGTGTATCCTCTTTCCCAAACCATGTAAAACACAGAACCACAGAGCATAGGGCACTTCCACACATGGGCGTTGACCTTGGGAAAATGAAAAAATCAACCACACACAGGGACCCCAAAGTTGAGGGCTGCTGTCTTGACAAGAACCTCCACTCCGGTACACGTTTCATATCCCAGGAAAGAGCCAAGTGGACAAAGACGAGTGGACAAGTGGACAAAGACAAGTGGACAAGTGGACAAGTGGTGCTACGTAGGTCCAATGGAGTGTCACTCAGCCATGAAATCCACGTCATGAGGCTGGTAGCAGCATCCTGAGTGGATTTAGGTACGATCATCCTCAGTGAAATAAGTCCCACAAAAAAAGAAACTTATGATATCACTTATCGAGGGAATGTAAAAATCGCTCCCCATGCACTGAATCCCCAAACAGAACAGAGTCACGCTTTTAGAAAACACACTTATGCCTGCTTCAGGGGAAAGGTGAGGTGGGGTGACGCATAAAACTCGAGTTTGAAATGAGCACAGATACCCTTCCGAAAACCGAATATGGAATGGACACGACCTACTCCTTGCTCAATCAACTGGACTCACCAGACCCTGTTCATCGCACAAGTATCTATCCGACTAGTAAGCATCTTAAAAGCTAAGTCTTGATATCTCTGTGTAAGTGCATCAAGTGTGTGTAAAGCGGCCTAAAACCAGCAGGGAAAATCAGCTCAGACCCATTCTGAGGATACATTTCCAACATAAAGAAGAAACAAGCAGGGCAAAACAGAGAGAAATTCTTCCAAAATGCGTTCAGGGACTGGCATGCAACCAGGATTGACCACATCTACAGCCCCAGCGGCAGAAGACATAAGGCTGGACACTCTTGGGGCTGAGACGATTGGTGAGGTTGGGAAAGCAAATGCAGACCCTTGAAAGGAATCCTGCGTGCTCCCCATTCCATGGGTCCCAACTCTCCAGGTTCAACGCAATCTTCCGACAGCGAAAGCACTCATTGGAAACCCAGCGGTTGCTACACCGTGGGATCGGGAAAGCTTTCTGAAACTCACCTCAGTTTTCATCTCCTGGTGCTCGTGTTCTCCATTCAGGCCCCCTTACTAACAATCTCCCCACTTGGAGACTCGGCGCCTTTCCATGCCTCTTTCGTACCGTCTGCAATTTGTCCGCAGGATGAACTGCAAGAGGGGGAACCAATGAGAGACTCGCTGGAGGTGTTTGGTCGGGCACATGTCACTCTCATTTCCCATCACGAAGAAGAATTCACCAGCGGTTCAGCCTCCCACCCCGGATCGACAATAGGGCGTGAAGCCATCCAGCCGTGTTGCGTCCCACTCACAAAAAAGCGACTTGGGAAATGGAGCTCAGGGGCACTGCACTTCCCAAACCTGCAGAGTTCTAAACGATAACTATCGCCCCAAAATATATTGAGGTCAGGCTACGAAGAGGCGCTGAACGCAAGGCAGAACTGCAGGAAACGGATGTCAACGGGTACATCGGAATGGCCCCGATAGCACATGAAAAGCGCCAGAACGTGGACAATGATGCGGTTGGCCAAAAGGGGCGTATGCGTTTTTTCCTGAATATATTCAGGAAAAAACGCATACGCCCTTTTTGGCCAACCAAGCAACCTGGGAGAGCAAATCAGCACTACAAAGAAATCTCTCGCCCCCCCCCGGGGCAAAAGGGCCAGGCGAAAAAAGTCTAAAAACCAGAAAGGCAGGACAGGCCACGGAGTCAAGGGAGCCTTGTTAAGCTGATGGGCGGGATGTCAATGGCCAACAGCCAATCTTCACAAGTGTATCCTCTTTCCCAAACCATGTAAAACACAGAACCACAGAGCATAGGGCACTTCCACACATGGGCGTTGACCTTGGGAAAATGAAAAAATCAACCAGACACAGGGACCCCAAAGTTGAGGGCTGCTGTCTTGACAAGAACCTCCACTCCGGTACACGTTTCATATCCCAGGAAAGAGCCAAGTGGACAAAGACGAGTGGACAAGTGGACAAAGACAAGTGGACAAGTGGACAAGTGGTGCTACGTAGGTCCAATGGAGTGTCACTCAGCCATGAAATCCACGTCATGAGGCTGGTAGCAGCATCCTGAGTGGATTTAGGTACGATCATCCTCAGTGAAATAAGTCCCACAAAAAAAGAAACTTATGATATCACTTATCGAGGGAATGTAAAAATCGCTCCCCATGCACGGAATCCCCAAACAGAACAGAGTCACGCTTTTAGAAAACACACTTATGCCTGCTTCAGGGGAAAGGTGAGGTGCGGTGACGCATAAAACTCGAGTTTGAAATGAGCACAGATACCCTTCCGAAAACCGAATATGGAATGGACACGACCTACTCCTTGCTCAATCAACTGGACTCACCAGACCCTGTTCATCGCACAAGTATCTATCCGACTAGTAAGCATCTTAAAAGCTAAGTCTTGATATCTCTGTGTAAGTGCATCAAGGGTGTGTAAAGCGGCCTAAAACCAGCAGGGAAAATCAGCTCAGACCCATTCTGAGGATACGTTTCCAACATAAAGAAGAAACAAGAAGGGCAAAACAGAGAGAAATTCTTCCAAAATGCGTTCAGGGACTGGCATGCAACCAGGATTGACCACATCTACAGCCCCAGCGGCAGAAGACATAAGGCTGGACACTCTTGGGGCTGAGACGATTGGTGAGGTTGGGAAAGCAAATGCAGACCCTTGAAAGGAATCCTGCGTGCTCCCCATTCCATGGGTCCCAACTCTCCAGGTTCAACGCAATCTTCCGACAGCGAAAGCACTCATTGGAAACCCAGCGGATGCTACACCGTGGGATCGGGAAAGCTTTCTGAAACTCACCTCAGTTTTCCTCTCCTGGTGCTCGTGTTCTCCATTCAGGCCCCCTTACTAACAATCTCCCCACTTGGAGACTCGGCGCCTTTCCATGCCTCTTTCGTACCGTCTGCAATTTGTCCGCAGGATGAACTGCAAGAGGGGGAACCAATGAGAGACTCGCTGGAGGTGTTTGGTCGGGCACATGTCACTCTCATTTCCCATCACGAAGAAGAATTCACCAGCGGTTCAGCCTGCCACCGCGGATCGACAATAGGGCGTGAAGCCATCCAGCCGTGTTGCGTCCCACTCACAAAAAAGCGACTTGGGAAATGGAGCTCAGGGGCCCTGCACTTCCCAAACCTGCAGAGTTCTAAACGATAACTATCGCCCCAAAATATATTGAGGTCAGGCTACGAAGAGGCGCTGAACGCAAGGCAGAACTGCAGGAAACGGATGTCAACGGGTACATCGGAATGGCCCCGATAGCACATGAAAAGCGCCAGAACGTGGACAATGATGCGGTTGGCCAAAAAGGGCGTATGCGTTTTTTCCTGAATATATTCAGGAAAAAACGCATACGCCCTTTTTGGCCAACCAAGCAACCTGGGAGAGCAAATCAGCACTACAAAGAAATCTCTCGCCCCCCCCCCCCGGGGCAAAAGGGCCAGGCGAAAAAAGTCTAAAAACCAGAAAGGCAGGACAGCCCACGGAGTCAAGGGAGCCTTGTTAAGCTGATGGGCGGGATGTCAATGGCCAACAGCCAATCTTCACAAGTGTATCCTCTTTCCCAAACCATGTAAAACACAGAACCACAGAGCATAGGGCACTTCCACACATGGGCGTTGACCTTGGGAAAATGAAAAAATCAACCAGACACAGGGACCCCAAAGTTGAGGGCTGCTGTCTTGACAAGAACCTCCACTCCGGTACACGTTTCATATCCCAGGAAAGAGCCAAGTGGACAAAGACGAGTGGACAAGTGGACAAAGACAAGTGGACAAGTGGACAAGTGGTGCTACGTAGGTCCAATGGAGTGTCACTCAGCCATGAAATCCACGTCATGAGGCTGGTAGCAGCATCCTGAGTGGATTTAGGTACGATCATCCTCAGTGAAATAAGTCCCACAAAAAAAGAAACTTATGATATCACTTATCGAGGGAATGTAAAAATCGCTCCCCATGAACGGAATCCCCAAACAGAACAGAGTCACGCTTTTAGAAAACACACTTATGCCTGCTTCAGGGGAAAGGTGAGGTGGGGTGACGCATAAAACTCGAGTTTGAAATGAGCACAGATACCCTTCCGAAAACCGAATATGGAATGGACACGACCTACTCCTTGCTCAATCAACTGGACTCACCAGACCCTGTTCATCGCACAAGTATCTATCCGACTAGTAAGCATCTTAAAAGCTAAGTCTTGATATCTCTGTGTAAGTGCATCAAGGGTGTGTAAAGCGGCCTAAAACCAGCAGGGAAAATCAGCTCAGACCCATTCTGAGGATACATTTCCAACACAAAGAAGAAACAAGCAGGGCAAAACAGAGAGAAATTCTTCCAAAATGCGTTCAGGGACTGGCATGCAACCAGGATTGACCACATCTACAGCCCCCGCGGCAGAAGACATAAGGCTGGACACTCTTGGGGCTGAGACGATTGGTGAGGTTGGGAAAGCAAATGCAGACCCTTGAAAGGAATCCTGCGTGCTCCCCATTCCATGGGTCCCAACTCTCCAGGTTCAACGCAATCTTCCGACAGCGAAAGCACTCATTGGAAACCCAGCGGATGCTACACCGTGGGATCGGGAAAGCTTTCTGAAACTCACCTCAGTTTTCCTCTCCTGGTGCTCGTGTTCTCCATTCAGGCCCCCTTACTAACAATCTCCCCACTTGGAGACTCGGCGCCTTTCCATGCCTCTTTCGTACCGTCTGCAATTTGTCCGCAGGATGAACTGCAAGAGGGGGAACCAATGAGAGACTCGCTGGAGGTGTTTGGTCGGGCACATGTCACTCTCATTTCCCATCACGAAGAAGAATTCACCAGCGGTTCAGCCTGCCACCGCGGATCGACAATAGGGCGTGAAGCCATCCAGCCGTGTTGCGTCCCACTCACAAAAAAGCGACTTGGGAAATGGAGCTCAGGGGCCCTGCACTTCCCAAACCTGCAGAGTTCTAAACGATAACTATCGCCCCAAAATATATTGAGGTCAGGCTACGAAGAGGCGCTGAACGCAAGGCAGAACTGCAGGAAACGGATGTCAACGGGTACATCGGAATGGCCCCGATAGCACATGAAAAGCGCCAGAACGTGGACAATGATGCGGTTGGCCAAAAAGGGCGTATGCGTTTTTTCCTGAATATATTCAGGAAAAAACGCATACGCCCTTTTTGGCCAACCAAGCAACCTGGGAGAGCAAATCAGCACTACAAAGAAATCTCTCGCCCCCCCCCCCCGGGGCAAAAGGGCCAGGCGAAAAAAGTCTAAAAACCAGAAAGGCAGGACAGGCCACGGAGTCAAGGGAGCCTTGTTAAGCTGATGGGCGGGATGTCAATGGCCAACAGCCAATCTTCACAAGTGTATCCTCTTTCCCAAACCATGTAAAACACAGAACCACAGAGCATAGGGCACTTCCACACATGGGCGTTGACCTTGGGAAAATGAAAAAATCAACCAGACACAGGGACCCCAAAGTTGAGGGCTGCTGTCTTGACAAGAACCTCCACTCCGGTACACGTTTCATATCCCAGGAAAGAGCCAAGTGGACAAAGACGAGTGGACAAGTGGACAAAGACAAGTGGACAAGTGGACAAGTGGTGCTACGTAGGTCCAATGGAGTGTCACTCAGCCATGAAATCCACGTCATGAGGCTGGTAGCAGCATCCTGAGTGGATTTAGGTACGATCATCCTCAGTGAAATAAGTCCCACAAAAAAAGAAACTTATGATATCACTTATCGAGGGAATGTAAAAATCGCTCCCCATGAACGGAATCCCCAAACAGAACAGAGTCACGCTTTTAGAAAACACACTTATGCCTGCTTCAGGGGAAAGGTGAGGTGCGGTGACGCATAAAACTCGAGTTTGAAATGAGCACAGATACCCTTCCGAAAACCGAATATGGAATGGACACGACCTACTCCTTGCTCAATCAACTGGACTCACCAGACCCTGTTCATCGCACAAGTATCTATCCGACTAGTAAGCATCTTAAAAGCTAAGTCTTGATATCTCTGTGTAAGTGCATCAAGGGTGTGTAAAGCGGCCTAAAACCAGCAGGGAAAATCAGCTCAGACCCATTCTGAGGATACGTTTCCAACATAAAGAAGAAACAAGAAGGGCAAAACAGAGAGAAATTCTTCCAAAATGCGTTCAGGGACTGGCATGCAACCAGGATTGACCACATCTACAGCCCCAGCGGCAGAAGACATAAGGCTGGACACTCTTGGGGCTGAGACGATTGGTGAGGTTGGGAAAGCAAATGCAGACCCTTGAAAGGAATCCTGCGTGCTCCCCATTCCATGGGTCCCAACTCTCCAGGTTCAACGCAATCTTCCGACAGCGAAAGCACTCATTGGAAACCCAGCGGATGCTACACCGTGGGATCGGGAAAGCTTTCTGAAACTCACCTCAGTTTTCCTCTCCTGGTGCTCGTGTTCTCCATTCAGGCCCCCTTACTAACAATCTCCCCACTTGGAGACTCGGCGCCTTTCCATGCCTCTTTCGTACCGTCTGCAATTTGTCCGCAGGATGAACTGCAAGAGGGGGAACCAATGAGAGACTCGCTGGAGGTGTTTGGTCGGGCACATGTCACTCTCATTTCCCATCACGAAGAAGAATTCACCAGCGGTTCAGCCTGCCACCGCGGATCGACAATAGGGCGTGAAGCCATCCAGCCGTGTTGCGTCCCACTCACAAAAAAGCGACTTGGGAAATGGAGCTCAGGGGCCCTGCACTTCCCAAACCTGCAGAGTTCTAAACGATAACTATCGCCCCAAAATATATTGAGGTCAGGCTACGAAGAGGCGCTGAACGCAAGGCAGAACTGCAGGAAACGGATGTCAACGGGTACATCGGAATGGCCCCGATAGCACATGAAAAGCGCCAGAACGTGGACAATGATGCGGTTGGCCAAAAAGGGCGTATGCGTTTTTTCCTGAATATATTCAGGAAAAAACGCATACGCCCTTTTTGGCCAACCAAGCAACCTGGGAGAGCAAATCAGCACTACAAAGAAATCTCTCGCCCCCCCCCCCCGGGGCAAAAGGGCCAGGCGAAAAAAGTCTAAAAACCAGAAAGGCAGGACAGCCCACGGAGTCAAGGGAGCCTTGTTAAGCTGATGGGCGGGATGTCAATGGCCAACAGCCAATCTTCACAAGTGTATCCTCTTTCCCAAACCATGGAAAACACAGAACCACAGAGCATAGGGCACTTCCACACATGGGCGTTGACCTTGGGAAAATGAAAAAATCAACCAGACACAGGGACCCCAAAGTTGAGGGCTGCTGTCTTGACAAGAACCTCCACTCCGGTACACGTTTCATATCCCAGGAAAGAGCCAAGTGGACAAAGACGAGTGGACAAGTGGACAAAGACAAGTGGACAAGTGGACAAGTGGTGCTACGTAGGTCCAATGGAGTGTCACTCAGCCATGAAATCCACGTCATGAGGCTGGTAGCAGCATCCTGAGTGGATTTAGGTACGATCATCCTCAGTGAAATAAGTCCCACAAAAAAAGAAACTTATGATATCACTTATCGAGGGAATGTAAAAATCGCTCCCCATGAACGGAATCCCCAAACAGAACAGAGTCACGCTTTTAGAAAACACACTTATGCCTGCTTCAGGGGAAAGGTGAGGTGGGGTGACGCATAAAACTCGAGTTTGAAATGAGCACAGATACCCTTCCGAAAACCGAATATGGAATGGACACGACCTACTCCTTGCTCAATCAACTGGACTCACCAGACCCTGTTCATCGCACAAGTATCTATCCGACTAGTAAGCATCTTAAAAGCTAAGTCTTGATATCTCTGTGTAAGTGCATCAAGGGTGTGTAAAGCGGCCTAAAACCAGCAGGGAAAATCAGCTCAGACCCATTCTGAGGATACATTTCCAACACAAAGAAGAAACAAGCAGGGCAAAACAGAGAGAAATTCTTCCAAAATGCGTTCAGGGACTGGCATGCAACCAGGATTGACCACATCTACAGCCCCCGCGGCAGAAGACATAAGGCTGGACACTCTTGGGGCTGAGACGATTGGTGAGGTTGGGAAAGCAAATGCAGACCCTTGAAAGGAATCCTGCGTGCTCCCCATTCCATGGGTCCCAACTCTCCAGGTTCAACGCAATCTTCCGACAGCGAAAGCACTCATTGGAAACCCAGCGGATGCTACACCGTGGGATCGGGAAAGCTTTCTGAAACTCACCTCAGTTTTCCTCTCCTGGTGCTCGTGTTCTCCATTCAGGCCCCCTTACTAACAATCTCCCCACTTGGAGACTCGGCGCCTTTCCATGCCTCTTTCGTACCGTCTGCAATTTGTCCGCAGGATGAACTGCAAGAGGGGGAACCAATGAGAGACTCGCTGGAGGTGTTTGGTCGGGCACATGTCACTCTCATTTCCCATCACGAAGAAGAATTCACCAGCGGTTCAGCCTGCCACCGCGGATCGACAATAGGGCGTGAAGCCATCCAGCCGTGTTGCGTCCCACTCACAAAAAAGCGACTTGGGAAATGGAGCTCAGGGGCCCTGCACTTCCCAAACCTGCAGAGTTCTAAACGATAACTATCGCCCCAAAATATATTGAGGTCAGGCTACGAAGAGGCGCTGAACGCAAGGCAGAACTGCAGGAAACGGATGTCAACGGGTACATCGGAATGGCCCCGATAGCACATGAAAAGCGCCAGAACGTGGACAATGATGCGGTTGGCCAAAAAGGGCGTATGCGTTTTTTCCTGAATATATTCAGGAAAAAACGCATACGCCCTTTTTGGCCAACCAAGCAACCTGGGAGAGCAAATCAGCACTACAAAGAAATCTCTCGCCCCCCCCCCCGGGGCAAAAGGGCCAGGCGAAAAAAGTCTAAAAACCAGAAAGGCAGGACAGCCCACGGAGTCAAGGGAGCCTTGTTAAGCTGATGGGCGGGATGTCAATGGCCAACAGCCAATCTTCACAAGTGTATCCTCTTTCCCAAACCATGTAAAACACAGAACCACAGAGCATAGGGCACTTCCACACATGGGCGTTGACCTTGGGAAAATGAAAAAATCAACCAGACACAGGGACCCCAAAGTTGAGGGCTGCTGTCTTGACAAGAACCTCCACTCCGGTACACGTTTCATATCCCAGGAAAGAGCCAAGTGGACAAAGACGAGTGGACAAGTGGACAAAGACAAGTGGACAAGTGGACAAGTGGTGCTACGTAGGTCCAATGGAGTGTCACTCAGCCATGAAATCCACGTCATGAGGCTGGTAGCAGCATCCTGAGTGGATTTAGGTACGATCATCCTCAGTGAAATAAGTCCCACAAAAAAAGAAACTTATGATATCACTTATCGAGGGAATGTAAAAATCGCTCCCCATGAACGGAATCCCCAAACAGAACAGAGTCACGCTTTTAGAAAACACACTTATGCCTGCTTCAGGGGAAAGGTGAGGTGCGGTGACGCATAAAACTCGAGTTTGAAATGAGCACAGATACCCTTCCGAAAACCGAATATGGAATGGACACGACCTACTCCTTGCTCAATCAACTGGACTCACCAGACCCTGTTCATCGCACAAGTATCTATCCGACTAGTAAGCATCTTAAAAGCTAAGTCTTGATATCTCTGTGTAAGTGCATCAAGGGTGTGTAAAGCGGCCTAAAACCAGCAGGGAAAATCAGCTCAGACCCATTCTGAGGATACGTTTCCAACATAAAGAAGAAACAAGAAGGGCAAAACAGAGAGAAATTCTTCCAAAATGCGTTCAGGGACTGGCATGCAACCAGGATTGACCACATCTACAGCCCCAGCGGCAGAAGACATAAGGCTGGACACTCTTGGGGCTGAGACGATTGGTGAGGTTGGGAAAGCAAATGCAGACCCTTGAAAGGAATCCTGCGTGCTCCCCATTCCATGGGTCCCAACTCTCCAGGTTCAACGCAATCTTCCGACAGCGAAAGCACTCATTGGAAACCCAGCGGATGCTACACCGTGGGATCGGGAAAGCTTTCTGAAACTCACCTCAGTTTTCCTCTCCTGGTGCTCGTGTTCTCCATTCAGGCCCCCTTACTAACAATCTCCCCACTTGGAGACTCGGCGCCTTTCCATGCCTCTTTCGTACCGTCTGCAATTTGTCCGCAGGATGAACTGCAAGAGGGGGAACCAATGAGAGACTCGCTGGAGGTGTTTGGTCGGGCACATGTCACTCTCATTTCCCATCACGAAGAAGAATTCACCAGCGGTTCAGCCTGCCACCGCGGATCGACAATAGGGCGTGAAGCCATCCAGCCGTGTTGCGTCCCACTCACAAAAAAGCGACTTGGGAAATGGAGCTCAGGGGCCCTGCACTTCCCAAACCTGCAGAGTTCTAAACGATAACTATCGCCCCAAAATATATTGAGGTCAGGCTACGAAGAGGCGCTGAACGCAAGGCAGAACTGCAGGAAACGGATGTCAACGGGTACATCGGAATGGCCCCGATAGCACATGAAAAGCGCCAGAACGTGGACAATGATGCGGTTGGCCAAAAAGGGCGTATGCGTTTTTTCCTGAATATATTCAGGAAAAAACGCATACGCCCTTTTTGGCCAACCAAGCAACCTGGGAGAGCAAATCAGCACTACAAAGAAATCTCTCGCCCCCCCCCCCCGGGGCAAAAGGGCCAGGCGAAAAAAGTCTAAAAACCAGAAAGGCAGGACAGCCCACGGAGTCAAGGGAGCCTTGTTAAGCTGATGGGCGGGATGTCAATGGCCAACAGCCAATCTTCACAAGTGTATCCTCTTTCCCAAACCATGTAAAACACAGAACCACAGAGCATAGGGCACTTCCACACATGGGCGTTGACCTTGGGAAAATGAAAAAATCAACCAGACACAGGGACCCCAAAGTTGAGGGCTGCTGTCTTGACAAGAACCTCCACTCCGGTACACGTTTCATATCCCAGGAAAGAGCCAAGTGGACAAAGACGAGTGGACAAGTGGACAAAGACAAGTGGACAAGTGGACAAGTGGTGCTACGTAGGTCCAATGGAGTGTCACTCAGCCATGAAATCCACGTCATGAGGCTGGTAGCAGCATCCTGAGTGGATTTAGGTACGATCATCCTCAGTGAAATAAGTCCCACAAAAAAAGAAACTTATGATATCACTTATCGAGGGAATGTAAAAATCGCTCCCCATGAACGGAATCCCCAAACAGAACAGAGTCACGCTTTTAGAAAACACACTTATGCCTGCTTCAGGGGAAAGGTGAGGTGGGGTGACGCATAAAACTCGAGTTTGAAATGAGCACAGATACCCTTCCGAAAACCGAATATGGAATGGACACGACCTACTCCTTGCTCAATCAACTGGACTCACCAGACCCTGTTCATCGCACAAGTATCTATCCGACTAGTAAGCATCTTAAAAGCTAAGTCTTGATATCTCTGTGTAAGTGCATCAAGGGTGTGTAAAGCGGCCTAAAACCAGCAGGGAAAATCAGCTCAGACCCATTCTGAGGATACATTTCCAACACAAAGAAGAAACAAGCAGGGCAAAACAGAGAGAAATTCTTCCAAAATGCGTTCAGGGACTGGCATGCAACCAGGATTGACCACATCTACAGCCCCCGCGGCAGAAGACATAAGGCTGGACACTCTTGGGGCTGAGACGATTGGTGAGGTTGGGAAAGCAAATGCAGACCCTTGAAAGGAATCCTGCGTGCTCCCCATTCCATGGGTCCCAACTCTCCAGGTTCAACGCAATCTTCCGACAGCGAAAGCACTCATTGGAAACCCAGCGGATGCTACACCGTGGGATCGGGAAAGCTTTCTGAAACTCACCTCAGTTTTCCTCTCCTGGTGCTCGTGTTCTCCATTCAGGCCCCCTTACTAACAATCTCCCCACTTGGAGACTCGGCGCCTTTCCATGCCTCTTTCGTACCGTCTGCAATTTGTCCGCAGGATGAACTGCAAGAGGGGGAACCAATGAGAGACTCGCTGGAGGTGTTTGGTCGGGCACATGTCACTCTCATTTCCCATCACGAAGAAGAATTCACCAGCGGTTCAGCCTGCCACCGCGGATCGACAATAGGGCGTGAAGCCATCCAGCCGTGTTGCGTCCCACTCACAAAAAAGCGACTTGGGAAATGGAGCTCAGGGGCCCTGCACTTCCCAAACCTGCAGAGTTCTAAACGATAACTATCGCCCCAAAATATATTGAGGTCAGGCTACGAAGAGGCGCTGAACGCAAGGCAGAACTGCAGGAAACGGATGTCAACGGGTACATCGGAATGGCCCCGATAGCACATGAAAAGCGCCAGAACGTGGACAATGATGCGGTTGGCCAAAAAGGGCGTATGCGTTTTTTCCTGAATATATTCAGGAAAAAACGCATACGCCCTTTTTGGCCAACCAAGCAACCTGGGAGAGCAAATCAGCACTACAAAGAAATCTCTCGCCCCCCCCCCCCGGGGCAAAAGGGCCAGGCGAAAAAAGTCTAAAAACCAGAAAGGCAGGACAGGCCACGGAGTCAAGGGAGCCTTGTTAAGCTGATGGGCGGGATGTCAATGGCCAACAGCCAATCTTCACAAGTGTATCCTCTTTCCCAAACCATGTAAAACACAGAACCACAGAGCATAGGGCACTTCCACACATGGGCGTTGACCTTGGGAAAATGAAAAAATCAACCAGACACAGGGACCCCAAAGTTGAGGGCTGCTGTCTTGACAAGAACCTCCACTCCGGTACACGTTTCATATCCCAGGAAAGAGCCAAGTGGACAAAGACGAGTGGACAAGTGGACAAAGACAAGTGGACAAGTGGACAAGTGGTGCTACGTAGGTCCAATGGAGTGTCACTCAGCCATGAAATCCACGTCATGAGGCTGGTAGCAGCATCCTGAGTGGATTTAGGTACGATCATCCTCAGTGAAATAAGTCCCACAAAAAAAGAAACTTATGATATCACTTATCGAGGGAATGTAAAAATCGCTCCCCATGAACGGAATCCCCAAACAGAACAGAGTCACGCTTTTAGAAAACACACTTATGCCTGCTTCAGGGGAAAGGTGAGGTGCGGTGACGCATAAAACTCGAGTTTGAAATGAGCACAGATACCCTTCCGAAAACCGAATATGGAATGGACACGACCTACTCCTTGCTCAATCAACTGGACTCACCAGACCCTGTTCATCGCACAAGTATCTATCCGACTAGTAAGCATCTTAAAAGCTAAGTCTTGATATCTCTGTGTAAGTGCATCAAGGGTGTGTAAAGCGGCCTAAAACCAGCAGGGAAAATCAGCTCAGACCCATTCTGAGGATACGTTTCCAACATAAAGAAGAAACAAGAAGGGCAAAACAGAGAGAAATTCTTCCAAAATGCGTTCAGGGACTGGCATGCAACCAGGATTGACCACATCTACAGCCCCAGCGGCAGAAGACATAAGGCTGGACACTCTTGGGGCTGAGACGATTGGTGAGGTTGGGAAAGCAAATGCAGACCCTTGAAAGGAATCCTGCGTGCTCCCCATTCCATGGGTCCCAACTCTCCAGGTTCAACGCAATCTTCCGACAGCGAAAGCACTCATTGGAAACCCAGCGGATGCTACACCGTGGGATCGGGAAAGCTTTCTGAAACTCACCTCAGTTTTCCTCTCCTGGTGCTCGTGTTCTCCATTCAGGCCCCCTTACTAACAATCTCCCCACTTGGAGACTCGGCGCCTTTCCATGCCTCTTTCGTACCGTCTGCAATTTGTCCGCAGGATGAACTGCAAGAGGGGGAACCAATGAGAGACTCGCTGGAGGTGTTTGGTCGGGCACATGTCACTCTCATTTCCCATCACGAAGAAGAATTCACCAGCGGTTCAGCCTGCCACCGCGGATCGACAATAGGGCGTGAAGCCATCCAGCCGTGTTGCGTCCCACTCACAAAAAAGCGACTTGGGAAATGGAGCTCAGGGGCCCTGCACTTCCCAAACCTGCAGAGTTCTAAACGATAACTATCGCCCCAAAATATATTGAGGTCAGGCTACGAAGAGGCGCTGAACGCAAGGCAGAACTGCAGGAAACGGATGTCAACGGGTACATCGGAATGGCCCCGATAGCACATGAAAAGCGCCAGAACGTGGACAATGATGCGGTTGGCCAAAAAGGGCGTATGCGTTTTTTCCTGAATATATTCAGGAAAAAACGCATACGCCCTTTTTGGCCAACCAAGCAACCTGGGAGAGCAAATCAGCACTACAAAGAAATCTCTCGCCCCCCCCCCCCGGGGCAAAAGGGCCAGGCGAAAAAAGTCTAAAAACCAGAAAGGCAGGACAGCCCACGGAGTCAAGGGAGCCTTGTTAAGCTGATGGGCGGGATGTCAATGGCCAACAGCCAATCTTCACAAGTGTATCCTCTTTCCCAAACCATGGAAAACACAGAACCACAGAGCATAGGGCACTTCCACACATGGGCGTTGACCTTGGGAAAATGAAAAAATCAACCAGACACAGGGACCCCAAAGTTGAGGGCTGCTGTCTTGACAAGAACCTCCACTCCGGTACACGTTTCATATCCCAGGAAAGAGCCAAGTGGACAAAGACGAGTGGACAAGTGGACAAAGACAAGTGGACAAGTGGACAAGTGGTGCTACGTAGGTCCAATGGAGTGTCACTCAGCCATGAAATCCACGTCATGAGGCTGGTAGCAGCATCCTGAGTGGATTTAGGTACGATCATCCTCAGTGAAATAAGTCCCACAAAAAAAGAAACTTATGATATCACTTATCGAGGGAATGTAAAAATCGCTCCCCATGAACGGAATCCCCAAACAGAACAGAGTCACGCTTTTAGAAAACACACTTATGCCTGCTTCAGGGGAAAGGTGAGGTGGGGTGACGCATAAAACTCGAGTTTGAAATGAGCACAGATACCCTTCCGAAAACCGAATATGGAATGGACACGACCTACTCCTTGCTCAATCAACTGGACTCACCAGACCCTGTTCATCGCACAAGTATCTATCCGACTAGTAAGCATCTTAAAAGCTAAGTCTTGATATCTCTGTGTAAGTGCATCAAGGGTGTGTAAAGCGGCCTAAAACCAGCAGGGAAAATCAGCTCAGACCCATTCTGAGGATACATTTCCAACACAAAGAAGAAACAAGCAGGGCAAAACAGAGAGAAATTCTTCCAAAATGCGTTCAGGGACTGGCATGCAACCAGGATTGACCACATCTACAGCCCCCGCGGCAGAAGACATAAGGCTGGACACTCTTGGGGCTGAGACGATTGGTGAGGTTGGGAAAGCAAATGCAGACCCTTGAAAGGAATCCTGCGTGCTCCCCATTCCATGGGTCCCAACTCTCCAGGTTCAACGCAATCTTCCGACAGCGAAAGCACTCATTGGAAACCCAGCGGATGCTACACCGTGGGATCGGGAAAGCTTTCTGAAACTCACCTCAGTTTTCCTCTCCTGGTGCTCGTGTTCTCCATTCAGGCCCCCTTACTAACAATCTCCCCACTTGGAGACTCGGCGCCTTTCCATGCCTCTTTCGTACCGTCTGCAATTTGTCCGCAGGATGAACTGCAAGAGGGGGAACCAATGAGAGACTCGCTGGAGGTGTTTGGTCGGGCACATGTCACTCTCATTTCCCATCACGAAGAA
Organism: Kogia breviceps; assembly: GCF_026419965.1. Classification (NCBI taxonomy): domain Eukaryota; kingdom Metazoa; phylum Chordata; class Mammalia; order Artiodactyla; family Physeteridae; genus Kogia; species Kogia breviceps. The sequence goes on along the minus strand of NW_026711939.1, from coordinate 3,477,167 downwards.
GAATTCACCAGCGGTTCAGCCTGCCACCGCGGATCGACAATAGGGCGTGAAGCCATCCAGCCGTGTTGCGTCCCACTCACAAAAAAGCGACTTGGGAAATGGAGCTCAGGGGCCCTGCACTTCCCAAACCTGCAGAGTTCTAAACGATAACTATCGCCCCAAAATATATTGAGGTCAGGCTACGAAGAGGCGCTGAACGCAAGGCAGAACTGCAGGAAACGGATGTCAACGGGTACATCGGAATGGCCCCGATAGCACATGAAAAGCGCCAGAACGTGGACAATGATGCGGTTGGCCAAAAAGGGCGTATGCGTTTTTTCCTGAATATATTCAGGAAAAAACGCATACGCCCTTTTTGGCCAACCAAGCAACCTGGGAGAGCAAATCAGCACTACAAAGAAATCTCTCGCCCCCCCCCCCGGGGCAAAAGGGCCAGGCGAAAAAAGTCTAAAAACCAGAAAGGCAGGACAGCCCACGGAGTCAAGGGAGCCTTGTTAAGCTGATGGGCGGGATGTCAATGGCCAACAGCCAATCTTCACAAGTGTATCCTCTTTCCCAAACCATGTAAAACACAGAACCACAGAGCATAGGGCACTTCCACACATGGGCGTTGACCTTGGGAAAATGAAAAAATCAACCAGACACAGGGACCCCAAAGTTGAGGGCTGCTGTCTTGACAAGAACCTCCACTCCGGTACACGTTTCATATCCCAGGAAAGAGCCAAGTGGACAAAGACGAGTGGACAAGTGGACAAAGACAAGTGGACAAGTGGACAAGTGGTGCTACGTAGGTCCAATGGAGTGTCACTCAGCCATGAAATCCACGTCATGAGGCTGGTAGCAGCATCCTGAGTGGATTTAGGTACGATCATCCTCAGTGAAATAAGTCCCACAAAAAAAGAAACTTATGATATCACTTATCGAGGGAATGTAAAAATCGCTCCCCATGAACGGAATCCCCAAACAGAACAGAGTCACGCTTTTAGAAAACACACTTATGCCTGCTTCAGGGGAAAGGTGAGGTGCGGTGACGCATAAAACTCGAGTTTGAAATGAGCACAGATACCCTTCCGAAAACCGAATATGGAATGGACACGACCTACTCCTTGCTCAATCAACTGGACTCACCAGACCCTGTTCATCGCACAAGTATCTATCCGACTAGTAAGCATCTTAAAAGCTAAGTCTTGATATCTCTGTGTAAGTGCATCAAGTGTGTGTAAAGCGGCCTAAAACCAGCAGGGAAAATCAGCTCAGACCCATTCTGAGGATACGTTTCCAACATAAAGAAGAAACAAGCAGGGCAAAACAGAGAGAAATTCTTCCAAAATGCGTTCAGGGACTGGCATGCAACCAGGATTGACCACATCTACAGCCCCAGCGGCAGAAGACATAAGGCTGGACACTCTTGGGGCTGAGACGATTGGTGAGGTTGGGAAAGCAAATGCAGACCCTTGAAAGGAATCCTGCGTGCTCCCCATTCCATGGGTCCCAACTCTCCAGGTTCAACGCAATCTTCCGACAGCGAAAGCACTCATTGGAAACCCAGCGGATGCTACACCGTGGGATCGGGAAAGCTTTCTGAAACTCACCTCAGTTTTCCTCTCCTGGTGCTCGTGTTCTCCATTCAGGCCCCCTTACTAACAATCTCCCCACTTGGAGACTCGGCGCCTTTCCATGCCTCTTTCGTACCGTCTGCAATTTGTCCGCAGGATGAACTGCAAGAGGGGGAACCAATGAGAGACTCGCTAGAGGTGTTTGGTCGGGCACATGTCACTCTCATTTCCCATCACGAAGAAGAATTCACCAGCGGTTCAGCCTGCCACCGCGGATCGACAATAGGGCGTGAAGCCATCCAGCCGTGTTGCGTCCCACTCACAAAAAAGCGACTTGGGAAATGGAGCTCAGGGGCCCTGCACTTCCCAAACCTGCAGAGTTCTAAACGATAACTATCGCCCCAAAATATATTGAGGTCAGGCTACGAAGAGGCGCTGAACGCAAGGCAGAACTGCAGGAAACGGATGTCAACGGGTACATCGGAATGGCCCCGATAGCACATGAAAAGCGCCAGAACGTGGACAATGATGCGGTTGGCCAAAAAGGGCGTATGCGTTTTTTCCTGAATATATTCAGGAAAAAACGCATACGCCCTTTTTGGCCAACCAAGCAACCTGGGAGAGCAAATCAGCACTACAAAGAAATCTCTCGCCCCCCCCCCCGGGGCAAAAGGGCCAGGCGAAAAAAGTCTAAAAACCAGAAAGGCAGGACAGCCCACGGAGTCAAGGGAGCCTTGTTAAGCTGATGGGCGGGATGTCAATGGCCAACAGCCAATCTTCACAAGTGTATCCTCTTTACCAAACCATGGAAAACACAGAACCACAGAGCATAGGGCACTTCCACACATGGGCGTTGACCTTGGGAAAATGAAAAAATCAACCAGACACAGGGACCCCAAAGTTGAGGGCTGCTGTCTTGACAAGAACCTCCACTCCGGTACACGTTTCATATCCCAGGAAAGAGCCAAGTGGACAAAGACGAGTGGACAAGTGGACAAAGACAAGTGGACAAGTGGACAAGTGGTGCTACGTAGGTCCAATGGAGTGTCACTCAGCCATGAAATCCACGTCATGAGGCTGGTAGCAGCATCCTGAGTGGATTTAGGTACGATCATCCTCAGTGAAATAAGTCCCACAAAAAAAGAAACTTATGATATCACTTATCGAGGGAATGTAAAAATCGCTCCCCATGAACGGAATCCCCAAACAGAACAGAGTCACGCTTTTAGAAAACACACTTATGCCTGCTTCAGGGGAAAGGTGAGGTGCGGTGACGCATAAAACTCGAGTTTGAAATGAGCACAGATACCCTTCCGAAAACCGAATATGGAATGGACACGACCTACTCCTTGCTCAATCAACTGGACTCACCAGACCCTGTTCATCGCACAAGTATCTATCCGACTAGTAAGCATCTTAAAAGCTAAGTCTTGATATCTCTGTGTAAGTGCATCAAGGGTGTGTAAAGCGGCCTAAAACCAGCAGGGAAAATCAGCTCAGACCCATTCTGAGGATACATTTCCAACACAAAGAAGAAACAAGCAGGGCAAAACAGAGAGAAATTCTTCCAAAATGCGTTCAGGGACTGGCATGCAACCAGGATTGACCACATCTACAGCCCCCGCGGCAGAAGACATAAGGCTGGACACTCTTGGGGCTGAGACGATTGGTGAGGTTGGGAAAGCAAATGCAGACCCTTGAAAGGAATCCTGCGTGCTCCCCATTCCATGGGTCCCAACTCTCCAGGTTCAACGCAATCTTCCGACAGCGAAAGCACTCATTGGAAACCCAGCGGATGCTACACCGTGGGATCGGGAAAGCTTTCTGAAACTCACCTCAGTTTTCCTCTCCTGGTGCTCGTGTTCTCCATTCAGGCCCCCTTACTAACAATCTCCCCACTTGGAGACTCGGCGCCTTTCCATGCCTCTTTCGTACCGTCTGCAATTTGTCCGCAGGATGAACTGCAAGAGGGGGAACCAATGAGAGACTCGCTGGAGGTGTTTGGTCGGGCACATGTCACTCTCATTTCCCATCACGAAGAAGAATTCACCAGCGGTTCAGCCTGCCACCGCGGATCGACAATAGGGCGTGAAGCCATCCAGCCGTGTTGCGTCCCACTCACAAAAAAGCGACTTGGGAAATGGAGCTCAGGGGCCCTGCACTTCCCAAACCTGCAGAGTTCTAAACGATAACTATCGCCCCAAAATATATTGAGGTCAGGCTACGAAGAGGCGCTGAACGCAAGGCAGAACTGCAGGAAACGGATGTCAACGGGTACATCGGAATGGCCCCGATAGCACATGAAAAGCGCCAGAACGTGGACAATGATGCGGTTGGCCAAAAAGGGCGTATGCGTTTTTTCCTGAATATATTCAGGAAAAAACGCATACGCCCTTTTTGGCCAACCAAGCAACCTGGGAGAGCAAATCAGCACTACAAAGAAATCTCTCGCCCCCCCCCCCGGGGCAAAAGGGCCAGGCGAAAAAAGTCTAAAAACCAGAAAGGCAGGACAGCCCACGGAGTCAAGGGAGCCTTGTTAAGCTGATGGGCGGGATGTCAATGGCCAACAGCCAATCTTCACAAGTGTATCCTCTTTCCCAAACCATGTAAAACACAGAACCACAGAGCATAGGGCACTTCCACACATGGGCGTTGACCTTGGGAAAATGAAAAAATCAACCAGACACAGGGACCCCAAAGTTGAGGGCTGCTGTCTTGACAAGAACCTCCACTCCGGTACACGTTTCATATCCCAGGAAAGAGCCAAGTGGACAAAGACGAGTGGACAAGTGGACAAAGACAAGTGGACAAGTGGACAAGTGGTGCTACGTAGGTCCAATGGAGTGTCACTCAGCCATGAAATCCACGTCATGAGGCTGGTAGCAGCATCCTGAGTGGATTTAGGTACGATCATCCTCAGTGAAATAAGTCCCACAAAAAAAGAAACTTATGATATCACTTATCGAGGGAATGTAAAAATCGCTCCCCATGAACGGAATCCCCAAACAGAACAGAGTCACGCTTTTAGAAAACACACTTATGCCTGCTTCAGGGGAAAGGTGAGGTGGGGTGACGCATAAAACTCGAGTTTGAAATGAGCACAGATACCCTTCCGAAAACCGAATATGGAATGGACACGACCTACTCCTTGCTCAATCAACTGGACTCACCAGACCCTGTTCATCGCACAAGTATCTATCCGACTAGTAAGCATCTTAAAAGCTAAGTCTTGATATCTCTGTGTAAGTGCATCAAGGGTGTGTAAAGCGGCCTAAAACCAGCAGGGAAAATCAGCTCAGACCCATTCTGAGGATACATTTCCAACACAAAGAAGAAACAAGCAGGGCAAAACAGAGAGAAATTCTTCCAAAATGCGTTCAGGGACTGGCATGCAACCAGGATTGACCACATCTACAGCCCCCGCGGCAGAAGACATAAGGCTGGACACTCTTGGGGCTGAGACGATTGGTGAGGTTGGGAAAGCAAATGCAGACCCTTGAAAGGAATCCTGCGTGCTCCCCATTCCATGGGTCCCAACTCTCCAGGTTCAACGCAATCTTCCGACAGCGAAAGCACTCATTGGAAACCCAGCGGATGCTACACCGTGGGATCGGGAAAGCTTTCTGAAACTCACCTCAGTTTTCCTCTCCTGGTGCTCGTGTTCTCCATTCAGGCCCCCTTACTAACAATCTCCCCACTTGGAGACTCGGCGCCTTTCCATGCCTCTTTCGTACCGTCTGCAATTTGTCCGCAGGATGAACTGCAAGAGGGGGAACCAATGAGAGACTCGCTGGAGGTGTTTGGTCGGGCACATGTCACTCTCATTTCCCATCACGAAGAAGAATTCACCAGCGGTTCAGCCTGCCACCGCGGATCGACAATAGGGCGTGAAGCCATCCAGCCGTGTTGCGTCCCACTCACAAAAAAGCGACTTGGGAAATGGAGCTCAGGAGCCCTGCACTTCCCAAACCTGCAGAGTTCTAAACGATAACTATCGCCCCAAAATATATTGAGGTCAGGCTACGAAGAGGCGCTGAACGCGAGGCAGAACTGCAGGAAACGGATGTCAACGGGTACATCGGAATGGCCCCGATAGCACATGAAAAGCGCCAGAACGTGGACAATGATGCGGTTGGCCAAAAAGGGCGTATGCGTTTTTTCCTGAATATATTCAGGAAAAAACGCATACGCCCTTTTTGGCCAACCAAGCAACCTGGGAGAGCAAATCAGCACTACAAAGAAATCTCTCGCCCCCCCCCCCCGGGGCAAAAGGGCCAGGCGAAAAAAGTCTAAAAACCAGAAAGGCAGGACAGCCCACGGAGTCAAGGGAGCCTTGTTAAGCTGATGGGCGGGATGTCAATGGCCAACAGCCAATCTTCACAAGTGTATCCTCTTTCCCAAACCATGGAAAACACAGAACCACAGAGCATAGGGCACTTCCACACATGGGCGTTGACCTTGGGAAAATGAAAAAATCAACCAGACACAGGGACCCCAAAGTTGAGGGCTGCTGTCTTGACAAGAACCTCCACTCCGGTACACGTTTCATATCCCAGGAAAGAGCCAAGTGGACAAAGACGAGTGGACAAGTGGACAAAGACAAGTGGACAAGTGGACAAGTGGTGCTACGTAGGTCCAATGGAGTGTCACTCAGCCATGAAATCCACGTCATGAGGCTGGTAGCAGCATCCTGAGTGGATTTAGGTACGATCATCCTCAGTGAAATAAGTCCCACAAAAAAAGAAACTTATGATATCACTTATCGAGGGAATGTAAAAATCGCTCCCCATGAACGGAATCCCCAAACAGAACAGAGTCACGCTTTTAGAAAACACACTTATGCCTGCTTCAGGGGAAAGGTGAGGTGCGGTGACGCATAAAACTCGAGTTTGAAATGAGCACAGATACCCTTCCGAAAACCGAATATGGAATGGACACGACCTACTCCTTGCTCAATCAACTGGACTCACCAGACCCTGTTCATCGCACAAGTATCTATCCGACTAGTAAGCATCTTAAAAGCTAAGTCTTGATATCTCTGTGTAAGTGCATCAAGTGTGTGTAAAGCGGCCTAAAACCAGCAGGGAAAATCAGCTCAGACCCATTCTGAGGATACGTTTCCAACACAAAGAAGAAACAAGCAGGGCAAAACAGAGAGAAATTCTTCCAAAATGCGTTCAGGGACTGGCATGCAACCAGGATTGACCACATCTACAGCCCCAGCGGCAGAAGACATAAGGCTGGACACTCTTGGGGCTGAGACGATTGGTGAGGTTGGGAAAGCAAATGCAGACCCTTGAAAGGAATCCTGCGTGCTCCCCATTCCATGGCTCCCAACTCTCCAGGTTCAACGCAATCTTCCGACAGCGAAAGCACTCATTGGAAACCCAGCGGATGCTACACCGTGGGATCGGGAAAGCTTTCTGAAACTCACCTCAGTTTTCCTCTCCTGGTGCTCGTGTTCTCCATTCAGGCCCCCTTACTAACAATCTCCCCACTTGGAGACTCGGCGCCTTTCCATGCCTCTTTCGTACCGTCTGCAATTTGTCCGCAGGATGAACTGCAAGAGGGGGAACCAATGAGAGACTCGCTGGAGGTGTTTGGTCGGGCACATGTCACTCTCATTTCCCATCACGAAGAAGAATTCACCAGCGGTTCAGCCTGCCACCGCGGATCGACAATAGGGCGTGAAGCCATCCAGCCGTGTTGCGTCCCACTCACAAAAAAGCGACTTGGGAAATGGAGCTCAGGGGCCCTGCACTTCCCAAACCTGCAGAGTTCTAAACGATAACTATCGCCCCAAAATATATTGAGGTCAGGCTACGAAGAGGCGCTGAACGCAAGGCAGAACTGCAGGAAACGGATGTCAACGGGTACATCGGAATGGCCCCGATAGCACATGAAAAGCGCCAGAACGTGGACAATGATGCGGTTGGCCAAAAAGGGCGTATGCGTTTTTTCCTGAATATATTCAGGAAAAAACGCATACGCCCTTTTTGGCCAACCAAGCAACCTGGGAGAGCAAATCAGCACTACAAAGAAATCTCTCGCCCCCCCCCGGGGCAAAAGGGCCAGGCGAAAAAAGTCTAAAAACCAGAAAGGCAGGACAGCCCACGGAGTCAAGGGAGCCTTGTTAAGCTGATGGGCGGGATGTCAATGGCCAACAGCCAATCTTCACAAGTGTATCCTCTTTCCCAAACCATGGAAAACACAGAACCACAGAGCATAGGGCACTTCCACACATGGGCGTTGACCTTGGGAAAATGAAAAAATCAACCAGACACAGGGACCCCAAAGTTGAGGGCTGCTGTCTTGACAAGAACCTCCACTCCGGTACACGTTTCATATCCCAGGAAAGAGCCAAGTGGACAAAGACGAGTGGACAAGTGGACAAAGACAAGTGGACAAGTGGACAAGTGGTGCTACGTAGGTCCAATGGAGTGTCACTCAGCCATGAAATCCACGTCATGAGGCTGGTAGCAGCATCCTGAGTGGATTTAGGTACGATCATCCTCAGTGAAATAAGTCCCACAAAAAAAGAAACTTATGATATCACTTATCGAGGGAATGTAAAAATCGCTCCCCATGAACGGAATCCCCAAACAGAACAGAGTCACGCTTTTAGAAAACACACTTATGCCTGCTTCAGGGGAAAGGTGAGGTGCGGTGACGCATAAAACTCGAGTTTGAAATGAGCACAGATACCCTTCCGAAAACCGAATATGGAATGGACACGACCTACTCCTTGCTCAATCAACTGGACTCACCAGACCCTGTTCATCGCACAAGTATCTATCCGACTAGTAAGCATCTTAAAAGCTAAGTCTTGATATCTCTGTGTAAGTGCATCAAGTGTGTGTAAAGCGGCCTAAAACCAGCAGGGAAAATCAGCTCAGACCCATTCTGAGGATACGTTTCCAACACAAAGAAGAAACAAGCAGGGCAAAACAGAGAGAAATTCTTCCAAAATGCGTTCAGGGACTGGCATGCAACCAGGATTGACCACATCTACAGCCCCAGCGGCAGAAGACATAAGGCTGGACACTCTTGGGGCTGAGACGATTGGTGAGGTTGGGAAAGCAAATGCAGACCCTTGAAAGGAATCCTGCGTGCTCCCCATTCCATGGCTCCCAACTCTCCAGGTTCAACGCAATCTTCCGACAGCGAAAGCACTCATTGGAAACCCAGCGGATGCTACACCGTGGGATCGGGAAAGCTTTCTGAAACTCACCTCAGTTTTCCTCTCCTGGTGCTCGTGTTCTCCATTCAGGCCCCCTTACTAACAATCTCCCCACTTGGAGACTCGGCGCCTTTCCATGCCTCTTTCGTACCGTCTGCAATTTGTCCGCAGGATGAACTGCAAGAGGGGGAACCAATGAGAGACTCGCTGGAGGTGTTTGGTCGGGCACATGTCACTCTCATTTCCCATCACGAAGAAGAATTCACCAGCGGTTCAGCCTGCCACCGCGGATCGACAATAGGGCGTGAAGCCATCCAGCCGTGTTGCGTCCCACTCACAAAAAAGCGACTTGGGAAATGGAGCTCAGGGGCCCTGCACTTCCCAAACCTGCAGAGTTCTAAACGATAACTATCGCCCCAAAATATATTGAGGTCAGGCTACGAAGAGGCGCTGAACGCAAGGCAGAACTGCAGGAAACGGATGTCAACGGGTACATCGGAATGGCCCCGATAGCACATGAAAAGCGCCAGAACGTGGACAATGATGCGGTTGGCCAAAAAGGGCGTATGCGTTTTTTCCTGAATATATTCAGGAAAAAACGCATACGCCCTTTTTGGCCAACCAAGCAACCTGGGAGAGCAAATCAGCACTACAAAGAAATCTCTCGCCCCCCCCCGGGGCAAAAGGGCCAGGCGAAAAAAGTCTAAAAACCAGAAAGGCAGGACAGCCCACGGAGTCAAGGGAGCCTTGTTAAGCTGATGGGCGGGATGTCAATGGCCAACAGCCAATCTTCACAAGTGTATCCTCTTTCCCAAACCATGTAAAACACAGAACCACAGAGCATAGGGCACTTCCACACATGGGCGTTGACCTTGGGAAAATGAAAAAATCAACCAGACACAGGGACCCCAAAGTTGAGGGCTGCTGTCTTGACAAGAACCTCCACTCCGGTACACGTTTCATATCCCAGGAAAGAGCCAAGTGGACAAAGACGAGTGGACAAGTGGACAAAGACAAGTGGACAAGTGGACAAGTGGTGCTACGTAGGTCCAATGGAGTGTCACTCAGCCATGAAATCCACGTCATGAGGCTGGTAGCAGCATCCTGAGTGGATTTAGGTACGATCATCCTCAGTGAAATAAGTCCCACAAAAAAAGAAACTTATGATATCACTTATCGAGGGAATGTAAAAATCGCTCCCCATGAACGGAATCCCCAAACAGAACAGAGTCACGCTTTTAGAAAACACACTTATGCCTGCTTCAGGGGAAAGGTGAGGTGCGGAGACGCATAAAACTCGAGTTTGAAATGAGCACAGATACCCTTCCGAAAACCGAATATGGAATGGACACGACCTACTCCTTGCTCAATCAACTGGACTCACCAGACCCTGTTCATCGCACAAGTATCTATCCGACTAGTAAGCATCTTAAAAGCTAAGTCTTGATATCTCTGTGTAAGTGCATCAAGGGTGTGTAAAGCGGCCTAAAACCAGCAGGGAAAATCAGCTCAGACCCATTCTGAGGATACGTTTCCAACATAAAGAAGAAACAAGCAGGGCAAAACAGAGAGAAATTCTTCCAAAATGCGTTCAGGGACTGGCATGCAACCAGGATTGACCACATCTACAGCCCCCGCGGCAGAAGACATAAGGCTGGACACTCTTGGGGCTGAGACGATTGGTGAGGTTGGGAAAGCAAATGCAGACCCTTGAAAGGAATCCTGCGTGCTCCCCATTCCATGGCTCCCAACTCTCCAGGTTCAACGCAATCTTCCGACAGCGAAAGCACTCATTGGAAACCCAGCGGATGCTACACCGTGGGATCGGGAAAGCTTTCTGAAACTCACCTCAGTTTTCCTCTCCTGGTGCTCGTGTTCTCCATTCAGGCCCCCTTACTAACAATCTCCCCACTTGGAGACTCGGCGCCTTTCCATGCCTCTTTCGTACCGTCTGCAATTTGTCCGCAGGATGAACTGCAAGAGGGGGAACCAATGAGAGACTCGCTGGAGGTGTTTGGTCGGGCACATGTCACTCTCATTTCCCATCACGAAGAAGAATTCACCAGCGGTTCAGCCTGCCACCGCGGATCGACAATAGGGCGTGAAGCCATCCAGCCGTGTTGCGTCCCACTCACAAAAAAGCGACTTGGGAAATGGAGCTCAGGGGCCCTGCACTTCCCAAACCTGCAGAGTTCTAAACGATAACTATCGCCCCAAAATATATTGAGGTCAGGCTACGAAGAGGCGCTGAACGCAAGGCAGAACTGCAGGAAACGGATGTCAACGGGTACATCGGAATGGCCCCCATAGCACATGAAAAGCGCCAGAACGTGGACAATGATGCGGTTGGCCAAAAAGGGCGTATGCGTGTTTTCCTGAATATATTCAGGAAAAAACGCATACGCCCTTTTTGGCCAACCAAGCAACCTGGGAGAGCAAATCAGCACTACAAAGAAATCTCTCGCCCCGCCCCCCGGGGCAAAAGGGCCAGGCGAAAAAAGTCTAAAAACCAGAAAGGCAGGACAGCCCACGGAGTCAAGGGAGCCTTGTTAAGCTGATGGGCGGGATGTCAATGGCCAACAGCCAATCTTCACAAGTGTATCCTCTTTCCCAAACCATGTAAAACACAGAACCACAGAGCATAGGGCACTTCCACACATGGGCGTTGACCTTGGGAAAATGAAAAAATCAACCAGACACAGGGACCCCAAAGTTGAGGGCTGCTGTCTTGACAAGAACCTCCACTCCGGTACACGTTTCATATCCCAGGAAAGAGCCAAGTGGACAAAGACGAGTGGACAAGTGGACAAAGACAAGTGGACAAGTGGACAAGTGGTGCTACGTAGGTCCAATGGAGTGTCACTCAGCCATGAAATCCACGTCATGAGGCTGGTAGCAGCATCCTGAGTGGATTTAGGTACGATCATCCTCAGTGAAATAAGTCCCACAAAAAAAGAAACTTATGATATCACTTATCGAGGGAATGTAAAAATCGCTCCCCATGAACGGAATCCCCAAACAGAACAGAGTCACGCTTTTAGAAAACACACTTATGCCTGCTTCAGGGGAAAGGTGAGGTGCGGTGACGCATAAAACTCGAGTTTGAAATGAGCACAGATACCCTTCCGAAAACCGAATATGGAATGGACACGACCTACTCCTTGCTCAATCAACTGGACTCACCAGACCCTGTTCATCGCACAAGTATCTATCCGACTAGTAAGCATCTTAAAAGCTAAGTCTTGATATCTCTGTGTAAGTGCATCAAGTGTGTGTAAAGCGGCCTAAAACCAGCAGGGAAAATCAGCTCAGACCCATTCTGAGGATACGTTTCCAACATAAAGAAGAAACAAGCAGGGCAAAACAGAGAGAAATTCTTCCAAAATGCGTTCAGGGACTGGCATGCAACCAGGATTGACCACATCTACAGCCCCAGCGGCAGAAGACATAAGGCTGGACACTCTTGGGGCTGAGACGATTGGTGAGGTTGGGAAAGCAAATGCAGACCCTTGAAAGGAATCCTGCGTGCTCCCCATTCCATGGCTCCCAACTCTCCAGGTTCAACGCAATCTTCCGACAGCGAAAGCACTCATTGGAAACCCAGCGGATGCTACACCGTGGGATCGGGAAAGCTTTCTGAAACTCACCTCAGTTTTCCTCTCCTGGTGCTCGTGTTCTCCATTCAGGCCCCCTTACTAACAATCTCCCCACTTGGAGACTCGGCGCCTTTCCATGCCTCTTTCGTACCGTCTGCAATTTGTCCGCAGGATGAACTGCAAGAGGGGGAACCAATGAGAGACTCGCTGGAGGTGTTTGGTCGGGCACATGTCACTCTCATTTCCCATCACGAAGAAGAATTCACCAGCGGTTCAGCCTGCCACCGCGGATCGACAATAGGGCGTGAAGCCATCCAGCCGTGTTGCGTCCCACTCACAAAAAAGCGACTTGGGAAATGGAGCTCAGGGTCCCTGCACTTCCCAAACCTGCAGAGTTCTAAACGATAACTATCGCCCCAAAATATATTGAGGTCAGGCTACGAAGAGGCGCTGAACGCAAGGCAGAACTGCAGGAAACGGATGTCAACGGGTACATCGGAATGGCCCCGATAGCACATGAAAAGCGCCAGAACGTGGACAATGATGCGGTTGGCCAAAAAGGGCGTATGCGTTTTTTCCTGAATATATTCAGGAAAAAACGCATACGCCCTTTTTGGCCAACCAAGCAACCTGGGAGAGCAAATCAGCACTACAAAGAAATCTCTCGCCCCCCCCCCCGGGGCAAAAGGGCCAGGCGAAAAAAGTCTAAAAACCAGAAAGGCAGGACAGCCCACGGAGTCAAGGGAGCCTTGTTAAGCTGATGGGCGGGATGTCAATGGCCAACAGCCAATCTTCACAAGTGTATCCTCTTTCCCAAACCATGTAAAACAGAGAACCACAGAGCATAGGGCACTTCCACACATGGGCGTTGACCTTGGGAAAATGAAAAAATCAACCAGACACAGGGACCCCAAAGTTGAGGGCTGCTGTCTTGACGAGAACCTCCACTCCGGTACACGTTTCATATCCCAGGAAAGAGCCAAGTGGACAAAGACGAGTGGACAAGTGGACAAAGGCGAGTGGACAAGTGGACAAAGACAAGTGGACAAGTGGACAAGTGGTGCTACGTAGGCCCAATGGAGTGTCACTCAGCCATGAAATCCACGTCATGAGGCTGGTAGCAGCATCCTGAGTGGATTTAGGTACGATCATCCTCAGTGAAATAAGTCCCACAAAAAAAGAAACTTATGATATCACTTATCGAGGGAATGTAAAAATCGCTCCCCATGAACGGAATCCCCAAACAGAACAGAGTCACGCTTTTAGAAAACACACTTATGCCTGCTTCAGGGGAAAGGTGAGGTGCGGTGACGCATAAAACTCGAGTTTGAAATGAGCACAGATACCCTTCCGAAAACCGAATATGGAATTGACACGACCTACTCCTTGCTCAATCAACTGGACTCACCAGACCCTGTTCATCGCACAAGTATCTATCCGACTAGTAAGCATCTTAAAAGCTAAGTCTTGATATCTCTGTGTAAGTGCATCAAGGGTGTGTAAAGCGGCCTAAAACCAGCAGGGAAAATCAGCTCAGACCCATTTTGAGGATACGTTTCCAACACAAAGAAGAAACAAGCAGGGCAAAACAGAGAGAAATTCTTCCAAAATGCGTTCAGGGACTGGCATGCAACCAGGATTGACCACATCTACAGCCCCAGCGGCAGAAGACATAAGGCTGGACACTCTTGGGGCTGAGACGATTGGTGAGGTTGGGAAAGCAAATGCAGACCCTTGAAAGGAATCCTGCGTGCTCCCCATTCCATGGCTCCCAACTCTCCAGGTTCAACGCAATCTTCCGACAGCGAAAGCACTCATTGGAAACCCAGCGGATGCTACACCGTGGGATCGGGAAAGCTTTCTGAAACTCACCTCAGTTTTCCTCTCCTGGTGCTCGTGTTCTCCATTCAGGCCCCCTTACTAACAATCTCCCCACTTGGAGACTCGGCGCCTTTCCATGCCTCTTTCGTACCGTCTGCAATTTGTCCGCAGGATGAACTGCAAGAGGGGGAACCAATGAGAGACTCGCTGGAGGTGTTTGGTCGGGCACATGTCACTCTCATTTCCCATCACGAAGAAGAATTCACCAGCGGTTCAGCCTGCCACCCCGGATCGACAATAGGGCGTGAAGCCATCCAGCCGTGTTGCGTCCCACTCACAAAAAAGCGACTTGGGAAATGGAGCTCAGGGGCCCTGCACTTCCCAAACCTGCAGAGTTCTAAACGATAACTATCGCCCCAAAATATATTGAGGGCAGGCTACGAAGAGGCGCTGAACGCAAGGCAGAACTGCAGGAAACGGATGTCAACGGGTACATCGGAATGGCCCCGATAGCACATGAAAAGCGCCAGAACGTGGACAATGATGCGGTTGGCCAAAAAGGGCGTATGCGTTTTTTCCTGAATATATTCAGGAAAAAACGCATACGCCCTTTTTGGCCAACCAAGCAACCTGGGAGAGCAAATCAGCACTACAAAGAAATCTCTCGCCCCCCCCCCCCGGGGCAAAAGGGCCAGGCGAAAAAAGTCTAAAAACCAGAAAGGCAGGACAGCCCACGGAGTCAAGGGAGCCTTGTTAAGCTGATGGGCGGGATGTCAATGGCCAACAGCCAATCTTCACAAGTGTATCCTCTTTCCCAAACCATGTAAAACACAGAACCACAGAGCATAGGGCACTTCCACACTTGGGCGTTGACCTTGGGAAAATGAAAAAATCAACCAGACACAGGGACCCCAAAGTTGAGGGCTGCTGTCTTGACAAGAACCTCCACTCCGGTACACGTTTCATATCCCAGGAAAGAGCCAAGTGGACAAAGACGAGTGGACAAGTGGACAAAGACAAGTGGACAAGTGGACAAGTGGTGCTACATAGGTCCAATGGAGTGTCACTCAGCCATGAAATCCACGTCATGAGGCTGGTAGCATCATCCTGAGTGGATTTAGGTACGATCATCCTCAGTGAAATAAGTCCCACAAAAAAAGAAACTTATGATATCACTTATCGAGGGAATGTAAAAATCGCTCCCCATGAACGGAATCCCCAAACAGAACAGAGTCACGCTTTTAGAAAACACACTTATGCCTGCTTCAGGGGAAAGGTGAGGTGCGGTGACGCATAAAACTCGAGTTTGAAATGAGCACAGATACCCTTCCGAAAACCGAATATGGAATGGACACGACCTACTCCTTGCTCAATCAACTGGACTCACCAGACCCTGTTCATCGCACAAGTATCTATCCGACTAGTAAGCATCTTAAAAGCTAAGTCTTGATATCTCTGTGTAAGTGCATCAAGTGTGTGTAAAGCGGCCTAAAACCAGCAGGGAAAATCAGCTCAGACCCATTCTGAGGATACGTTTCCAACACAAAGAAGAAACAAGCAGGGCAAAACAGAGAGAAATTCTTCCAAAATGCGTTCAGGGACTGGCATGCAACCAGGATTGACCACATCTACAGCCCCAGCGGCAGAAGACATAAGGCTGGACACTCTTGGGGCTGAGACGATTGGTGAGGTTGGGAAAGCAAATGCAGACCCTTGAAAGGAATCCTGCGTGCTCCCCATTCCATGGCTCCCAACTCTCCAGGTTCAACGCAATCTTCCGACAGCGAAAGCACTCATTGGAAACCCAGCGGATGCTACACCGTGGGATCGGGAAAGCTTTCTGAAACTCACCTCAGTTTTCCTCTCCTGGTGCTCGTGTTCTCCATTCAGGCCCCCTTACTAACAATCTCCCCACTTGGAGACTCGGCGCCTTTCCATGCCTCTTTCGTACCGTCTGCAATTTGTCCGCAGGATGAACTGCAAGAGGGGGAACCAATGAGAGACTCGCTGGAGGTGTTTGGTCGGGCACATGTCACTCTCATTTCCCATCACGAAGAAGAATTCACCAGCGGTTCAGCCTGCCACCGCGGATCGACAATAGGGCGTGAAGCCATCCAGCCGTGTTGCGTCCCACTCACAAAAAAGCGACTTGGGAAATGGAGCTCAGGGTCCCTGCACTTCCCAAACCTGCAGAGTTCTAAACGATAACTATCGCCCCAAAATATATTGAGGTCAGGCTACGAAGAGGCGCTGAACGCAAGGCAGAACTGCAGGAAACGGATGTCAACGGGTACATCGGAATGGCCCCCATAGCACATGAAAAGCGCCAGAACGTGGACAATGATGCGGTTGGCCAAAAAGGGCGTATGCGTTTTTTCCTGAATATATTCAGGAAAAAACGCATACGCCCTTTTTGGCCAACCAAGCAACCTGGGAGAGCAAATCAGCACTACAAAGAAATCTCTCGCCCCCCCCCCCCGGGGCAAAAGGGCCAGGCGAAAAAAGTCTAAAAACCAGAAAGGCAGGACAGCCCACGGAGTCAAGGGAGCCTTGTTAAGCTGATGGGCGGGATGTCAATGGCCAACAGCCAATCTTCACAAGTGTATCCTCTTTCCCAAACCATGTAAAACAGAGAACCACAGAGCATAGGGCACTTCCACACATGGGCGTTGACCTTGGGAAAATGAAAAAATCAACCAGACACAGGGACCCCAAAGTTGAGGGCTGCTGTCTTGACAAGAACCTCCACTCCGGTACACGTTTCATATCCCAGGAAAGAGCCAAGTGGACAAAGACGAGTGGACAAGTGGACAAAGGCGAGTGGACAAGTGGACAAAGACAAGTGGACAAGTGGACAAGTGGTGCTACGTAGGTCCAATGGAGTGTCACTCAGCCATGAAATCCACGTCATGAGGCTGGTAGCAGCATCCTGAGTGGATTTAGGTACGATCATCCTCAGTGAAATAAGTCCCACAAAAAAAGAAACTTATGATATCACTTATCGAGGGAATGTAAAAATCGCTCCCCATGAACGGAATCCCCAAACAGAACAGAGTCACGCTTTTAGAAAACACACTTATGCCTGCTTCAGGGGAAAGGTGAGGTGCGGTGACGCATAAAACTCGAGTTTGAAATGAGCACAGATACCCTTCCGAAAACCGAATATGGAATTGACACGACCTACTCCTTGCTCAATCAACTGGACTCACCAGACCCTGTTCATCGCACAAGTATCTATCCGACTAGTAAGCATCTTAAAAGCTAAGTCTTGATATCTCTGTGTAAGTGCATCAAGGGTGTGTAAAGCGGCCTAAAACCAGCAGGGAAAATCAGCTCAGACCCATTTTGAGGATACGTTTCCAACACAAAGAAGAAACAAGCAGGGCAAAACAGAGAGAAATTCTTCCAAAATGCGTTCAGGGACTGGCATGCAACCAGGATTGACCACATCTACAGCCCCAGCGGCAGAAGACATAAGGCTGGACACTCTTGGGGCTGAGACGATTGGTGAGGTTGGGAAAGCAAATGCAGACCCTTGAAAGGAATCCTGCGTGCTCCCCATTCCATGGCTCCCAACTCTCCAGGTTCAACGCAATCTTCCGACAGCGAAAGCACTCATTGGAAACCCAGCGGATGCTACACCGTGGGATCGGGAAAGCTTTCTGAAACTCACCTCAGTTTTCCTCTCCTGGTGCTCGTGTTCTCCATTCAGGCCCCCTTACTAACAATCTCCCCACTTGGAGACTCGGCGCCTTTCCATGCCTCTTTCGTACCGTCTGCAATTTGTCCGCAGGATGAACTGCAAGAGGGGGAACCAATGAGAGACTCGCTGGAGGTGTTTGGTCGGGCACATGTCACTCTCATTTCCCATCACGAAGAAGAATTCACCAGCGGTTCAGCCTGCCACCCCGGATCGACAATAGGGCGTGAAGCCATCCAGCCGTGTTGCGTCCCACTCACAAAAAAGCGACTTGGGAAATGGAGCTCAGGGGCCCTGCACTTCCCAAACCTGCAGAGTTCTAAACGATAACTATCGCCCCAAAATATATTGAGGGCAGGCTACGAAGAGGCGCTGAACGCAAGGCAGAACTGCAGGAAACGGATGTCAACGGGTACATCGGAATGGCCCCGATAGCACATGAAAAGCGCCAGAACGTGGACAATGATGCGGTTGGCCAAAAAGGGCGTATGCGTTTTTTCCTGAATATATTCAGGAAAAAACGCATACGCCCTTTTTGGCCAACCAAGCAACCTGGGAGAGCAAATCAGCACTACAAAGAAATCTCTCGCCCCCCCCCCCGGGGCAAAAGGGCCAGGCGAAAAAAGTCTAAAATCCAGAAAGGCAGGACAGCCCACGGAGTCAAGGGAGCCTTGTTAAGCTGATGGGCGGGATGTCAATGGCCAACAGCCAATCTTCACAAGTGTATCCTCTTTCCCAAACCATGTAAAACACAGAACCACAGAGCATAGGGCACTTCCACACTTGGGCGTTGACCTTGGGAAAATGAAAAAATCAACCAGACACAGGGACCCCAAAGTTGAGGGCTGCTGTCTTGACAAGAACCTCCACTCCGGTACACGTTTCATATCCCAGGAAAGAGCCAAGTGGACAAAGACGAGTGGACAAGTGGACAAAGACAAGTGGACAAGTGGACAAGTGGTGCTACATAGGTCCAATGGAGTGTCACTCAGCCATGAAATCCACGTCATGAGGCTGGTAGCATCATCCTGAGTGGATTTAGGTACGATCATCCTCAGTGAAATAAGTCCCACAAAAAAAGAAACTTATGATATCACTTATCGAGGGAATGTAAAAATCGCTCCCCATGAACGGAATCCCCAAACAGAACAGAGTCACGCTTTTAGAAAACACACTTATGCCTGCTTCAGGGGAAAGGTGAGGTGCGGTGACGCATAAAACTCGAGTTTGAAATGAGCACAGATACCCTTCCGAAAACCGAATATGGAATGGACACGACCTACTCCTTGCTCAATCAACTGGACTCACCAGACCCTGTTCATCGCACAAGTATCTATCCGACTAGTAAGCATCTTAAAAGCTAAGTCTTGATATCTCTGTGTAAGTGCATCAAGTGTGTGTAAAGCGGCCTAAAACCAGCAGGGAAAATCAGCTCAGACCCATTCTGAGGATACGTTTCCAACACAAAGAAGAAACAAGCAGGGCAAAACAGAGAGAAATTCTTCCAAAATGCGTTCAGGGACTGGCATGCAACCAGGATTGACCACATCTACAGCCCCAGCGGCAGAAGACATAAGGCTGGACACTCTTGGGGCTGAGACGATTGGTGAGGTTGGGAAAGCAAATGCAGACCCTTGAAAGGAATCCTGCGTGCTCCCCATTCCATGGCTCCCAACTCTCCAGGTTCAACGCAATCTTCCGACAGCGAAAGCACTCATTGGAAACCCAGCGGATGCTACACCGTGGGATCGGGAAAGCTTTCTGAAACTCACCTCAGTTTTCCTCTCCTGGTGCTCGTGTTCTCCATTCAGGCCCCCTTACTAACAATCTCCCCACTTGGAGACTCGGCGCCTTTCCATGCCTCTTTCGTACCGTCTGCAATTTGTCCGCAGGATGAACTGCAAGAGGGGGAACCAATGAGAGACTCGCTGGAGGTGTTTGGTCGGGCACATGTCACTCTCATTTCCCATCACGAAGAAGAATTCACCAGCGGTTCAGCCTGCCACCGCGGATCGACAATAGGGCGTGAAGCCATCCAGCCGTGTTGCGTCCCACTCACAAAAAAGCGACTTGGGAAATGGAGCTCAGGGTCCCTGCACTTCCCAAACCTGCAGAGTTCTAAACGATAACTATCGCCCCAAAATATATTGAGGTCAGGCTACGAAGAGGCGCTGAACGCAAGGCAGAACTGCAGGAAACGGATGTCAACGGGTACATCGGAATGGCCCCCATAGCACATGAAAAGCGCCAGAACGTGGACAATGATGCGGTTGGCCAAAAAGGGCGTATGCGTTTTTTCCTGAATATATTCAGGAAAAAACGCATACGCCCTTTTTGGCCAACCAAGCAACCTGGGAGAGCAAATCAGCACTACAAAGAAATCTCTCGCCCCCCCCCCCGGGGCAAAAGGGCCAGGCGAAAAAAGTCTAAAAACCAGAAAGGCAGGACAGCCCACGGAGTCAAGGGAGCCTTGTTAAGCTGATGGGCGGGATGTCAATGGCCAACAGCCAATCTTCACAAGTGTATCCTCTTTCCCAAACCATGTAAAACAGAGAACCACAGAGCATAGGGCACTTCCACACATGGGCGTTGACCTTGGGAAAATGAAAAAATCAACCAGACACAGGGACCCCAAAGTTGAGGGCTGCTGTCTTGACAAGAACCTCCACTCCGGTACACGTTTCATATCCCAGGAAAGAGCCAAGTGGACAAAGACGAGTGGACAAGTGGACAAAGGCGAGTGGACAAGTGGACAAAGACAAGTGGACAAGTGGACAAGTGGTGCTACGTAGGTCCAATGGAGTGTCACTCAGCCATGAAATCCACGTCATGAGGCTGGTAGCAGCATCCTGAGTGGATTTAGGTACGATCATCCTCAGTGAAATAAGTCCCACAAAAAAAGAAACTTATGATATCACTTATCGAGGGAATGTAAAAATCGCTCCCCATGAACGGAATCCCCAAACAGAACAGAGTCACGCTTTTAGAAAACACACTTATACCTGCTTCAGGGGAAAGGTGAGGTGCGGTGACGCATAAAACTCGAGTTTGAAATGAGCACAGATACCCTTCCGAAAACCGAATATGGAATTGACACGACCTACTCCTTGCTCAATCAACTGGACTCACCAGACCCTGTTCATCGCACAAGTATCTATCCGACTAGTAAGCATCTTAAAAGCTAAGTCTTGATATCTCTGTGTAAGTGCATCAAGGGTGTGTAAAGCGGCCTAAAACCAGCAGGGAAAATCAGCTCAGACCCATTTTGAGGATACGTTTCCAACACAAAGAAGAAACAAGCAGGGCAAAACAGAGAGAAATTCTTCCAAAATGCGTTCAGGGACTGGCATGCAACCAGGATTGACCACATCTACAGCCCCAGCGGCAGAAGACATAAGGCTGGACACTCTTGGGGCTGAGACGATTGGTGAGGTTGGGAAAGCAAATGCAGACCCTTGAAAGGAATCCTGCGTGCTCCCCATTCCATGGCTCCCAACTCTCCAGGTTCAACGCAATCTTCCGACAGCGAAAGCACTCATTGGAAACCCAGCGGATGCTACACCGTGGGATCGGGAAAGCTTTCTGAAACTCACCTCAGTTTTCCTCTCCTGGTGCTCGTGTTCTCCATTCAGGCCCCCTTACTAACAATCTCCCCACTTGGAGACTCGGCGCCTTTCCATGCCTCTTTCGTACCGTCTGCAATTTGTCCGCAGGATGAACTGCAAGAGGGGGAACCAATGAGAGACTCGCTGGAGGTGTTTGGTCGGGCACATGTCACTCTCATTTCCCATCACGAAGAAGAATTCACCAGCGGTTCAGCCTGCCACCCCGGATCGACAATAGGGCGTGAAGCCATCCAGCCGTGTTGCGTCCCACTCACAAAAAAGCGACTTGGGAAATGGAGCTCAGGGGCCCTGCACTTCCCAAACCTGCAGAGTTCTAAACGATAACTATCGCCCCAAAATATATTGAGGGCAGGCTACGAAGAGGCGCTGAACGCAAGGCAGAACTGCAGGAAACGGATGTCAACGGGTACATCGGAATGGCCCCGATAGCACATGAAAAGCGCCAGAACGTGGACAATGATGCGGTTGGCCAAAAAGGGCGTATGCGTTTTTTCCTGAATATATTCAGGAAAAAACGCATACGCCCTTTTTGGCCAACCAAGCAACATGGGAGAGCAAATCAGCACTACAAAGAAATCTCTCGCCCCCCCCCCCCGGGGCAAAAGGGCCAGGCGAAAAAAGTCTAAAAACCAGAAAGGCAGGACAGCCCACGGAGTCAAGGGAGCCTTGTTAAGCTGATGGGCGGGATGTCAATGGCCAACAGCCAATCTTCACAAGTGTATCCTCTTTCCCAAACCATGTAAAACACAGAACCACAGAGCATAGGGCACTTCCACACTTGGGCGATGACCTTGGGAAAATGAAAAAATCAACCAGACACAGGGACCCCAAAGTTGAGGGCTGCTGTCTTGACAAGAACCTCCACTCCGGTACACGTTTCATATCCCAGGAAAGAGCCAAGTGGACAAAGACGAGTGGACAAGTGGACAAAGACAAGTGGACAAGTGGACAAGTGGTGCTACGTAGGTCCAATGGAGTGTCACTCAGCCATGAAATCCACGTCATGAGGCTGGTAGCATCATCCTGAGTGGATTTAGGTACGATCATCCTCAGTGAAATAAGTCCCACAAAAAAAGAAACTTATGATATCACTTATCGAGGGAATGTAAAAATCGCTCCCCATGAACGGAATCCCCAAACAGAACAGAGTCACGCTTTTAGAAAACACACTTATGCCTGCTTCAGGGGAAAGGTGAGGTGCGGTGACGCATAAAACTCGAGTTTGAAATGAGCACAGATACCCTTCCGAAAACCGAATATGGAATGGACACGACCTACTCCTTGCTCAATCAACTGGACTCACCAGACCCTGTTCATCGCACAAGTATCTATCCGACTAGTAAGCATCTTAAAAGCTAAGTCTTGATATCTCTGTGTAAGTGCATCAAGTGTGTGTAAAGCGGCCTAAAACCAGCAGGGAAAATCAGCTCAGACCCATTCTGAGGATACATTTCCAACACAAAGAAGAAACAAGCAGGGCAAAACAGAGAGAAATTCTTCCAAAATGCGTTCAGGGACTGGCATGCAACCAGGATTGACCACATCTACAGCCCCAGCGGCAGAAGACATAAGGCTGGACACTCTTGGGGCTGAGACGATTGGTGAGGTTGGGAAAGCAAATGCAGACCCTTGAAAGGAATCCTGCGTGCTCCCCATTCCATGGCTCCCAACTCTCCAGGTTCAACGCAATCTTCCGACAGCGAAAGCACTCATTGGAAACCCAGCGGATGCTACACCGTGGGATCGGGAAAGCTTTCTGAAACTCACCTCAGTTTTCCTCTCCTGGTGCTCGTGTTCTCCATTCAGGCCCCCTTACTAACAATCTCCCCACTTGGAGACTCGGCGCCTTTCCATGCTTCTTTCGTACCGTCTGCAATTTGTCCGCAGGATGAACTGCAAGAGGGGGAACCAATGAGAGACTCGCTGGAGGTGTTTGGTCGGGCACATGTCACTCTCATTTCCCATCACGAAGAAGAATTCACCAGCGGTTCAGCCTGCCACCGCGGATCGACAATAGGGCGTGAAGCCATCCAGCCGTGTTGCGTCCCACTCACAAAAAAGCGACTTGGGAAATGGAGCTCAGGGTCCCTGCACTTCCCAAACCTGCAGAGTTCTAAACGATAACTATCGCCCCAAAATATATTGAGCGCAGGCTACGAAGAGGCGCTGAACGCAAGGCAGAACTGCAGGAAACGGATGTCAACGGGTACATCAGAATGGCCCCGATAGCACATGAAAAGCGCCAGAACGTGGACAATGATGCGGTTGGCCAAAAAGGGCGTATGCGTTTTTTCCTGAATATATTCAGGAAAAAACGCATACGCCCTTTTTGGCCAACCAAGCAACCTGGGAGAGCAAATCAGCACTACAAAGAAATCTCTCGCCCCCCCCCCGGGGCAAAAGGGCCAGGCGAAAAAAGTCTAAAAACCAGAAAGGCAGGACAGCCCACGGAGTCAAGGGAGCCTTGTTAAGCTGATGGGCGGGATGTCAATGGCCAACAGCCAATCTTCACAAGTGTATCCTCTTTCCCAAACCATGTAAAACACAGAACCACAGAGCATAGGGCACTTCCACACATGGGCGTTGACCTTGGGAAAATGAAAAAATCAACCAGACACAGGGACCCCAAAGTTGAGGGCTGCTGTCTTGACAAGAACCTCCACTCCGGTACACGTTTCATATCCCAGGAAAGAGCCAAGTGGACAAAGACGAGTGGACAAGTGGACAAAGACAAGTGGACAAGTGGACAAGTGGTGCTACGTAGGTCCAATGGAGTGTCACTCAGCCATGAAATCCACGTCATGAGGCTGGTAGCAGCATCCTGAGTGGATTTAGGTACGATCATCCTCAGTGAAATAAGTCCCACAAAAAAAGAAACTTATGATATCACTTATCGAGGGAATGTAAAAATCGCTCCCCATGAACGGAATCCCCAAACAGAACAGAGTCACGCTTTTAGAAAACACACTTATGCCTGCTTCAGGGGAAAGGTGAGGTGCGGTGACGCATAAAACTCGAGTTTGAAATGAGCACAGATACCCTTCCGAAAACCGAATATGGAATGGACACGACCTACTCCTTGCTCAATCAACTGGACTCACCAGACCCTGTTCATCGCACAAGTATCTATCCGACTAGTAAGCATCTTAAAAGCTAAGTCTTGATATCTCTGTGTAAGTGCATCAAGTGTGTGTAAAGCGGCCTAAAACCAGCAGGGAAAATCAGCTCAGACCCATTCTGAGGATACATTTCCAACACAAAGAAGAAACAAGCAGGGCAAAACAGAGAGAAATTCTTCCAAAATGCGTTCAGGGACTGGCATGCAACCAGGATTGACCACATCTACAGCCCCAGCGGCAGAAGACATAAGGCTGGACACTCTTGGGGCTGAGAAGATTGGTGAGGTTGGGAAAGCAAATGCAGACCCTTGAAAGGAATCCTGCGTGCTCCCCATTCCATGGCTCCCAACTCTCCAGGTTCAACGCAATCTTCCGACAGCGAAAGCACTCATTGGAAACCCAGCGGATGCTACACCGTGGGATCGGGAAAGCTTTCTGAAACTCACCTCAGTTTTCCTCTCCTGGTGCTCGTGTTCTCCATTCAGGCCCCCTTACTAACAATCTCCCCACTTGGAGACTCGGCGCCTTTCCATGCCTCTTTCGTACCGTCTGCAATTTGTCCGCAGGATGAACTGCAAGAGGGGGAACCAATGAGAGACTCGCTGGAGGTGTTTGGTCGGGCACATGTCACTCTCATTTCCCATCACGAAGAAGAATTCACCAGCGGTTCAGCCTGCAACCGCGGATCGACAATAGGGCGTGAAGCCATCCAGCCGTGTTGCGTCCCACTCACAAAAAAGCGACTTGGGAAATGGAGCTCAGGGGCCCTGCACTTCCCAAACCTGCAGAGTTCTAAACGATAACTATCGCCCCAAAATATATTGAGGTCAGGCTACGAAGAGGCGCTGAACGCAAGGCAGAACTGCAGGAAACGGATGTCAACGGGTACATCGGAATGGCCCCGATAGCACATGAAAAGCGCCAGAACGTGGACAATGATGCGGTTGGCCAAAAAGGGCGTATGCGTTTTTTCCTGAATATATTCAGGAAAAAACGCATACGCCCTTTTTGGCCAACCAAGCAACCTGGGAGAGCAAATCAGCACTACAAAGCAATCTCTCGCCCCCCCCCCCGGGGCAAAAGGGCCAGGCGAAAAAAGTCTAAAAACCAGAAAGGCAGGACAGCCCACGGAGTCAAGGGAGCCTTGTTAAGCTGATGGGCGGGATGTCAATGGCCAACAGCCAATCTTCACAAGTGTATCCTCTTTCCCAAACCATGTAAAACACAGAACCACAGAGCATAGGGCACTTCCACACATGGGCGTTGACCTTGGGAAAATGAAAAAATCAACCAGACACAGGGACCCCAAAGTTGAGGGCTGCTGTCTTGACAAGAACCTCCACTCCGGTACACGTTTCATATCCCAGGAAAGAGCCAAGTGGACAAAGACGAGTGGACAAGTGGACAAAGACAAGTGGACAAGTGGACAAGTGGTGCTACATAGGTCCAATGGAGTGTCACTCAGCCATGAAATCCACGTCATGAGGCTGGTAGCATCATCCTGAGTGGATTTAGGTACGATCATCCTCAGTGAAATAAGTCCCACAAAAAAAGAAACTTATGATATCACTTATCGAGGGAATGTAAAAATCGCTCCCCATGAACGGAATCCCCAAACAGAACAGAGTCACGCTTTTAGAAAACACACTTATGCCTGCTTCAGGGGAAAGGTGAGGTGCGGTGACGCATAAAACTCGAGTTTGAAATGAGCACAGATACCCTTCCGTAAACCGAATATGGAATGGACACGACCTACTCCTTGCTCAATCAACTGGACTCACCAGACCCTGTTCATCGCACAAGTATCTATCCGACTAGTAAGCATCTTAAAAGCTAAGTCTTGATATCTCTGTGTAAGTGCATCAAGTGTGTGTAAAGCGGCCTAAAACCAGCAGGGAAAATCAGCTCAGACCCATTCTGAGGATACATTTCCAACACAAAGAAGAAACAAGCAGGGCAAAACAGAGAGAAATTCTTCCAAAATGCGTTCAGGGACTGGCATGCAACCAGGATTGACCACATCTACAGCCCCAGCGGCAGAAGACATAAGGCTGGACACTCTTGGGGCTGAGACGATTGGTGAGGTTGGGAAAGCAAATGCAGACCCTTGAAAGGAATCCTGCGTGCTCCCCATTCCATGGCTCCCAACTCTCCAGGTTCAACGCAATCTTCCGACAGCGAAAGCACTCATTGGAAACCCAGCGGATGCTACACCGTGGGATCGGGAAAGCTTTCTGAAACTCACCTCAGTTTTCCTCTCCTGGTGCTCGTGTTCTCCATTCAGGCCCCCTTACTAACAATCTCCCCACTTGGAGACTCGGCGCCTTTCCATGCCTCTTTCGTACCGTCTGCAATTTGTCCGCAGGATGAACTGCAAGAGGGGGAACCAATGAGAGACTCGCTGGAGGTGTTTGGTCGGGCACATGTCACTCTCATTTCCCATCACGAAGAAGAATTCACCAGCGGTTCAGCCTGCCACCGCGGATCGACAATAGGGCGTGAAGCCATCCAGCCGTGTTGCGTCCCACTCACAAAAAAGCGACTTGGGAAATGGAGCTCAGGGGCCCTGCACTTCCCAAACCTGCAGAGTTCTAAACGATAACTATCGCCCCAAAATATATTGAGCGCAGGCTACGAAGAGGCGCTGAACGCAAGGCAGAACTGCAGGAAACGGATGTCAACGGGTACATCAGAATGGCCCCGATAGCACATGAAAAGCGCCCGAACGTGGACAATGATGCGGTTGGCCAAAAAGGGCGTATGCGTTTTTTCCTGAATATATTCAGGAAAAAACGCATACGCCCTTTTTGGCCAACCAAGCAACCTGGGAGAGCAAATCAGCACTACAAAGAAATCTCTCGCCCCCCCCCCGGGGCAAAAGGGCCAGGCGAAAAAAGTCTAAAAACCAGAAAGGCAGGACAGCCCACGGAGTCAAGGGAGCCTTGTTAAGCTGATGGGCGGGATGTCAATGGCCAACAGCCAATCTTCACAAGTGTATCCTCTTTCCCAAACCATGTAAAACACAGAACCACAGAGCATAGGGCACTTCCACACATGGGCGTTGACCTTGGGAAAATGAAAAAATCAACCAGACACAGGGACCCCAAAGTTGAGGGCTGCTGTCTTGACAAGAACCTCCACTCCGGTACACGTTTCATATCCCAGGAAAGAGCCAAGTGGACAAAGACGAGTGGACAAGTGGACAAAGACAAGTGGACAAGTGGACAAGTGGTGCTACGTAGGTCCAATGGAGTGTCACTCAGCCATGAAATCCACGTCATGAGGCTGGTAGCAGCATCCTGAGTGGATTTAGGTACGATCATCCTCAGTGAAATAAGTCCCACAAAAAAAGAAACTTATGATATCACTTATCGAGGGAATGTAAAAATCGCTCCCCATGAACGGAATCCCCAAACAGAACAGAGTCACGCTTTTAGAAAACACACTTATGCCTGCTTCAGGGGAAAGGTGAGGTGCGGTGACGCATAAAACTCGAGTTTGAAATGAGCACAGATACCCTTCCGAAAACCGAATATGGAATGGACACGACCTACTCCTTGCTCAATCAACTGGACTCACCAGACCCTGTTCATCGCACAAGTATCTATCCGACTAGTAAGCATCTTAAAAGCTAAGTCTTGATATCTCTGTGTAAGTGCATCAAGTGTGTGTAAAGCGGCCTAAAACCAGCAGGGAAAATCAGCTCAGACCCATTCTGAGGATACATTTCCAACACAAAGAAGAAACAAGCAGGGCAAAACAGAGAGAAATTCTTCCAAAATGCGTTCAGGGACTGGCATGCAACCAGGATTGACCACATCTACAGCCCCAGCGGCAGAAGACATAAGGCTGGACACTCTTGGGGCTGAGAAGATTGGTGAGGTTGGGAAAGCAAATGCAGACCCTTGAAAGGAATCCTGCGTGCTCCCCATTCCATGGCTCCCAACTCTCCAGGTTCAACGCAATCTTCCGACAGCGAAAGCACTCATTGGAAACCCAGCGGATGCTACACCGTGGGATCGGGAAAGCTTTCTGAAACTCACCTCAGTTTTCCTCTCCTGGTGCTCGTGTTCTCCATTCAGGCCCCCTTACTAACAATCTCCCCACTTGGAGACTCGGCGCCTTTCCATGCCTCTTTCGTACCGTCTGCAATTTGTCCGCAGGATGAACTGCAAGAGGGGGAACCAATGAGAGACTCGCTGGAGGTGTTTGGTCGGGCACATGTCACTCTCATTTCCCATCACGAAGAAGAATTCACCAGCGGTTCAGCCTGCAACCGCGGATCGACAATAGGGCGTGAAGCCATCCAGCCGTGTTGCGTCCCACTCACAAAAAAGCGACTTGGGAAATGGAGCTCAGGGGCACTGCACTTCCCAAACCTGCAGAGTTCTAAACGATAACTATCGCCCCAAAATATATTGAGGGCAGGCTACGAAGAGGCGCTGAACGCAAGGCAGAACTGCAGGAAACGGATGTCAACGGGTACATCGGAATGGCCCCGATAGCACATGAAAAGCGCCAGAACGTGGACAATGATGCGGTTGGCCAAAAAGGGCGTATGCGTTTTTTCCTGAATATATTCAGGAAAAAACGCATACGCCCTTTTTGGCCAACCAAGCAACCTGGGAGAGCAAATCAGCACTACAAAGAAATCTCTCGCCCCCCCCCCGGGGCAAAAGGGCCAGGCGAAAAAAGTCTAAAAACCAGAAAGGCAGGACAGCCCACGGAGTCAAGGGAGCCTTGTTAAGCTGATGGGCGGGATGTCAATGGCCAACAGCCAATCTTCACAAGTGTATCCTCTTTCCCAAACCATGTAAAACACAGAACCACAGAGCATAGGGCACTTCCACACATGGGCGTTGACCTTGGGAAAATGAAAAAATCAACCAGACACAGGGACCCCAAAGTTGAGGGCTGCTGTCTTGACAAGAACCTCCACTCCGGTACACGTTTCATATCCCAGGAAAGAGCCAAGTGGACAAAGACGAGTGGACAAGTGGACAAAGACAAGTGGACAAGTGGACAAGTGGTGCTACATAGGTCCAATGGAGTGTCACTCAGCCATGAAATCCACGTCATGAGGCTGGTAGCATCATCCTGAGTGGATTTAGGTACGATCATCCTCAGTGAAATAAGTCCCACAAAAAAAGAAACTTATGATATCACTTATCGAGGGAATGTAAAAATCGCTCCCCATGAACGGAATCCCCAAACAGAACAGAGTCACGCTTTTAGAAAACACACTTATGCCTGCTTCAGGGGAAAGGTGAGGTGCGGTGACGCATAAAACTCGAGTTTGAAATGAGCACAGATACCCTTCCGTAAACCGAATATGGAATGGACACGACCTACTCCTTGCTCAATCAACTGGACTCACCAGACCCTGTTCATCGCACAAGTATCTATCCGACTAGTAAGCATCTTAAAAGCTAAGTCTTGATATCTCTGTGTAAGTGCATCAAGTGTGTGTAAAGCGGCCTAAAACCAGCAGGGAAAATCAGCTCAGACCCATTCTGAGGATACATTTCCAACACAAAGAAGAAACAAGCAGGGCAAAACAGAGAGAAATTCTTCCAAAATGCGTTCAGGGACTGGCATGCAACCAGGATTGACCACATCTACAGCCCCAGCGGCAGAAGACATAAGGCTGGACACTCTTGGGGCTGAGACGATTGGTGAGGTTGGGAAAGCAAATGCAGACCCTTGAAAGGAATCCTGCGTGCTCCCCATTCCATGGCTCCCAACTCTCCAGGTTCAACGCAATCTTCCGACAGCGAAAGCACTCATTGGAAACCCAGCGCATGCTACACCGTGGGATCGGGAAAGCTTTCTGAAACTCACCTCAGTTTTCCTCTCCTGGTGCTCGTGTTCTCCATTCAGGCCCCCTTACTAACAATCTCCCCACTTGGAGACTCGGCGCCTTTCCATGCCTCTTTCGTACCGTCTGCAATTTGTCCGCAGGATGAACTGCAAGAGGGGGAACCAATGAGAGACTCGCTGGAGGTGTTTGGTCGGGCACATGTCACTCTCATTTCCCATCACGAAGAAGAATTCACCAGCGGTTCAGCCTGCCACCGCGGATCGACAATAGGGCGTGAAGCCATCCAGCCGTGTTGCGTCCCACTCACAAAAAAGCGACTTGGGAAATGGAGCTCAGGGGCCCTGCACTTCCCAAACCTGCAGAGTTCTAAACGATAACTATCGCCCCAAAATATATTGAGCGCAGGCTACGAAGAGGCGCTGAACGCAAGGCAGAACTGCAGGAAACGGATGTCAACGGGTACATCAGAATGGCCCCGATAGCACATGAAAAGCGCCCGAACGTGGACAATGATGCGGTTGGCCAAAAAGGGCGTATGCGTTTTTTCCTGAATATATTCAGGAAAAAACGCATACGCCCTTTTTGGCCAACCAAGCAACCTGGGAGAGCAAATCAGCACTACAAAGAAATCTCTCGCCCCCCCCCCGGGGCAAAAGGGCCAGGCGAAAAAAGTCTAAAAACCAGAAAGGCAGGACAGCCCACGGAGTCAAGGGAGCCTTGTTAAGCTGATGGGCGGGATGTCAATGGCCAACAGCCAATCTTCACAAGTGTATCCTCTTTCCCAAACCATGTAAAACACAGAACCACAGAGCATAGGGCACTTCCACACATGGGCGTTGACCTTGGGAAAATCAAAAAATCAACCAGACACAGGGACCCCAAAGTTGAGGGCTGCTGTCTTGACAAGAACCTCCACTCCGGTACACGTTTCATATCCCAGGAAAGAGCCAAGTGGACAAAGACGAGTGGACAAGTGGACAAAGACAAGTGGACAAGTGGACAAGTGGTGCTACGTAGGTCCAATGGAGTGTCACTCAGCCATGAAATCCACGTCATGAGGCTGGTAGCAGCATCCTGAGTGGATTTAGGTACGATCATCCTCAGTGAAATAAGTCCCACAAAAAAAGAAACTTATGATATCACTTATCGAGGGAATGTAAAAATCGCTCCCCATGAACGGAATCCCCAAACAGAACAGAGTCACGCTTTTAGAAAACACACTTATGCCTGCTTCAGGGGAAAGGTGAGGTGCGGTGACGCATAAAACTCGAGTTTGAAATGAGCACAGATACCCTTCCGAAAACCGAATATGGAATGGACACGACCTACTCCTTGCTCAATCAACTGGACTCACCAGACCCTGTTCATCGCACAAGTATCTATCCGACTAGTAAGCATCTTAAAAGCTAAGTCTTGATATCTCTGTGTAAGTGCATCAAGGGTGTGTAAAGCGGCCTAAAACCAGCAGGGAAAATCAGCTCAGACCCATTCTGAGGATACATTTCCAACACAAAGAAGAAACAAGCAGGGCAAAACAGAGAGAAATTCTTCCAAAATGCGTTCAGGGACTGGCATGCAACCAGGATTGACCACATCTACAGCCCCAGCGGCAGAAGACATAAGGCTGGACACTCTTGGGGCTGAGACGATTGGTGAGGTTGGGAAAGCAAATGCAGACCCTTGAAAGGAATCCTGCGTGCTCCCCATTCCATGGCTCCCAACTCTCCAGGTTCAACGCAATCTTCCGACAGCGAAAGCACTCATTGGAAACCCAGCGGATGCTACACCGTGGGATCGGGAAAGCTTTCTGAAACTCACCTCAGTTTTCCTCTCCTGGTGCTCGTGTTCTCCATTCAGGCCCCCTTACTAACAATCTCCCCACTTGGAGACTCGGCGCCTTTCCATGCCTCTTTCGTACCGTCTGCAATTTGTCCGCAGGATGAACTGCAAGAGGGGGAACCAATGAGAGACTCGCTGGAGGTGTTTGGTCGGGCACATGTCACTCTCATTTCCCATCACGAAGAAGAATTCACCAGCGGTTCAGCCTGCAACCGCGGATCGACAATAGGGCGTGAAGCCATCCAGCCGTGTTGCGTCCCACTCACAAAAAAGCGACTTGGGAAATGGAGCTCAGGGGCACTGCACTTCCCAAACCTGCAGAGTTCTAAACGATAACTATCGCCCCAAAATATATTGAGGTCAGGCTACGAAGAGGCGCTGAACGCAAGGCAGAACTGCAGGAAACGGATGTCAACGGGTACATCGGAATGGCCCCGATAGCACATGAAAAGCGCCAGAACGTGGACAATGATGCGGTTGGCCAAAAAGGGCGTATGCGTTTTTTCCTGAATATATTCAGGAAAAAACGCATACGCCCTTTTTGGCCAACCAAGCAACCTGGGAGAGCAAATCAGCACTACAAAGAAATCTCTCGCCCCCCCCCCCCGGGGCAAAAGGGCCAGGCGAAAAAAGTCTAAAAACCAGAAAGGCAGGACAGCCCACGGAGTCAAGGGAGCCTTGTTAAGCTGATGGGCGGGATGTCAATGGCCAACAGCCAATCTTCACAAGTGTATCCTCTTTCCCAAACCATGTAAAACACAGAACCACAGAGCATAGGGCACTTCCACACATGGGCGTTGACCTTGGGAAAATGAAAAAATCAACCAGACACAGGGACCCCAAAGTTGAGGGCTGCTGTCTTGACAAGAACCTCCACTCCGGTACACGTTTCATATCCCAGGAAAGAGCCAAGTGGACAAAGACGAGTGGACAAGTGGACAAAGACAAGTGGGCAAGTGGACAAGTGGTGCTACATAGGTCCAATGGAGTGTCACTCAGCCATGAAATCCACGTCATGAGGCTGGTAGCATCATCCTGAGTGGATTTAGGTACGATCATCCTCAGTGAAATAAGTCCCACAAAAAAAGAAACTTATGATATCACTTATCGAGGGAATGTAAAAATCGCTCCCCATGAACGGAATCCCCAAACAGAACAGAGTCACGCTTTTAGAAAACACACTTATGCCTGCTTCAGGGGAAAGGTGAGGTGCGGTGACGCATAAAACTCGAGTTTGAAATGAGCACAGATACCCTTCCGTAAACCGAATATGGAATGGACACGACCTACTCCTTGCTCAATCAACTGGACTCACCAGACCCTGTTCATCGCACAAGTATCTATCCGACTAGTAAGCATCTTAAAAGCTAAGTCTTGATATCTCTGTGTAAGTGCATCAAGTGTGTGTAAAGCGGCCTAAAACCAGCAGGGAAAATCAGCTCAGACCCATTCTGAGGATACATTTCCAACACAAAGAAGAAACAAGCAGGGCAAAACAGAGAGAAATTCTTCCAAAATGCGTTCAGGGACTGGCATGCAACCAGGATTGACCACATCTACAGCCCCAGCGGCAGAAGACATAAGGCTGGACACTCTTGGGGCTGAGACGATTGGTGAGGTTGGGAAAGCAAATGCAGACCCTTGAAAGGAATCCTGCGTGCTCCCCATTCCATGGCTCCCAACTCTCCAGGTTCAACGCAATCTTCCGACAGCGAAAGCACTCATTGGAAACCCAGCGGATGCTACACCGTGGGATCGGGAAAGCTTTCTGAAACTCACCTCAGTTTTCCTCTCCTGGTGCTCGTGTTCTCCATTCAGGCCCCCTTACTAACAATCTCCCCACTTGGAGACTCGGCGCCTTTCCATGCCTCTTTCGTACCGTCTGCAATTTGTCCGCAGGATGAACTGCAAGAGGGGGAACCAATGAGAGACTCGCTGGAGGTGTTTGGTCGGGCACATGTCACTCTCATTTCCCATCACGAAGAAGAATTCACCAGCGGTTCAGCCTGCCACCGCGGATCGACAATAGGGCGTGAAGCCATCCAGCCGTGTTGCGTCCCACTCACAAAAAAGCGACTTGGGAAATGGAGCTCAGGGGCCCTGCACTTCCCAAACCTGCAGAGTTCTAAACGATAACTATCGCCCCAAAATATATTGAGCGCAGGCTACGAAGAGGCGCTGAACGCAAGGCAGAACTGCAGGAAACGGATGTCAACGGGTACATCGGAATGGCCCCGATAGCACATGAAAAGCGCCCGAACGTGGACAATGATGCGGTTGGCCAAAAAGGGCGTATGCGTTTTTTCCTGAATATATTCAGGAAAAAACGCATACGCCCTTTTTGGCCAACCAAGCAACCTGGGAGAGCAAATCAGCACTACAAAGAAATCTCTCGCCCCCCCCCCGGGGCAAAAGGCCCAGGCGAAAAAAGTCTAAAAACCAGAAAGGCAGGACAGCCCACGGAGTCAAGGGAGCCTTGTTAAGCTGATGGGCGGGATGTCAATGGCCAACAGCCAATCTTCACAAGTGTATCCTCTTTCCCAAACCATGTAAAACACAGAACCACAGAGCATAGGGCACTTCCACACATGGGCGTTGACCTTGGGAAAATGAAAAAATCAACCAGACACAGGGACCCCAAAGTTGAGGGCTGCTGTCTTGACAAGAACCTCCACTCCGGTACACGTTTCATATCCCAGGAAAGAGCCAAGTGGACAAAGACGAGTGGACAAGTGGACAAAGACAAGTGGACAAGTGGACAAGTGGTGCTACGTAGGTCCAATGGAGTGTCACTCAGCCATGAAATCCACGTCATGAGGCTGGTAGCAGCATCCTGAGTGGATTTAGGTACGATCATCCTCAGTGAAATAAGTCCCACAAAAAAAGAAACTTATGATATCACTTATCGAGGGAATGTAAAAATCGCTCCCCATGAATGGAATCCCCAAACAGAACAGAGTCACGCTTTTAGAAAACACACTTATGCCTGCTTCAGGGGAAAGGTGAGGTGCGGTGACGCATAAAACTCGAGTTTGAAATGAGCACAGATACCCTTCCGAAAACCGAATATGGAATGGACACGACCTACTCCTTGCTCAATCAACTGGACTCACCAGACCCTGTTCATCGCACAAGTATCTATCCGACTAGTAAGCATCTTAAAAGCTAAGTCTTGATATCTCTGTGTAAGTGCATCAAGTGTGTGTAAAGCGGCCTAAAACCAGCAGGGAAAATCAGCTCAGACCCATTCTGAGGATACATTTCCAACACAAAGAAGAAACAAGCAGGGCAAAACAGAGAGAAATTCTTCCAAAATGCGTTCAGGGACTGGCATGCAACCAGGATTGACCACATCTACAGCCCCAGCGGCAGAAGACATAAGGCTGGACACTCTTGGGGCTGAGACGATTGGTGAGGTTGGGAAAGCAAATGCAGACCCTTGAAAGGAATCCTGCGTGCTCCCCATTCCATGGCTCCCAACTCTCCAGGTTCAACGCAATCTTCCGACAGCGAAAGCACTCATTGGAAACCCAGCGGATGCTACACCGTGGGATCGGGAAAGCTTTCTGAAACTCACCTCAGTTTTCCTCTCCTGGTGCTCGTGTTCTCCATTCAGGCCCCCTTACTAACAATCTCCCCACTTGGAGACTCGGCGCCTTTCCATGCCTCTTTCGTACCGTCTGCAATTTGTCCGCAGGATGAACTGCAAGAGGGGGAACCAATGAGAGACTCGCTGGAGGTGTTTGGTCGGGCACATGTCACTCTCATTTCCCATCACGAAGAAGAATTCACCAGCGGTTCAGCCTGCCACCGCGGATCGACAATAGGGCGTGAAGCCATCCAGCCGTGTTGCGTCCCACTCACAAAAAAGCGACTTGGGAAATGGAGCTCAGGGGCACTGCACTTCCCAAACCTGCAGAGTTCTAAACGATAACTATCGCCCCAAAATATATTGAGGTCAGGCTACGAAGAGGCGCTGAACGCAAGGCAGAACTGCAGGAAACGGATGTCAACGGGTACATCGGAATGGCCCCGATAGCACATGAAAAGCGCCAGAACGTGGACAATGATGCGGTTGGCCAAAAAGGGCGTATGCGTTTTTTCCTGAATATATTCAGGAAAAAACGCATACGCCCTTTTTGGCCAACCAAGCAACCTGGGAGAGCAAATCAGCACTACAAAGAAATCTCTCGCCCCCCCCCCCCGGGGCAAAAGGGCCAGGCGAAAAAAGTCTAAAAACCAGAAAGGCAGGACAGCCCACGGAGTCAAGGGAGCCTTGTTAAGCTGATGGGCGGGATGTCAATGGCCAACAGCCAATCTTCACAAGTGTATCCTCTTTCCCAAACCATGTAAAACACAGAACCACAGAGCATAGGGCACTTCCACACATGGGCGTTGACCTTGGGAAAATGAAAAAATCAACCAGACACAGGGACCCCAAAGTTGAGGGCTGCTGTCTTGACAAGAACCTCCACTCCGGTACACGTTTCATATCCCAGGAAAGAGCCAAGTGGACAAAGACGAGTGGACAAGTGGACAAAGACAAGTGGACAAGTGGACAAGTGGTGCTACGTAGGTCCAATGGAGTGTCACTCAGCCATGAAATCCACGTCATGAGGCTGGTAGCAGCATCCTGAGTGGATTTAGGTACGATCATCCTCAGTGAAATAAGTCCCACAAAAAAAGAAACTTATGATATCACTTATCGAGGGAATGTAAAAATCGCTCCCCATGAACGGAATCCCCAAACAGAACAGAGTCACGCTTTTAGAAAACACACTTATGCCTGCTTCAGGGGAAAGGTGAGGTGGGGTGACGCATAAAACTCGAGTTTGAAATGAGCACAGATACCCTTCCGAAAACCGAATATGGAATGGACACGACCTACTCCTTGCTCAATCAACTGGACTCACCAGACCCTGTTCATCGCACAAGTATCTATCCGACTAGTAAGCATCTTAAAAGCTAAGTCTTGATATCTCTGTGTAAGTGCATCAAGGGTGTGTAAAGCGGCCTAAAACCAGCAGGGAAAATCAGCTCAGACCCATTCTGAGGATACATTTCCAACACAAAGAAGAAACAAGCAGGGCAAAACAGAGAGAAATTCTTCCAAAATGCGTTCAGGGACTGGCATGCAACCAGGATTGACCACATCTACAGCCCCAGCGGCAGAAGACATAAGGCTGGACACTCTTGGGGCTGAGACAATTGGTGAGGTTGGGAAAGCAAATGCAGACCCTTGAAAGGAATCCTGCGTGCTCCCCATTCCATGGCTCCCAACTCTCCAGGTTCAACGCAATCTTCCGACAGCGAAAGCACTCATTGGAAACCCAGCGGATGCTACACCGTGGGATCGGGAAAGCTTTCTGAAACTCACCTCAGTTTTCCTCTCCTGGTGCTCGTGTTCTCCATTCAGGCCCCCTTACTAACAATCTCCCCACTTGGAGACTCGGCGCCTTTCCATGCCTCTTTCGTACCGTCTGCAATTTGTCCGCAGGATGAACTGCAAGAGGGGGAACCAATGAGAGACTCGCTGGAGGTGTTTGGTCGGGCACATGTCACTCTCATTTCCCATCACGAAGAAGAATTCACCAGCGGTTCAGCCTGCAACCGCGGATCGACAATAGGGCGTGAAGCCATCCAGCCGTGTTGCGTCCCACTCACAAAAAAGCGACTTGGGAAATGGAGCTCAGGGGCCCTGCACTTCCCAAACCTGCAGAGTTCTAAACGATAACTATCGCCCCAAAATATATTGAGCGCAGGCTACGAAGAGGCGCTGAACGCAAGGCAGAACTGCAGGAAACGGATGTCAACGGGTACATCGGAATGCCCCCGATAGCACATGAAAAGCGCCAGAACGTGGACAATGATGCGGTTGGCCAAAAAGGGCGTATGCGTTTTTTCCTGAATATATTCAGGAAAAAACGCATACGCCCTTTTTGGCCAACCAAGCAACCTGGGAGAGCAAATCAGCACTACAAAGAAATCTCTCGCCCCCCCCCCCGGGGCAAAAGGGCCAGGCGAAAAAAGTCTAAAAACCAGAAAGGCAGGACAGCCCACGGAGTCAAGGGAGCCTTGTTAAGCTGATGGGCGGGATGTCAATGGCCAACAGCCAATCTTCACAAGTGTATCCTCTTTCCCAAACCATGTAAAACACAGAACCACAGAGCATAGGGCACTTCCACACATGGGCGTTGACCTTGGGAAAATGAAAAAATCAACCAGACACAGGGACCCCAAAGTTGAGGGCTGCTGTCTTGACAAGAACCTCCACTCCGGTACACGTTTCATATCCCAGGAAAGAGCCAAGTGGACAAAGACGAGTGGACAAGTGGACAAAGACAAGTGGACAAGTGGACAAGTGGTGCTACGTAGGTCCAATGGAGTGTCACTCAGCCATGAAATCCACGTCATGAGGCTGGTAGCAGCATCCTGAGTGGATTTAGGTACGATCATCCTCAGTGAAATAAGTCCCACAAAAAAAGAAACTTATGATATCACTTATCGAGGGAATGTAAAAATCGCTCCCCATGAACGGAATCCCCAAACAGAACAGAGTCACGCTTTTAGAAAACACACTTATGCCTGCTTCAGGGGAAAGGTGAGGTGCGGTGACGCATAAAATCGAGTTTGAAATGAGCACAGATACCCTTCCGAAAACCGAATATGGAATGGACACGACCTACTCCTTGCTCAATCAACTGGACTCACCAGACCCTGTTCATCGCACAAGTATCTATCCGACTAGTAAGCATCTTAAAAGCTAAGTCTTGATATCTCTGTGTAAGTGCATCAAGGGTGTGTAAAGCGGCCTAAAACCAGCAGGGAAAATCAGCTCAGACCCATTCTGAGGATACATTTCCAACACAAAGAAGAAACAAGCAGGGCAAAACAGAGAGAAATTCTTCCAAAATGCGTTCAGGGACTGGCATGCAACCAGGATTGACCACATCTACGGCCCCAGCGGCAGAAGACATAAGGCTGGACACTCTTGGGGCTGAGACGATTGGTGAGGTTGGGAAAGCAAATGCAGACCCTTGAAAGGAATCCTGCATGCTCCCCATTCCATGGCTCCCAACTCTCCAGGTTCAACGCAATCTTCCGACAGCGAAAGCACTCATTGGAAACCCAGCGGATGCTACACCGTGGGATCGGGAAAGCTTTCTGAAACTCACCTCAGTTTTCCTCTCCTGGTGCTCGTGTTCTCCATTCAGGCCCCCTTACTAACAATCTCCCCACTTGGAGCCTCGGCGCCTTTCCATGCCTCTTTCGTACCGTCTGCAATTTGTCCGCAGGATGAACTGCAAGAGGGGGAACCAATGAGAGACTCGCTGGAGGTGTTTGGTCGGGCACATGTCACTCTCATTTCCCATCACGAAGAAGAATTCACCAGCGGTTCAGCCTGCCACCGCGGATCGACAATAGGGCGAGAAGCCATCCAGCCGTGTTGCGTCCCACTCACAAAAAAGCGACTTGGGAAATGGAGCTCAGGGGCCCTGCACTTCCCAAACCTGCAGAGTTCTAAACGATAACTATCGCCCCAAAATATATTGAGCGCAGGCTACGAAGAGGCGCTGAACGCAAGGCAGAACTGCAGGAAACGGATGTCAACGGGTACATCGGAATGGCCCCGATAGCACATGAAAAGCGCCAGAACGTGGACAATGATGCGGTTGGCCAAAAAGGGCGTATGCGTTTTTTCCTGAATATATTCAGGAAAAAACGCAAACGCCCTTTTTGGCCAACCAAGCAACCTGGGAGAGCAAATCAGCACTACAAAGAAATCTCTCGCCCCCCCCCCCCGGGGCAAAAGGGCCAGGCGAAAAAAGTCTAAAAACCAGAAAGGCAGGACAGCCCACGGAGTCAAGGGAGCCTTGTTAAGCTGATGGGCGGGATGTCAATGGCCAACAGCCAATCTTCACAAGTGTATCCTCTTTCCCAAACCATGTAAAACACAGAACCACAGAGCATAGGGCACTTCCACACATGGGCGTTGACCTTGGGAAAATCAAAAAATCAACCAGACACAGGGACCCCAAAGTTGAGGGCTGCTGTCTTGACAAGAACCTCCACTCCGGTACACGTTTCATATCCCAGGAAAGAGCCAAGTGGACAAAGACGAGTGGACAAGTGGACAAAGACAAGTGGACAAGTGGACAAGTGGTGCTACGTAGGTCCAATGGAGTGTCACTCAGCCATGAAATCCACGTCATGAGGCTGGTAGCAGCATCCTGAGTGGATTTAGGTACGATCATCCTCAGTGAAATCAGTCCCACAAAAAAAGAAACTTATGATATCACTTATCGAGGGAATGTAAAAATCGCTCCCCATGAACGGAATCCCCAAACAGAACAGAGTCACGCTTTTAGAAAACACACTTATGCCTGCTTCAGGGGAAAGGTGAGGTGCGGTGACGCATAAAACTCGAGTTTGAAATGAGCACAGATACCCTTCCGAAAACCGAATATGGAATGGACACGACCTACTCCTTGCTCAATCAACTGGACTCACCAGACCCTGTTCATCGCACAAGTATCTATCCGACTAGTAAGCATCTTAAAAGCTAAGTCTTGATATCTCTGTGTAAGTGCATCAAGGGTGTGTAAAGCGGCCTAAAACCAGCAGGGAAAATCAGCTCAGACCCATTCTGAGGATACATTTCCAACACAAAGAAGAAACAAGCAGGGCAAAACAGAGAGAAATTCTTCCAAAATGCGTTCAGGGACTGGCATGCAACCAGGATTGACCACATCTACGGCCCCAGCGGCAGAAGACATAAGGCTGGACACTCTTGGGGCTGAGACGATTGGTGAGGTTGGGAAAGCAAATGCAGACCCTTGAAAGGAATCCTGCATGCTCCCCATTCCATGGCTCCCAACTCTCCAGGTTCAACGCAATCTTCCGACAGCGAAAGCACTCATTGGAAACCCAGCGGATGCTACACCGTGGGATCGGGAAAGCTTTCTGAAACTCACCTCAGTTTTCCTCTCCTGGTGCTCGTGTTCTCCATTCAGGCCCCCTTACTAACAATCTCCCCACTTGGAGCCTCGGCGCCTTTCCATGCCTCTTTCGTACCGTCTGCAATTTGTCCGCAGGATGAACTGCAAGAGGGGGAACCAATGAGAGACTCGCTGGAGGTGTTTGGTCGGGCACATGTCACTCTCATTTCCCATCACGAAGAAGAATTCACCAGCGGTTCAGCCTGCCACCGCGGATCGACAATAGGGCGAGAAGCCATCCAGCCGTGTTGCGTCCCACTCACAAAAAAGCGACTTGGGAAATGGAGCTCAGGGGCCCTGCACTTCCCAAACCTGCAGAGTTCTAAACGATAACTATCGCCCCAAAATATATTGAGCGCAGGCTACGAAGAGGC
Source organism: Kogia breviceps (assembly GCF_026419965.1). NCBI lineage: Eukaryota > Metazoa > Chordata > Mammalia > Artiodactyla > Physeteridae > Kogia > Kogia breviceps. The sequence goes on along the minus strand of NW_026711939.1, from coordinate 3,435,536 downwards.
GCTGAACGCAAGGCAGAACTGCAGGAAACGGATGTCAACGGGTACATCGGAATGGCCCCGATAGCACATGAAAAGCGCCAGAACGTGGACAATGATGCGGTTGGCCAAAAAGGGCGTATGCGTTTTTTCCTGAATATATTCAGGAAAAAACGCAAACGCCCTTTTTGGCCAACCAAGCAACCTGGGAGAGCAAATCAGCACTACAAAGAAATCTCTCGCCCCCCCCCCCCGGGGCAAAAGGGCCAGGCGAAAAAAGTCTAAAAACCAGAAAGGCAGGACAGCCCACGGAGTCAAGGGAGCCTTGTTAAGCTGATGGGCGGGATGTCAATGGCCAACAGCCAATCTTCACAAGTGTATCCTCTTTCCCAAACCATGTAAAACACAGAACCACAGAGCATAGGGCACTTCCACACATGGGCGTTGACCTTGGGAAAATCAAAAAATCAACCAGACACAGGGACCCCAAAGTTGAGGGCTGCTGTCTTGACAAGAACCTCCACTCCGGTACACGTTTCATATCCCAGGAAAGAGCCAAGTGGACAAAGACGAGTGGACAAGTGGACAAAGACAAGTGGACAAGTGGACAAGTGGTGCTACGTAGGTCCAATGGAGTGTCACTCAGCCATGAAATCCACGTCATGAGGCTGGTAGCAGCATCCTGAGTGGATTTAGGTACGATCATCCTCAGTGAAATCAGTCCCACAAAAAAAGAAACTTATGATATCACTTATCGAGGGAATGTAAAAATCGCTCCCCATGAACGGAATCCCCAAACAGAACAGAGTCACGCTTTTAGAAAACACACTTATGCCTGCTTCAGGGGAAAGGTGAGGTGCGGTGACGCATAAAACTCGAGTTTGAAATGAGCACAGATACCCTTCCGAAAACCGAATATGGAATGGACACGACCTACTCCTTGCTCAATCAACTGGACTCACCAGACCCTGTTCATCGCACAAGTATCTATCCGACTAGTAAGCATCTTAAAAGCTAAGTCTTGATATCTCTGTGTAAGTGCATCAAGTGTGTGTAAAGCGGCCTAAAACCAGCAGGGAAAATCAGCTCAGACCCATTCTGAGGATACATTTCCAACACAAAGAAGAAACAAGCAGGGCAAAACAGAGAGAAATTCTTCCAAAATGCGTTCAGGGACTGGCATGCAACCAGGATTGACCACATCTACAGCCCCAGCGGCAGAAGACATAAGGCTGGACACTCTTGGGGCTGAGACGATTGGTGAGGTTGGGAAAGCAAATGCAGACCCTTGAAAGGAATCCTGCGTGCTCCCCATTCCATGGCTCCCAACTCTCCAGGTTCAACGCAATCTTCCGACAGCGAAAGCACTCATTGGAAACCCAGCGGATGCTACACCGTGGGATCGGGAAAGCTTTCTGAAACTCACCTCAGTTTTCCTCTCCTGGTGCTCGTGTTCTCCATTCAGGCCCCCTTACTAACAATCTCCCCACTTGGAGCCTCGGCGCCTTTCCATGCCTCTTTCGTACCGTCTGCAATTTGTCCGCAGGATGAACTGCAAGAGGGGGAACCAATGAGAGACTCGCTGGAGGTGTTTGGTCGGGCACATGTCACTCTCATTTCCCATCACGAAGAAGAATTCACCAGCGGTTCAGCCTGCAACCGCGGATCGACAATAGGGCGAGAAGCCATCCAGCCGTGTTGCGTCCCACTCACAAAAAAGCGACTTGGGAAATGGAGCTCAGGGGCCCTGCACTTCCCAAACCTGCAGAGTTCTAAACGATAACTATCGCCCCAAAATATATTGAGCGCAGGCTACGAAGAGGCGCTGAACGCAAGGCAGAACTGCAGGAAACGGATGTCAACGGGTACATCGGAATGGCCCCGATAGCACATGAAAAGCGCCAGAACGTGGACAATGATGCGGTTGGCCAAAAAGGGCGTATGCGTTTTTTCCTGAATATATTCAGGAAAAAACGCATACGCCCTTTTTGGCCAACCAAGCAACCTGGGAGAGCAAATCAGCACTACAAAGAAATCTCTCGCCCCCCCCCCACCCCGGGGCAAAAGGGCCAGGCGAAAAAAGTCTAAAAACCAGAAAGGCAGGACAGCCCACGGAGTCAAGGGAGCCTTGTTAAGCTGATGGGCGGGATGTCAATGGCCAACAGCCAATCTTCACAAGTGTATCCTCTTTCCCAAACCATGTAAAACACAGAACCACAGAGCATAGGGCACTTCCACACATGGGCGTTGACCTTGGGAAAATCAAAAAATCAACCAGACACAGGGACCCCAAAGTTGAGGGCTGCTGTCTTGACAAGAACCTCCACTCCGGTACACGTTTCATATCCCAGGAAAGAGCCAAGTGGATAAAGACGAGTGGACAAGTGGACAAAGACAAGTGGACAAGTGGACAAGTGGTGCTACGTAGGTCCAATGGAGTGTCACTCAGCCATGAAATCCACGTCATGAGGCTGGTAGCAGCATCCTGAGTGGATTTAGGTACGATCATCCTCAGTGAAATAAGTCCCACAAAAAAAGAAACTTATGATATCACTTATCGAGGGAATGTAAAAATCCCTCCCCATGAACGGAATCCCCAAACAGAACAGAGTCACGCTTTTAGAAAACACACTTATGCCTGCTTCAGGGGAAAGGTGAGGTGCGGTGACGCATAAAACTCGAGTTTGAAATGAGCACAGATACCCTTCCGAAAACCGAATATGGAATGGACACGACCTACTCCTTGCTCAATCAACTGGACTCACCAGACCCTGTTCATCGCACAAGTATCTATCCGACTAGTAAGCATCTTAAAAGCTAAGTCTTGATATCTCTGTGTAAGTGCATCAAGTGTGTGTAAAGCGGCCTAAAACCAGCAGGGAAAATCAGCTCAGACCCATTCTGAGGATACATTTCCAACACAAAGAAGAAACAAGCAGGGCAAAACAGAGAGAAATTCTTCCAAAATGCGTTCAGGGACTGGCATGCAACCAGGATTGACCACATCTACAGCCCCAGCGGCAGAAGACATAAGGCTGGACACTCTTGGGGCCGAGACGATTGGTGAGGTTGGGAAAGCAAATGCAGACCCTTGAAAGGAATCCTGCGTGCTCCCCATTCCATGGCTCCCAACTCTCCAGGTTCAACGCAATCTTCCGACAGCGAAAGCACTCATTGGAAACCCAGCGGATGCTACACCGTGGGATCGGGAAAGCTTTCTGAAACTCACCTCAGTTTTCCTCTCCTGGTGCTCGTGTTCTCCATTCAGGCCCCCTTACTAACAATCTCCCCACTTGGAGACTCGGCGCCTTTCCATGCCTCTTTCGTACCGTCTGCAATTTGTCCGCAGGATGAACTGCAAGAGGGGGAACCAATGAGAGACTCGCTGGAGGTGTTTGGTCGGGCACATGTCACTCTCATTTCCCATCACGAAGAAGAATTCACCAGCGGTTCAGCCTGCCACCGCGGATCGACAATAGGGCGTGAAGCCATCCAGCCGTGTTGCGTCCCACTCACAAAAAAGCGACTTGGGAAATGGAGCTCAGGGGCCCTGCACTTCCCAAACCTGCAGAGTTCTAAACGATAACTATCGCCCCAAAATATATTGAGCGCAGGCTACGAAGAGGCGCTGAACGCAAGGCAGAACTGCAGGAAACGGATGTCAACGGGTACATCGGAATGGCCCCGATAGCACATGAAAAGCGCCAGAACGTGGACAATGATGCGGTTGGCCAAAAAGGGCGTATGCGTTTTTTCCTGAATATATTCAGGAAAAAACGCATACGCCCTTTTTGGCCAACCAAGCAACCTGGGAGAGCAAATCAGCACTACAAAGAAATCTCTCGCCCCCCCCCGGGGCAAAAGGGCCAGGCGAAAAAAGTCTAAAAACCAGAAAGGCAGGACAGCCCACGGAGTCAAGGGAGCCTTGTTAAGCTGATGGGCGGGATGTCAATGGCCAACAGCCAATCTTCACAAGTGTATCCTCTTTCCCAAACCATGTAAAACACAGAACCACAGAGCATAGGGCACTTCCACACATGGGCGTTGACCTTGGGAAAATGAAAAAATCAACCAGACACAGGGACCCCAAAGTTGAGGGCTGCTGTCTTGACAAGAACCTCCACTCCGGTACACGTTTCATATCCCAGGAAAGAGCCAAGTGGACAAAGACGAGTGGACAAGTGGACAAAGACAAGTGGACAAGTGGACAAGTGGTGCTACGTAGGTCCAATGGAGTGTCACTCAGCCATGAAATCCACGTCATGAGGCTGGTAGCAGCATCCTGAGTGGATTTAGGTACGATCATCCTCAGTGAAATAAGTCCCACAAAAAAAGAAACTTATGATATCACTTATCGAGGGAATGTAAAAATCGCTCCCCATGAACGGAATCCCCAAACAGAACAGAGTCACGCTTTTAGAAAACACACTTATGCCTGCTTCAGGGGAAAGGTGAGGTGCGGTGACGCATAAAACTCGAGTTTGAAATGAGCACAGATACCCTTCCGAAAACCGAATATGGAATGGACACGACCTACTCCTTGCTCAATCAACTGGACTCACCAGACCCTGTTCATCGCACAAGTATCTATCCGACTAGTAAGCATCTTAAAAGCTAAGTCTTGATATCTCTGTGTAAGTGCATCAAGGGTGTGTAAAGCGGCCTAAAACCAGCAGGGAAAATCAGCTCAGACCCATTCTGAGGATACGTTTCCAACACAAAGAAGAAACAAGCAGGGCAAAACAGAGAGAAATTCTTCCAAAATGCGTTCAGGGACTGGCATGCAACCAGGATTGACCACATCTACAGCCCCAGCGGCAGAAGACATAAGGCTGGACACTCTTGGGGCTGAGACGATTGGTGAGGTTGGGAAAGCAAATGCAGACCCTTGAAAGGAATCCTGCGTGCTCCCCATTCCATGGCTCCCAACTCTCCAGGTTCAACGCAATCTTCCGACAGCGAAAGCACTCATTGGAAACCCAGCGGATGCTACACCGTGGGATCGGGAAAGCTTTCTGAAACTCACCTCAGTTTTCCTCTCCTGGTGCTCGTGTTCTCCATTCGGGCCCCCTTACTAACAATCTCCCCACTTGGAGACTCGGCGCCTTTCCATGCCTCTTTCGTACCGTCTGCAATTTGTCCGCAGGATGAACTGCAAGAGGGGGAACCAATGAGAGACTCGCTGGAGGTGTTTGGTCGGGCACATGTCACTCTCATTTCCCATCACGAAGAAGAATTCACCAGCGGTTCAGCCTGCCACCGCGGATCGACAATAGGGCGTGAAGCCATCCAGCCGTGTTGCGTCCCACTCACAAAAAAGCGACTTGGGAAATGGAGCTCAGGGGCCCTGCACTTCCCAAACCTGCAGAGTTCTAAACGATAACTATCGCCCCAAAATATATTGAGGTCAGGCTACGAAGAGGCGCTGAACGCAAGGCAGAACTGCAGGAAACGGATGTCAACGGGTACATCGGAATGGCCCCGATAGCACATGAAAAGCGCCAGAACGTGGACAATGATGCGGTTGGCCAAAAAGGGCGTATGCGTTTTTTCCTGAATATATTCAGGAAAAAACGCATACGCCCTTTTTGGCCAACCAAGCAACCTGGGAGAGCAAATCAGCACTACAAAGAAATCTCTCGCCCCCCCCCGGGGCAAAAGGGCCAGGCGAAAAAAGTCTAAAAACCAGAAAGGCAGGACAGCCCACGGAGTCAAGGGAGCCTTGTTAAGCTGATGGGCGGGATGTCAATGGCCAACAGCCAATCTTCACAAGTGTATCCTCTTTCCCAAACCATGTAAAACACAGAACCACAGAGCATAGGGCACTTCCACACATGGGCGTTGACCTTGGGAAAATGAAAAAATCAACCAGACACAGGGACCCCAAAGTTGAGGGCTGCTGTCTTGACAAGAACCTCCACTCCGGTACACGTTTCATATCCCAGGAAAGAGCCAAGTGGACAAAGACGAGTGGACAAGTGGACAAAGACAAGTGGACAAGTGGACAAGTGGTGCTACGTAGGTCCAATGGAGTGTCACTCAGCCATGAAATCCACGTCATGAGGCTGGTAGCAGCATCCTGAGTGGATTTAGGTACGATCATCCTCAGTGAAATAAGTCCCACAAAAAAAGAAACTTATGATATCACTTATCGAGGGAATGTAAAAATCGCTCCCCATGAACGGAATCCCCAAACAGAACAGAGTCACGCTTTTAGAAAACACACTTATGCCTGCTTCAGGGGAAAGGTGAGGTGCGGTGACGCATAAAACTCGAGTTTGAAATGAGCACAGATACCCTTCCGAAAACCGAATATGGAATGGACACGACCTACTCCTTGCTCAATCAACTGGACTCACCAGACCCTGTTCATCGCACAAGTATCTATCCGACTAGTAAGCATCTTAAAAGCTAAGTCTTGATATCTCTGTGTAAGTGCATCAAGTGTGTGTAAAGCGGCCTAAAACCAGCAGGGAAAATCAGCTCAGACCCATTCTGAGGATACATTTCCAACACAAAGAAGAAACAAGCAGGGCAAAACAGAGAGAAATTCTTCCAAAATGCGTTCAGGGACTGGCATGCAACCAGGATTGACCACATCTACAGCCCCAGCGGCAGAAGACATAAGGCTGGACACTCTTGGGGCTGAGACGATTGGTGAGGTTGGGAAAGCAAATGCAGACCCTTGAAAGGAATCCTGCGTGCTCCCCATTCCATGGCTCCCAACTCTCCAGGTTCAACGCAATCTTCCGACAGCGAAAGCACTCATTGGAAACCCAGCGGATGCTACACCGTGGGATCGGGAAAGCTTTCTGAAACTCACCTCAGTTTTCCTCTCCTGGTGCTCGTGTTCTCCATTCAGGCCCCCTTACTAACAATCTCCCCACTTGGAGACTCGGCGCCTTTCCATGCCTCTTTCGTACCGTCTGCAATTTGTCCGCAGGATGAACTGCAAGAGGGGGAACCAATGAGAGACTCGCTGGAGGTGTTTGGTCGGGCACATGTCACTCTCATTTCCCATCACGAAGAAGAATTCACCAGCGGTTCAGCCTGCAACCGCGGATCGACAATAGGGCATGAAGCCATCCAGCCGTGTTGCGTCCCACTCACAAAAAAGCGACTTGGGAAATGGAGCTCAGGGGCACTGCACTTCCCAAACCTGCAGAGTTCTAAACGATAACTATCGCCCCAAAATATATTGAGGGCAGGCTACGAAGAGGCGCTGAACGCAAGGCAGAACTGCAGGAAACTGATGTCAACGGGTACATCGGAATGGCCCCGATAGCACATGAAAAGCGCCAGAACGTGGACAATGATGCGGTTGGCCAAAAAGGGCGTATGCGTTTTTTCCTGAATATATTCAGGAAAAAACGCATACGCCCTTTTTGGCCAACCAAGCAACCTGGGAGAGCAAATCAGCACTACAAAGAAATCTCTCGCCCCCCCCCCGGGGCAAAAGGGCCAGGCGAAAAAAGTCTAAAAACCAGAAAGGCAGGACAGCCCACGGAGTCAAGGGAGCCTTGTTAAGCTGATGGGCGGGATGTCAATGGCCAACAGCCAATCTTCACAAGTGTATCCTCTTTCCCAAACCATGTAAAACACAGAACCACAGAGCATAGGGCACTTCCACACATGGGCGTTGACCTTGGGAAAATCAAAAAATCAACCAGACACAGGGACCCCAAAGTTGAGGGCTGCTGTCTTGACAAGAACCTCCACTCCGGTACACGTTTCATATCCCAGGAAAGAGCCAAGTGGACAAAGACGAGTGGACAAGTGGACAAAGACAAGTGGACAAGTGGACAAGTGGTGCTACGTAGGTCCAATGGAGTGTCACTCAGCCATGAAATCCACGTCATGAGGCTGGTAGCAGCATCCTGAGTGGATTTAGGTACGATCATCCTCAGTGAAATAAGTCCCACAAAAAAAGAAACTTATGATATCACTTATCGAGGGAATGTAAAAATCGCTCCCCATGAACGGAATCCCCAAACAGAACAGAGTCACGCTTTTAGAAAACACACTTATGCCTGCTTCAGGGGAAAGGTGAGGTGCGGTGACGCATAAAACTCGAGTTTGAAATGAGCACAGATACCCTTCCGAAAACCGAATATGGAATGGACACGACCTACTCCTTGCTCAATCAACTGGACTCACCAGACCCTGTTCATCGCACAAGTATCTATCCGACTAGTAAGCATCTTAAAAGCTAAGTCTTGATATCTCTGTGTAAGTGCATCAAGTGTGTGTAAAGCGGCCTAAAACCAGCAGGGAAAATCAGCTCAGACCCATTCTGAGGATACATTTCCAACACAAAGAAGAAACAAGCAGGGCAAAACAGAGAGAAATTCTTCCAAAATGCGTTCAGGGACTGGCATGCAACCAGGATTGACCACATCTACAGCCCCAGCGGCAGAAGACATAAGGCTGGACACTCTTGGGGCTGAGACGATTGGTGAGGTTGGGAAAGCAAATGCAGACCCTTGAAAGGAATCCTGCGTGCTCCCCATTCCATGGCTCCCAACTCTCCAGGTTCAACGCAATCTTCCGACAGCGAAAGCACTCATTGGAAACCCAGCGGATGCTACACCGTGGGATCGGGAAAGCTTTCTGAAACTCACCTCAGTTTTCCTCTCCTGGTGCTCGTGTTCTCCATTCAGGCCCCCTTACTAACAATCTCCCCACTTGGAGACTCGGCGCCTTTCCATGCCTCTTTCGTACCGTCTGCAATTTGTCCGCAGGATGAACTGCAAGAGGGGGAACCAATGAGAGACTCGCTGGAGGTGTTTGGTCGGGCACATGTCACTCTCATTTCCCATCACGAAGAAGAATTCACCAGCGGTTCAGCCTGCCACCGCGGATCGACAATAGGGCGTGAAGCCATCCAGCCGTGTTGCGTCCCACTCACAAAAAAGCGACTTGGGAAATGGAGCTCAGGGGCCCTGCACTTCCCAAACCTGCAGAGTTCTAAACGATAACTATCGCCCCAAAATATATTGAGCGCAGGCTACGAAGAGGCGCTGAACGCAAGGCAGAACTGCAGGAAACGGATGTCAACGGGTACATCAGAATGGCCCCGATAGCACATGAAAAGCGCCCGAACGTGGACAATGATGCGGTTGGCCAAAAAGGGCGTATGCGTTTTTTCCTGAATATATTCAGGAAAAAACGCATACGCCCTTTTTGGCCAACCAAGCAACCTGGGAGAGCAAATCAGCACTACAAAGAAATCTCTCGCCCCCCCCCCCGGGGCAAAAGGGCCAGGCGAAAAAAGTCTAAAAACCAGAAAGGCAGGACAGCCCACGGAGTCAAGGGAGCCTTGTTAAGCTGATGGGCGGGATGTCAATGGCCAACAGCCAATCTTCACAAGTGTATCCTCTTTCCCAAACCATGTAAAACACAGAACCACAGAGCATAGGGCACTTCCACACATGGGCGTTGACCTTGGGAAAATGAAAAAATCAACCAGACACAGGGACCCCAAAGTTGAGGGCTGCTGTCTTGACAAGAACCTCCACTCCGGTACACGTTTCATATCCCAGGAAAGAGCCAAGTGGACAAAGACGAGTGGACAAGTGGACAAAGACAAGTGGACAAGTGGACAAGTGGTGCTACGTAGGTCCAATGGAGTGTCACTCAGCCATGAAATCCACGTCATGAGGCTGGTAGCAGCATCCTGAGTGGATTTAGGTACGATCATCCTCAGTGAAATCAGTCCCACAAAAAAAGAAACTTATGATATCACTTATCGAGGGAATGTAAAAATCGCTCCCCATGAACGGAATCCCCAAACAGAACAGAGTCACGCTTTTAGAAAACACACTTATGCCTGCTTCAGGGGAAAGGTGAGGTGCGGTGACGCATAAAACTCGAGTTTGAAATGAGCACAGATACCCTTCCGAAAACCGAATATGGAATGGACACGACCTACTCCTTGCTCAATCAACTGGACTCACCAGACCCTGTTCATCGCACAAGTATCTATCCGACTAGTAAGCATCTTAAAAGCTAAGTCTTGATATCTCTGTGTAAGTGCATCAAGTGTGTGTAAAGCGGCCTAAAACCAGCAGGGAAAATCAGCTCAGACCCATTCTGAGGATACATTTCCAACACAAAGAAGAAACAAGCAGGGCAAAACAGAGAGAAATTCTTCCAAAATGCGTTCAGGGACTGGCATGCAACCAGGATTGACCACATCTACAGCCCCAGCGGCAGAAGACATAAGGCTGGACACTCTTGGGGCTGAGACGATTGGTGAGGTTGGGAAAGCAAATGCAGACCCTTGAAAGGAATCCTGCGTGCTCCCCATTCCATGGCTCCCAACTCTCCAGGTTCAACGCAATCTTCCGACAGCGAAAGCACTCATTGGAAACCCAGCGGATGCTACACCGTGGGATCGGGAAAGCTTTCTGAAACTCACCTCAGTTTTCCTCTCCTGGTGCTCGTGTTCTCCATTCAGGCCCCCTTACTAACAATCTCCCCACTTGGAGACTCGGCGCCTTTCCATGCCTCTTTCGTACCGTCTGCAATTTGTCCGCAGGATGAACTGCAAGAGGGGGAACCAATGAGAGACTCGCTGGAGGTGTTTGGTCGGGCACATGTCACTCTCATTTCCCATCACGAAGAAGAATTCACCAGCGGTTCAGCCTGCAACCGCAGATCGACAATAGGGCGTGAAGCCATCCAGCCGTGTTGCGTCCCACTCACAAAAAAGCGACTTGGGAAATGGAGCTCAGGGGCCCTGCACTTCCCAAACCTGCAGAGTTCTAAACGATAACTATCGCCCCAAAATATATTGAGGTCAGGCTACGAAGAGGCGCTGAACGCAAGGCAGAACTGCAGGAAACGGATGTCAACGGGTACATCGGAATGGCCCCGATAGCACATGAAAAGCGCCAGAACGTGGACAATGATGCGGTTGGCCAAAAAGGGCGTATGCGTTTTTTCCTGAATATATTCAGGAAAAAACGCATACGCCCTTTTTGGCCAACCAAGCAACCTGGGAGAGCAAATCAGCACTACAAAGAAATCTCTCGCCCCCCCCCCCCCGGGGCAAAAGGGCCAGGCGAAAAAAGTCTAAAAACCAGAAAGGCAGGACAGCCCACGGAGTCAAGGGAGCCTTGTTAAGCTGATGGGCGGGATGTCAATGGCCAACAGCCAATCTTCACAAGTGTATCCTCTTTCCCAAACCATGTAAAACACAGAACCACAGAGCATAGGGCACTTCCACACATGGGCGTTGACCTTGGGAAAATGAAAAAATCAACCAGACACAGGGACCCCAAAGTTGAGGGCTGCTGTCTTGACAAGAACCTCCACTCCGGTACACGTTTCATATCCCAGGAAAGAGCCAAGTGGACAAAGACGAGTGGACAAGTGGACAAAGACAAGTGGACAAGTGGACAAGTGGTGCTACGTAGGTCCAATGGAGTGTCACTCAGCCATGAAATCCACGTCATGAGGCTGGTAGCAGCATCCTGAGTGGATTTAGGTACGATCATCCTCAGTGAAATCAGTCCCACAAAAAAAGAAACTTATGATATCACTTATCGAGGGAATGTAAAAATCGCTCCCCATGCACTGAATCCCCAAACAGAACAGAGTCACGCTTTTAGAAAACACACTTATGCCTGCTTCAGGGGAAAGGTGAGGTGCGGTGACGCATAAAACTCGAGTTTGAAATGAGCACAGATACCCTTCCGAAAACCGAATATGGAATGGACACGACCTACTCCTTGCTCAATCAACTGGACTCACCAGACCCTGTTCATCGCACAAGTATCTATCCGACTAGTAAGCATCTTAAAAGCTAAGTCTTGATATCTCTGTGTAAGTGCATCAAGTGTGTGTAAAGCGGCCTAAAACCAGCAGGGAAAATCAGCTCAGACCCATTCTGAGGATACATTTCCAACATAAAGAAGAAACAAGCAGGGCAAAACAGAGAGAAATTCTTCCAAAATGCGTTCAGGGACTGGCATGCAACCAGGATTGACCACATCTACAGCCCCAGCGGCAGAAGACATAAGGCTGGACACTCTTGGGGCTGAGACGATTGGTGAGGTTGGGAAAGCAAATGCAGACCCTTGAAAGGAATCCTGCGTGCTCCCCATTCCATGGCTCCCAACTCTCCAGGTTCAACGCAATCTTCCGACAGCGAAAGCACTCATTGGAAACCCAGCGGATGCTACACCGTGGGATCGGGAAAGCTTTCTGAAACTCACCTCAGTTTTCCTCTCCTGGTGCTCGTGTTCTCCATTCAGGCCCCCTTACTAACAATCTCCCCACTTGGAGACTCGGCGCCTTTCCATGCCTCTTTCGTACCGTCTGCAATTTGTCCGCAGGATGAACTGCAAGAGGGGGAACCAATGAGAGACTCGCTGGAGGTGTTTGGTCGGGCACATGTCACTCTCATTTCCCATCACGAAGAAGAATTCACCAGCGGTTCAGCCTGCCACCGCGGATCGACAATAGGGCGTGAAGCCATCCAGCCGTGTTGCGTCCCACTCACAAAAAAGCGACTTGGGAAATGGAGCTCAGGGGCCCTGCACTTCCCAAACCTGCAGAGTTCTAAACGATAACTATCGCCCCAAAATATATTGAGCGCAGGCTACGAAGAGGCGCTGAACGCAAGGCAGAACTGCAGGAAACGGATGTCAACGGGTACATCGGAATGGCCCCGATAGCACATGAAAAGCGCCAGAACGTGGACAATGATGCGGTTGGCCAAAAAGGGCGTATGCGTTTTTTCCTGAATATATTCAGGAAAAAACGCATACGCCCTTTTTGGCCAACCAAGCAACCTGGGAGAGCAAATCAGCACTACAAAGAAATCTCTCGCCCCCCCCCGGGGCAAAAGGGCCAGGCGAAAAAAGTCTAAAAACCAGAAAGGCAGGACAGCCCACGGAGTCAAGGGAGCCTTGTTAAGCTGATGGGCGGGATGTCAATGGCCAACAGCCAATCTTCACAAGTGTATCCTCTTTCCCAAACCATGTAAAACACAGAACCACAGAGCATAGGGCACTTCCACACATGGGCGTTGACCTTGGGAAAATGAAAAAATCAACCAGACACAGGGACCCCAAAGTTGAGGGCTGCTGTCTTGACAAGAACCTCCACTCCGGTACACGTTTCATATCCCAGGAAAGAGCCAAGTGGACAAAGACGAGTGGACAAGTGGACAAAGACAAGTGGACAAGTGGACAAGTGGTGCTACGTAGGTCCAATGGAGTGTCACTCAGCCATGAAATCCACGTCATGAGGCTGGTAGCAGCATCCTGAGTGGATTTAGGTACGATCATCCTCAGTGAAATCAGTCCCACAAAAAAAGAAACTTATGATATCACTTATCGAGGGAATGTAAAAATCGCTCCCCATGAACGGAATCCCCAAACAGAACAGAGTCACGCTTTTAGAAAACACACTTATGCCTGCTTCAGGGGAAAGGTGAGGTGCGGTGACGCATAAAACTCGAGTTTGAAATGAGCACAGATACCCTTCCGAAAACCGAATATGGAATGGACACGACCTACTCCTTGCTCAATCAACTGGACTCACCAGACCCTGTTCATCGCACAAGTATCTATCCGACTAGTAAGCATCTTAAAAGCTAAGTCTTGATATCTCTGTGTAAGTGCATCAAGTGTGTGTAAAGCGGCCTAAAACCAGCAGGGAAAATCAGCTCAGACCCATTCTGAGGATACATTTCCAACACAAAGAAGAAACAAGCAGGGCAAAACAGAGAGAAATTCTTCCAAAATGCGTTCAGGGACTGGCATGCAACCAGGATTGACCACATCTACAGCCCCAGCGGCAGAAGACATAAGGCTGGACACTCTTGGGGCTGAGACGATTGGTGAGGTTGGGAAAGCAAATGCAGACCCTTGAAAGGAATCCTGCGTGCTCCCCATTCCATGGCTCCCAACTCTCCAGGTTCAACGCAATCTTCCGACAGCGAAAGCACTCATTGGAAACCCAGCGGATGCTACACCGTGGGATCGGGAAAGCTTTCTGAAACTCACCTCAGTTTTCCTCTCCTGGTGCTCGTGTTCTCCATTCAGGCCCCCTTACTAACAATCTCCCCACTTGGAGACTCGGCGCCTTTCCATGCCTCTTTCGTACCGTCTGCAATTTGTCCGCAGGATGAACTGCAAGAGGGGGAACCAATGAGAGACTCGCTGGAGGTGTTTGGTCGGGCACATGTCACTCTCATTTCCCATCACGAAGAAGAATTCACCAGCGGTTCAGCCTGCCACCGCGGATCGACAATAGGGCGTGAAGCCATCCAGCCGTGTTGCGTCCCACTCACAAAAAAGCGACTTGGGAAATGGAGCTCAGGGGCCCTGCACTTCCCAAACCTGCAGAGTTCTAAACGATAACTATCGCCCCAAAATATATTGAGCGCAGGCTACGAAGAGGCGCTGAACGCAAGGCAGAACTGCAGGAAACGGATGTCAACGGGTACATCAGAATGGCCCCGATAGCACATGAAAAGCGCCCGAACGTGGACAATGATGCGGTTGGCCAAAAAGGGCGTATGCGTTTTTTCCTGAATATATTCAGGAAAAAACGCATACGCCCTTTTTGGCCAACCAAGCAACCTGGGAGAGCAAATCAGCACTACAAAGAAATCTCTCGCCCCCCCCCCCCGGGGCAAAAGGGCCAGGCGAAAAAAGTCTAAAAACCAGAAAGGCAGGACAGCCCACGGAGTCAAGGGAGCCTTGTTAAGCTGATGGGCGGGATGTCAATGGCCAACAGCCAATCTTCACAAGTGTATCCTCTTTCCCAAACCATGTAAAACACAGAACCACAGAGCATAGGGCACTTCCACACATGGGCGTTGACCTTGGGAAAATGAAAAAATCAACCAGACACAGGGACCCCAAAGTTGAGGGCTGCTGTCTTGACAAGAACCTCCACTCCGGTACACGTTTCATATCCCAGGAAAGAGCCAAGTGGACAAAGACGAGTGGACAAGTGGACAAAGACAAGTGGACAAGTGGACAAGTGGTGCTACGTAGGTCCAATGGAGTGTCACTCAGCCATGAAATCCACGTCATGAGGCTGGTAGCAGCATCCTGAGTGGATTTAGGTACGATCATCCTCAGTGAAATCAGTCCCACAAAAAAAGAAACTTATGATATCACTTATCGAGGGAATGTAAAAATCGCTCCCCATGAACGGAATCCCCAAACAGAACAGAGTCACGCTTTTAGAAAACACACTTATGCCTGCTTCAGGGGAAAGGTGAGGTGCGGTGACGCATAAAACTCGAGTTTGAAATGAGCACAGATACCCTTCCGAAAACCGAATATGGAATGGACACGACCTACTCCTTGCTCAATCAACTGGACTCACCAGACCCTGTTCATCGCACAAGTATCTATCCGACTAGTAAGCATCTTAAAAGCTAAGTCTTGATATCTCTGTGTAAGTGCATCAAGTGTGTGTAAAGCGGCCTAAAACCAGCAGGGAAAATCAGCTCAGACCCATTCTGAGGATACATTTCCAACACAAAGAAGAAACAAGCAGGGCAAAACAGAGAGAAATTCTTCCAAAATGCGTTCAGGGACTGGCATGCAACCAGGATTGACCACATCTACAGCCCCAGCGGCAGAAGACATAAGGCTGGACACTCTTGGGGCTGAGACGATTGGTGAGGTTGGGAAAGCAAATGCAGACCCTTGAAAGGAATCCTGCGTGCTCCCCATTCCATGGCTCCCAACTCTCCAGGTTCAACGCAATCTTCCGACAGCGAAAGCACTCATTGGAAACCCAGCGGATGCTACACCGTGGGATCGGGAAAGCTTTCTGAAACTCACCTCAGTTTTCCTCTCCTGGTGCTCGTGTTCTCCATTCAGGCCCCCTTACTAACAATCTCCCCACTTGGAGACTCGGCGCCTTTCCATGCCTCTTTCGTACCGTCTGCAATTTGTCCGCAGGATGAACTGCAAGAGGGGGAACCAATGAGAGACTCGCTGGAGGTGTTTGGTCGGGCACATGTCACTCTCATTTCCCATCACGAAGAAGAATTCACCAGCGGTTCAGCCTGCAACCGCGGATCGACAATAGGGCGTGAAGCCATCCAGCCGTGTTGCGTCCCACTCACAAAAAAGCGACTTGGGAAATGGAGCTCAGGGGCCCTGCACTTCCCAAACCTGCAGAGTTCTAAACGATAACTATCGCCCCAAAATATATTGAGGTCAGGCTACGAAGAGGCGCTGAACGCAAGGCAGAACTGCAGGAAACGGATGTCAACGGGTACATCGGAATGGCCCCGATAGCACATGAAAAGCGCCAGAACGTGGACAATGATGCGGTTGGCCAAAAAGGGCGTATGCGTTTTTTCCTGAATATATTCAGGAAAAAACGCATACGCCCTTTTTGGCCAACCAAGCAACCTGGGAGAGCAAATCAGCACTACAAAGAAATCTCTCGCCCCCCCCCCCCCGGGGCAAAAGGGCCAGGCGATAAAAGTCTAAAAACCAGAAAGGCAGGACAGCCCACGGAGTCAAGGGAGCCTTGTTAAGCTGATGGGCGGGATGTCAATGGCCAACAGCCAATCTTCACAAGTGTATCCTCTTTCCCAAACCATGGAAAACACAGAACCACAGAGCATAGGGCACTTCCACACATGGGCGTTGACCTTGGGAAAATGAAAAAATCAACCAGACACAGGGACCCCAAAGTTGAGGGCTGCTGTCTTGACAAGAACCTCCACTCCGGTACACGTTTCATATCCCAGGAAAGAGCCAAGTGGACAAAGACGAGTGGACAAGTGGACAAAGACAAGTGGACAAGTGGACAAGTGGTGCTACGTAGGTCCAATGGAGTGTCACTCAGCCATGAAATCCACGTCATGAGGCTGGTAGCAGCATCCTGAGTGGATTTAGGTACGATCATCCTCAGTGAAATAAGTCCCACAAAAAAAGAAACTTATGATATCACTTATCGAGGGAATGTAAAAATCGCTCCCCATGCACTGAATCCCCAAACAGAACAGAGTCACGCTTTTAGAAAACACACTTATGCCTGCTTCAGGGGAAAGGTGAGGTGCGGTGACGCATAAAACTCGAGTTTGAAATGAGCACAGATACCCTTCCGAAAACCGAATATGGAATGGACACGACCTACTCCTTGCTCAATCAACTGGACTCACCAGACCCTGTTCATCGCACAAGTATCTATCCGACTAGTAAGCATCTTAAAAGCTAAGTCTTGATATCTCTGTGTAAGTGCATCAAGGGTGTGTAAAGCGGCCTAAAACCAGCAGGGAAAATCAGCTCAGACCCATTCTGAGGATACATTTCCAACACAAAGAAGAAACAAGCAGGGCAAAACAGAGAGAAATTCTTCCAAAATGCGTTCAGGGACTGGCATGCAACCAGGATTGACCACATCTACAGCCCCAGCGGCAGAAGACATAAGGCTGGACACTCTTGGGGCTGAGACGATTGGTGAGGTTGGGAAAGCAAATGCAGACCCTTGAAAGGAATCCTGCGTGCTCCCCATTCCATGGCTCCCAACTCTCCAGGTTCAACGCAATCTTCCGACAGCGAAAGCACTCATTGGAAACCCAGCGGATGCTACACCGTGGGATCGGGAAAGCTTTCTGAAACTCACCTCAGTTTTCCTCTCCTGGTGCTCGTGTTCTCCATTCAGGCCCCCTTACTAACAATCTCCCCACTTGGAGTCTCGGCGCCTTTCCATGCCTCTTTCGTACCGTCTGCAATTTGTCCGCAGGATGAACTGCAAGAGGGGGAACCAATGAGAGACTCGCTGGAGGTGTTTGGTCGGGCACATGTCACTCTCATTTCCCATCACGAAGAAGAATTCACCAGCGGTTCAGCCTGCCACCGCGGATCGACAATAGGGCGTGAAGCCATCCAGCCGTGTTGCGTCCCACTCACAAAAAAGCGACTTGGGAAATGGAGCTCAGGGGCCCTGCACTTCCCAAACCTGCAGAGTTCTAAACGATAACTATCGCCCCAAAATATATTGAGCGCAGGCTACGAAGAGGCGCTGAACGCAAGGCAGAACTGCAGGAAACGGATGTCAACGGGTACATCGGAATG
This sequence comes from Kogia breviceps, assembly GCF_026419965.1. Classification (NCBI taxonomy): domain Eukaryota; kingdom Metazoa; phylum Chordata; class Mammalia; order Artiodactyla; family Physeteridae; genus Kogia; species Kogia breviceps. Next base: position 3,417,489 of record NW_026711939.1, on the reverse strand, counting down.
GCCCCGATAGCACATGAAAAGCGCCAGAACGTGGACAATGATGCGGTTGGCCAAAAAGGGCGTATGCGTTTTTTCCTGAATATATTCAGGAAAAAACGCATACGCCCTTTTTGGCCAACCAAGCAACCTGGGAGAGCAAATCAGCACTACAAAGAAATCTCTCGCCCCCCCCCCCCCGGGGCAAAAGGGCCAGGCGAAAAAAGTCTAAAAACCAGAAAGGCAGGACAGCCCACGGAGTCAAGGGAGCCTTGTTAAGCTGATGGGCGGGATGTCAATGGCCAACAGCCAATCTTCACAAGTGTATCCTCTTTCCCAAACCATGTAAAACACAGAACCACAGAGCATAGGGCACTTCCACACATGGGCGTTGACCTTGGGAAAATGAAAAAATCAACCAGACACAGGGACCCCAAAGTTGAGGGCTGCTGTCTTGACAAGAACCTCCACTCCGGTACACGTTTCATATCCCAGGAAAGACCAAGTGGACAAAGACGAGTGGACAAGTGGACAAAGACAAGTGGACAAGTGGACAAGTGGTGCTACGTAGGTCCAATGGAGTGTCACTCAGCCATGAAATCCACGTCATGAGGCTGGTAGCAGCATCCTGAGTGGATTTAGGTACGATCATCCTCAGTGAAATAAGTCCCACAAAAAAAGAAACTTATGATATCACTTATCGAGGGAATGTAAAAATCGCTCCCCATGAACGGAATCCCCAAACAGAACAGAGTCACGCTTTTAGAAAACACACTTATGCCTGCTTCAGGGGAAAGGTGAGGTGCGGTGACGCATAAAACTCGAGTTTGAAATGAGCACAGATACCCTTCCGAAAACCGAATATGGAATGGACACGACCTACTCCTTGCTCAATCAACTGGACTCACCAGACCCTGTTCATCGCACAAGTATCTATCCGACTAGTAAGCATCTTAAAAGCTAAGTCTTGATATCTCTGTGTAAGTGCATCAAGTGTGTGTAAAGCGGCCTAAAACCAGCAGGGAAAATCAGCTCAGACCCATTCTGAGGATACATTTCCAACACAAAGAAGAAACAAGCAGGGCAAAACAGAGAGAAATTCTTCCAAAATGCGTTCAGGGACTGGCATGCAACCAGGATTGACCACATCTACAGCCCCAGCGGCAGAAGACATAAGGCTGGACACTCTTGGGGCTGAGACGATTGGTGAGGTTGGGAAAGCAAATGCAGACCCTTGAAAGGAATCCTGCGTGCTCCCCATTCCATGGCTCCCAACTCTCCAGGTTCAACGCAATCTTCCGACAGCGAAAGCACTCATTGGAAACCCAGCGGATGCTACACCGTGGGATCGGGAAAGCTTTCTGAAACTCACCTCAGTTTTCCTCTCCTGGTGCTCGTGTTCTCCATTCAGGCCCCCTTACTAACAATCTCCCCACTTGGAGACTCGGCGCCTTTCCATGCCTCTTTCGTACCGTCTGCAATTTGTCCGCAGGATGAACTGCAAGAGGGGGAACCAATGAGAGACTCGCTGGAGGTGTTTGGTCGGGCACATGTCACTCTCATTTCCCATCACGAAGAAGAATTCACCAGCGGTTCAGCCTGCCACCGCGGATCGACAATAGGGCGTGAAGCCATCCAGCCGTGTTGCGTCCCACTCACAAAAAAGCGACTTGGGAAATGGAGCTCAGGGGCCCTGCACTTCCCAAACCTGCAGAGTTCTAAACGATAACTATCGCCCCAAAATATATTGAGGTCAGGCTACGAAGAGGCGCTGAACGCAAGGCAGAACTGCAGGAAACGGATGTCAACGGGTACATCGGAATGGCCCCGATAGCACATGAAAAGCGCCAGAACGTGGACAATGATGCGGTTGGCCAAAAAGGGCGTATGCGTTTTTTCCTGAATATATTCAGGAAAAAACGCATACGCCCTTTTTGGCCAACCAAGCAACCTGGGAGAGCAAATCAGCACTACAAAGAAATCTCTCGCCCCCCCCCCGGGGCAAAAGGGCCAGGCGAAAAAAGTCTAAAATCCAGAAAGGCAGGACAGCCCACGGAGTCAAGGGAGCCTTGTTAAGCTGATGGGCGGGATGTCAATGGCCAACAGCCAATCTTCACAAGTGTATCCTCTTTCCCAAACCATGTAAAACACAGAACCACAGAGCATAGGGCACTTCCACACATGGGCGTTGACCTTGGGAAAATGAAAAAATCAACCAGACACAGGGACCCCAAAGTTGAGGGCTGCTGTCTTGACAAGAACCTCCACTCCGGTACACGTTTCATATCCCAGGAAAGAGCCAAGTGGACAAAGACGAGTGGACAAGTGGACAAAGACAAGTGGACAAGTGGACAAGTGGTGCTACGTAGGTCCAATGGAGTGTCACTCAGCCATGAAATCCACGTCATGAGGCTGGTAGCAGCATCCTGAGTGGATTTAGGTACGATCATCCTCAGTGAAATAAGTCCCACAAAAAAAGAAACTTATGATATCACTTATCGAGGGAATGTAAAAATCGCTCCCCATGAACGGAATCCCCAAACAGAACAGAGTCACGCTTTTAGAAAACACACTTATGCCTGCTTCAGGGGAAAGGTGAGGTGCGGTGACGCATAAAACTCGAGTTTGAAATGAGCACAGATACCCTTCCGAAAACCGAATATGGAATGGACACGACCTACTCCTTGCTCAATCAACTGGACTCACCAGACCCTGTTCATCGCACAAGTATCTATCCGACTAGTAAGCATCTTAAAAGCTAAGTCTTGATATCTCTGTGTAAGTGCATCAAGTGTGTGTAAAGCGGCCTAAAACCAGCAGGGAAAATCAGCTCAGACCCATTCTGAGGATACATTTCCAACATAAAGAAGAAACAAGCAGGGCAAAACAGAGAGAAATTCTTCCAAAATGCGTTCAGGGACTGGCATGCAACCAGGATTGACCACATCTACAGCCCCAGCGGCAGAAGACATAAGGCTGGACACTCTTGGGGCTGAGACGATTGGTGAGGTTGGGAAAGCAAATGCAGACCCTTGAAAGGAATCCTGCGTGCTCCCCATTCCATGGCTCCCAACTCTCCAGGTTCAACGCAATCTTCCGACAGCGAAAGCACTCATTGGAAACCCAGCGGATGCTACACCGTGGGATCGGGAAAGCTTTCTGAAACTCACCTCAGTTTTCCTCTCCTGGTGCTCGTGTTCTCCATTCAGGCCCCCTTACTAACAATCTCCCCACTTGGAGACTCGGCGCCTTTCCATGCCTCTTTCGTACCGTCTGCAATTTGTCCGCAGGATGAACTGCAAGAGGGGGAACCAATGAGAGACTCGCTGGAGGTGTTTGGTCGGGCACATGTCACTCTCATTTCCCATCACGAAGAAGAATTCACCAGCGGTTCAGCCTGCCACCGCGGATCGACAATAGGGCGTGAAGCCATCCAGCCGTGTTGCGTCCCACTCACAAAAAAGCGACTTGGGAAATGGAGCTCAGGGGCCCTGCACTTCCCAAACCTGCAGAGTTCTAAACGATAACTATCGCCCCAAAATATATTGAGCGCAGGCTACGAAGAGGCGCTGAACGCAAGGCAGAACTGCAGGAAACGGATGTCAACGGGTACATCAGAATGGCCCCGATAGCACATGAAAAGCGCCCGAACGTGGACAATGATGCGGTTGGCCAAAAAGGGCGTATGCGTTTTTTCCTGAATATATTCAGGAAAAAACGCATACGCCCTTTTTGGCCAACCAAGCAACCTGGGAGAGCAAATCAGCACTACAAAGAAATCTCTCGCCCCCCCCCCCCGGGGCAAAAGGGCCAGGCGAAAAAAGTCTAAAAACCAGAAAGGCAGGACAGCCCACGGAGTCAAGGGAGCCTTGTTAAGCTGATGGGCGGGATGTCAATGGCCAACAGCCAATCTTCACAAGTGTATCCTCTTTCCCAAACCATGTAAAACACAGAACCACAGAGCATAGGGCACTTCCACACATGGGCGTTGACCTTGGGAAAATGAAAAAATCAACCAGACACAGGGACCCCAAAGTTGAGGGCTGCTGTCTTGACAAGAACCTCCACTCCGGTACACGTTTCATATCCCAGGAAAGAGCCAAGTGGACAAAGACGAGTGGACAAGTGGACAAAGACAAGTGGACAAGTGGACAAGTGGTGCTACGTAGGTCCAATGGAGTGTCACTCAGCCATGAAATCCACGTCATGAGGCTGGTAGCAGCATCCTGAGTGGATTTAGGTACGATCATCCTCAGTGAAATAAGTCCCACAAAAAAAGAAACTTATGATATCACTTATCGAGGGAATGTAAAAATCGCTCCCCATGAACGGAATCCCCAAACAGAACAGAGTCACGCTTTTAGAAAACACACTTATGCCTGCTTCAGGGGAAAGGTGAGGTGCGGTGACGCATAAAACTCGAGTTTGAAATGAGCACAGATACCCTTCCGAAAACCGAATATGGAATGGACACGACCTACTCCTTGCTCAATCAACTGGACTCACCAGACCCTGTTCATCGCACAAGTATCTATCCGACTAGTAAGCATCTTAAAAGCTAAGTCTTGATATCTCTGTGTAAGTGCATCAAGTGTGTGTAAAGCGGCCTAAAACCAGCAGGGAAAATGAGCTCAGACCCATTCTGAGGATACATTTCCAACACAAAGAAGAAACAAGCAGGGCAAAACAGAGAGAAATTCTTCCAAAATGCGTTCAGGGACTGGCATGCAACCAGGATTGACCACATCTACAGCCCCAGCGGCAGAAGACATAAGGCTGGACACTCTTGGGGCTGAGACGATTGGTGAGGTTGGGAAAGCAAATGCAGACCCTTGAAAGGAATCCTGCGTGCTCCCCATTCCATGGCTCCCAACTCTCCAGGTTCAACGCAATCTTCCGACAGCGAAAGCACTCATTGGAAACCCAGCGGATGCTACACCGTGGGATCGGGAAAGCTTTCTGAAACTCACCTCAGTTTTCCTCTCCTGGTGCTCGTGTTCTCCATTCAGGCCCCCTTACTAACAATCTCCCCACTTGGAGACTCGGCGCCTTTCCATGCCTCTTTCGTACCGTCTGCAATTTGTCCGCAGGATGAACTGCAAGAGGGGGAACCAATGAGAGACTCGCTGGAGGTGTTTGGTCGGGCACATGTCACTCTCATTTCCCATCACGAAGAAGAATTCACCAGCGGTTCAGCCTGCAACCGCGGATCGACAATAGGGCGTGAAGCCATCCAGCCGTGTTGCGTCCCACTCACAAAAAAGCGACTTGGGAAATGGAGCTCAGGGGCCCTGCACTTCCCAAACCTGCAGAGTTCTAAACGATAACTATCGCCCCAAAATATATTGAGGTCAGGCTACGAAGAGGCGCTGAACGCAAGGCAGAACTGCAGGAAACGGATGTCAACGGGTACATCGGAATGGCCCCGATAGCACATGAAAAGCGCCAGAACGTGGACAATGATGCGGTTGGCCAAAAAGGGCGTATGCGTTTTTTCCTGAATATATTCAGGAAAAAACGCATACGCCCTTTTTGGCCAACCAAGCAACCTGGGAGAGCAAATCAGCACTACAAAGAAATCTCTCGCCCCCCCCCCCCCCGGGGCAAAAGGGCCAGGCGAAAAAAGTCTAAAAACCAGAAAGGCAGGACAGCCCACGGAGTCAAGGGAGCCTTGTTAAGCTGATGGGCGGGATGTCAATGGCCAACAGCCAATCTTCACAAGTGTATCCTCTTTCCCAAACCATGGAAAACACAGAACCACAGAGCATAGGGCACTTCCACACATGGGCGTTGACCTTGGGAAAATGAAAAAATCAACCAGACACAGGGACCCCAAAGTTGAGGGCTGCTGTCTTGACAAGAACCTCCACTCCGGTACACGTTTCATATCCCAGGAAAGAGCCAAGTGGACAAAGACGAGTGGACAAGTGGACAAAGACAAGTGGACAAGTGGACAAGTGGTGCTACGTAGGTCCAATGGAGTGTCACTCAGCCATGAAATCCACGTCATGAGGCTGGTAGCAGCATCCTGAGTGGATTTAGGTACGATCATCCTCAGTGAAATAAGTCCCACAAAAAAAGAAACTTATGATATCACTTATCGAGGGAATGTAAAAATCGCTCCCCATGAACGGAATCCCCAAACAGAACAGAGTCACGCTTTTAGAAAACACACTTATGCCTGCTTCAGGGGAAAGGTGAGGTGCGGTGACGCATAAAACTCGAGTTTGAAATGAGCACAGATACCCTTCCGAAAACCGAATATGGAATGGACACGACCTACTCCTTGCTCAATCAACTGGACTCACCAGACCCTGTTCATCGCACAAGTATCTATCCGACTAGTAAGCATCTTAAAAGCTAAGTCTTGATATCTCTGTGTAAGTGCATCAAGGGTGTGTAAAGCGGCCTAAAACCAGCAGGGAAAATCAGCTCAGACCCATTCTGAGGATACATTTCCAACACAAAGAAGAAACAAGCAGGGCAAAACAGAGAGAAATTCTTCCAAAATGCGTTCAGGGACTGGCATGCAACCAGGATTGACCACATCTACAGCCCCAGCGGCAGAAGACATAAGGCTGGACACTCTTGGGGCTGAGACGATTGGTGAGGTTGGGAAAGCAAATGCAGACCCTTGAAAGGAATCCTGCGTGCTCCCCATTCCATGGCTCCCAACTCTCCAGGTTCAACGCAATCTTCCGACAGCGAAAGCACTCATTGGAAACCCAGCGGATGCTACACCGTGGGATCGGGAAAGCTTTCTGAAACTCACCTCAGTTTTCCTCTCCTGGTGCTCGTGTTCTCCATTCAGGCCCCCTTACTAACAATCTCCCCACTTGGAGTCTCGGCGCCTTTCCATGCCTCTTTCGTACCGTCTGCAATTTGTCCGCAGGATGAACTGCAAGAGGGGGAACCAATGAGAGACTCGCTGGAGGTGTTTGGTCGGGCACATGTCACTCTCATTTCCCATCACGAAGAAGAATTCACCAGCGGTTCAGCCTGCCACCGCGGATCGACAATAGGGCGTGAAGCCATCCAGCCGTGTTGCGTCCCACTCACAAAAAAGCGACTTGGGAAATGGAGCTCAGGGGCCCTGCACTTCCCAAACCTGCAGAGTTCTAAACGATAACTATCGCCCCAAAATATATTGAGCGCAGGCTACGAAGAGGCGCTGAACGCAAGGCAGAACTGCAGGAAACGGATGTCAACGGGTACATCGGAATGGCCCCGATAGCACATGAAAAGCGCCAGAACGTGGACAATGATGCGGTTGGCCAAAAAGGGCGTATGCGTTTTTTCCTGAATATATTCAGGAAAAAACGCATACGCCCTTTTTGGCCAACCAAGCAACCTGGGAGAGCAAATCAGCACTACAAAGAAATCTCTCGCCCCCCCCCCCCCCGGGGCAAAAGGGCCAGGCGAAAAAAGTCTAAAAACCAGAAAGGCAGGACAGCCCACGGAGTCAAGGGAGCCTTGTTAAGCTGATGGGCGGGATGTCAATGGCCAACAGCCAATCTTCACAAGTGTATCCTCTTTCCCAAACCATGTAAAACACAGAACCACAGAGCATAGGGCACTTCCACACATGGGCGTTGACCTTGGGAAAATGAAAAAATCAACCAGACACAGGGACCCCAAAGTTGAGGGCTGCTGTCTTGACAAGAACCTCCACTCCGGTACACGTTTCATATCCCAGGAAAGAGCCAAGTGGACAAAGACGAGTGGACAAGTGGACAAAGACAAGTGGACAAGTGGACAAGTGGTGCTACGTAGGTCCAATGGAGTGTCACTCAGCCATGAAATCCACGTCATGAGGCTGGTAGCAGCATCCTGAGTGGATTTAGGTACGATCATCCTCAGTGAAATAAGTCCCACAAAAAAAGAAACTTATGATATCACTTATCGAGGGAATGTAAAAATCGCTCCCCATGAACGGAATCCCCAAACAGAACAGAGTCACGCTTTTAGAAAACACACTTATGCCTGCTTCAGGGGAAAGGTGAGGTGCGGTGACGCATAAAACTCGAGTTTGAAATGAGCACAGATACCCTTCCGAAAACCGAATATGGAATGGACACGACCTACTCCTTGCTCAATCAACTGGACTCACCAGACCCTGTTCATCGCACAAGTATCTATCCGACTAGTAAGCATCTTAAAAGCTAAGTCTTGATATCTCTGTGTAAGTGCATCAAGTGTGTGTAAAGCGGCCTAAAACCAGCAGGGAAAATCAGCTCAGACCCATTCTGAGGATACATTTCCAACATAAAGAAGAAACAAGCAGGGCAAAACAGAGAGAAATTCTTCCAAAATGCGTTCAGGGACTGGCATGCAACCAGGATTGACCACATCTACAGCCCCAGCGGCAGAAGACATAAGGCTGGACACTCTTGGGGCTGAGACGATTGGTGAGGTTGGGAAAGCAAATGCAGACCCTTGAAAGGAATCCTGCGTGCTCCCCATTCCATGGCTCCCAACTCTCCAGGTTCAACGCAATCTTCCGACAGCGAAAGCACTCATTGGAAACCCAGCGGATGCTACACCGTGGGATCGGGAAAGCTTTCTGAAACTCACCTCAGTTTTCCTCTCCTGGTGCTCGTGTTCTCCATTCAGGCCCCCTTACTAACAATCTCCCCACTTGGAGACTCGGCGCCTTTCCATGCCTCTTTCGTACCGTCTGCAATTTGTCCGCAGGATGAACTGCAAGAGGGGGAACCAATGAGAGACTCGCTGGAGGTGTTTGGTCGGGCACATGTCACTCTCATTTCCCATCACGAAGAAGAATTCACCAGCGGTTCAGCCTGCCACCGCGGATCGACAATAGGGCGTGAAGCCATCCAGCCGTGTTGCGTCCCACTCACAAAAAAGCGACTTGGGAAATGGAGCTCAGGGGCCCTGCACTTCCCAAACCTGCAGAGTTCTAAACGATAACTATCGCCCCAAAATATATTGAGCGCAGGCTACGAAGAGGCGCTGAACGCAAGGCAGAACTGCAGGAAACGGATGTCAACGGGTACATCGGAATGGCCCCGATAGCACATGAAAAGCGCCAGAACGTGGACAATGATGCGGTTGGCCAAAAAGGGCGTATGCGTTTTTTCCTGAATATATTCAGGAAAAAACGCATACGCCCTTTTTGGCCAACCAAGCAACCTGGGAGAGCAAATCAGCACTACAAAGAAATCTCTCGCCCCCCCCCCGGGGCAAAAGGGCCAGGCGAAAAAAGTCTAAAATCCAGAAAGGCAGGACAGCCCACGGAGTCAAGGGAGCCTTGTTAAGCTGATGGGCGGGATGTCAATGGCCAACAGCCAATCTTCACAAGTGTATCCTCTTTCCCAAACCATGTAAAACACAGAACCACAGAGCATAGGGCACTTCCACACATGGGCGTTGACCTTGGGAAAATGAAAAAATCAACCAGACACAGGGACCCCAAAGTTGAGGGCTGCTGTCTTGACAAGAACCTCCACTCCGGTACACGTTTCATATCCCAGGAAAGAGCCAAGTGGACAAAGACGAGTGGACAAGTGGACAAAGACAAGTGGACAAGTGGACAAGTGGTGCTACGTAGGTCCAATGGAGTGTCACTCAGCCATGAAATCCACGTCATGAGGCTGGTAGCAGCATCCTGAGTGGATTTAGGTACGATCATCCTCAGTGAAATCAGTCCCACAAAAAAAGAAACTTATGATATCACTTATCGAGGGAATGTAAAAATCGCTCCCCATGAACGGAATCCCCAAACAGAACAGAGTCACGCTTTTAGAAAACACACTTATGCCTGCTTCAGGGGAAAGGTGAGGTGCGGTGACGCATAAAACTCGAGTTTGAAATGAGCACAGATACCCTTCCGAAAACCGAATATGGAATGGACACGACCTACTCCTTGCTCAATCAACTGGACTCACCAGACCCTGTTCATCGCACAAGTATCTATCCGACTAGTAAGCATCTTAAAAGCTAAGTCTTGATATCTCTGTGTAAGTGCATCAAGTGTGTGTAAAGCGGCCTAAAACCAGCAGGGAAAATCAGCTCAGACCCATTCTGAGGATACATTTCCAACATAAAGAAGAAACAAGCAGGGCAAAACAGAGCGAAATTCTTCCAAAATGCGTTCAGGGACTGGCATGCAACCAGGATTGACCACATCTACAGCCCCAGCGGCAGAAGACATAAGGCTGGACACTCTTGGGGCTGAGACGATTGGTGAGGTTGGGAAAGCAAATGCAGACCCTTGAAAGGAATCCTGCGTGCTCCCCATTCCATGGCTCCCAACTCTCCAGGTTCAACGCAATCTTCCGACAGCGAAAGCACTCATTGGAAACCCAGCGGATGCTACACCGTGGGATCGGGAAAGCTTTCTGAAACTCACCTCAGTTTTCCTCTCCTGGTGCTCGTGTTCTCCATTCAGGCCCCCTTACTAACAATCTCCCCACTTGGAGACTCGGCGCCTTTCCATGCCTCTTTCGTACCGTCTGCAATTTGTCCGCAGGATGAACTGCAAGAGGGGGAACCAATGAGAGACTCGCTGGAGGTGTTTGGTCGGGCACATGTCACTCTCATTTCCCATCACGAAGAAGAATTCACCAGCGGTTCAGCCTGCCACCGCGGATCGACAATAGGGCGTGAAGCCATCCAGCCGTGTTGCGTCCCACTCACAAAAAAGCGACTTGGGAAATGGAGCTCAGGGGCCCTGCACTTCCCAAACCTGCAGAGTTCTAAACGATAACTATCGCCCCAAAATATATTGAGCGCAGGCTACGAAGAGGCGCTGAACGCAAGGCAGAACTGCAGGAAACGGATGTCAACGGGTACATCGGAATGGCCCCGATAGCACATGAAAAGCGCCAGAACGTGGACAATGATGCGGTTGGCCAAAAAGGGCGTATGCGTTTTTTCCTGAATATATTCAGGAAAAAACGCATACGCCCTTTTTGGCCAACCAAGCAACCTGGGAGAGCAAATCAGCACTACAAAGAAATCTCTCGCCCCCCCCCCGGGGCAAAAGGGCCAGGCGAAAAAAGTCTAAAATCCAGAAAGGCAGGACAGCCCACGGAGTCAAGGGAGCCTTGTTAAGCTGATGGGCGGGATGTCAATGGCCAACAGCCAATCTTCACAAGTGTATCCTCTTTCCCAAACCATGTAAAACACAGAACCACAGAGCATAGGGCACTTCCACACATGGGCGTTGACCTTGGGAAAATGAAAAAATCAACCAGACACAGGGACCCCAAAGTTGAGGGCTGCTGTCTTGACAAGAACCTCCACTCCGGTACACGTTTCATATCCCAGGAAAGAGCCAAGTGGACAAAGACGAGTGGACAAGTGGACAAAGACAAGTGGACAAGTGGACAAGTGGTGCTACGTAGGTCCAATGGAGTGTCACTCAGCCATGAAATCCACGTCATGAGGCTGGTAGCAGCATCCTGAGTGGATTTAGGTACGATCATCCTCAGTGAAATAAGTCCCACAAAAAAAGAAACTTATGATATCACTTATCGAGGGAATGTAAAAATCGCTCCCCATGAACGGAATCCCCAAACAGAACAGAGTCACGCTTTTAGAAAACACACTTATGCCTGCTTCAGGGGAAAGGTGAGGTGCGGTGACGCATAAAACTCGAGTTTGAAATGAGCACAGATACCCTTCCGAAAACCGAATATGGAATGGACACGACCTACTCCTTGCTCAATCAACTGGACTCACCAGACCCTGTTCATCGCACAAGTATCTATCCGACTAGTAAGCATCTTAAAAGCTAAGTCTTGATATCTCTGTGTAAGTGCATCAAGTGTGTGTAAAGCGGCCTAAAACCAGCAGGGAAAATCAGCTCAGACCCATTCTGAGGATACATTTCCAACACAAAGAAGAAACAAGCAGGGCAAAACAGAGAGAAATTCTTCCAAAATGCGTTCAGGGACTGGCATGCAACCAGGATTGACCACATCTACAGCCCCAGCGGCAGAAGACATAAGGCTGGACACTCTTGGGGCTGAGACGATTGGTGAGGTTGGGAAAGCAAATGCAGACCCTTGAAAGGAATCCTGCGTGCTCCCCATTCCATGGCTCCCAACTCTCCAGGTTCAACGCAATCTTCCGACAGCGAAAGCACTCATTGGAAACCCAGCGGATGCTACACCGTGGGATCGGGAAAGCTTTCTGAAACTCACCTCAGTTTTCCTCTCCTGGTGCTCGTGTTCTCCATTCAGGCCCCCTTACTAACAATCTCCCCACTTGGAGACTCGGCGCCTTTCCATGCCTCTTTCGTACCGTCTGCAATTTGTCCGCAGGATGAACTGCAAGAGGGGGAACCAATGAGAGACTCGCTGGAGGTGTTTGGTCGGGCACATGTCACTCTCATTTCCCATCACGAAGAAGAATTCACCAGCGGTTCAGCCTGCCACCGCGGATCGACAATAGGGCGTGAAGCCATCCAGCCGTGTTGCGTCCCACTCACAAAAAAGCGACTTGGGAAATGGAGCTCAGGGGCCCTGCACTTCCCAAACCTGCAGAGTTCTAAACGATAACTATCGCCCCAAAATATATTGAGCGCAGGCTACGAAGAGGCGCTGAACGCAAGGCAGAACTGCAGGAAACGGATGTCAACGGGTACATCGGAATGGCCCCGATAGCACATGAAAAGCGCCAGAACGTGGACAATGATGCGGTTGGCCAAAAAGGGCGTATGCGTTTTTTCCTGAATATATTCAGGAAAAAACGCATACGCCCTTTTTGGCCAACCAAGCAACCTGGGAGAGCAAATCAGCACTACAAAGAAATCTCTCGCCCCCCCCCCGGGGCAAAAGGGCCAGTTGAAAAAAGTCTAAAAACCAGAAAGGCAGGACAGCCCACGGAGTCAAGGGAGCCTTGTTAAGCTTATGGGCGGGATGTCAATGGCCAACAGCCAATCTTCACAAGTGTATCCTCTTTCCCAAACCATGTAAAACACAGAACCACAGAGCATAGGGCACTTCCACACATGGGCGTTGACCTTGGGAAAATGAAAAAATCAACCAGACACAGGGACCCCAAAGTTGAGGGCTGCTGTCTTGACAAGAACCTCCACTCCGGTACACGTTTCATATCCCAGGAAAGAGCCAAGTGGACAAAGACGAGTGGACAAGTGGACAAAGACAAGTGGACAAGTGGACAAGTGGTGCTACGTAGGTCCAATGGAGTGTCACTCAGCCATGAAATCCACGTCATGAGGCTGGTAGCAGCATCCTGAGTGGATTTAGGTACGATCATCCTCAGTGAAATAAGTCCCACAAAAAAAGAAACTTATGATATCACTTATCGAGGGAATGTAAAAATCGCTCCCCATGAACGGAATCCCCAAACAGAACAGAGTCACGCTTTTAGAAAACACACTTATGCCTGCTTCAGGGGAAAGGTGAGGTGCGGTGACGCATAAAACTCGAGTTTGAAATGAGCACAGATACCCTTCCGAAAACCGAATATGGAATGGACACGACCTACTCCTTGCTCAATCAACTGGACTCACCAGACCCTGTTCATCGCACAAGTATCTATCCGACTAGTAAGCATCTTAAAAGCTAAGTCTTGATATCTCTGTGTAAGTGCATCAAGGGTGTGTAAAGCGGCCTAAAACCAGCAGGGAAAATCAGCTCAGACCCATTCTGAGGATACATTTCCAACATAAAGAAGAAACAAGCAGGGCAAAACAGAGAGAAATTCTTCCAAAATGCGTTCAGGGACTGGCATGCAACCAGGATTGACCACATCTACAGCCCCAGCGGCAGAAGACATAAGGCTGGACACTCTTGGGGCTGAGACGATTGGTGAGGTTGGGAAAGCAAATGCAGACCCTTGAAAGGAATCCTGCGTGCTCCCCATTCCATGGCTCCCAACTCTCCAGGTTCAACGCAATCTTCCGACAGCGAAAGCACTCATTGGAAACCCAGCGGATGCTACACCGTGGGATCGGGAAAGCTTTCTGAAACTCACCTCAGTTTTCCTCTCCTGGTGCTCGTGTTCTCCATTCAGGCCCCCTTACTAACAATCTCCCCACTTGGAGACTCGGCGCCTTTCCATGCCTCTTTCGTACCGTCTGCAATTTGTCCGCAGGATGAACTGCAAGAGGGGGAACCAATGAGAGACTCGCTGGAGGTGTTTGGTCGGGCACATGTCACTCTCATTTCCCATCACGAAGAAGAATTCACCAGCGGTTCAGCCTGCCACCGCGGATCGACAATAGGGCGTGAAGCCATCCAGCCGTGTTGCGTCCCACTCACAAAAAAGCGACTTGGGAAATGGAGCTCAGGGGCCCTGCACTTCCCAAACCTGCAGAGTTCTAAACGATAACTATCGCCCCAAAATATATTGAGGGCAGGCTACGAAGAGGCGCTGAACGCAAGGCAGAACTGCAGGAAACGGATGTCAACGGGTACATCGGAATGGCCCCGATAGCACATGAAAAGCGCCAGAACGTGGACAATGATGCGGTTGGCCAAAAAGGGCGTATGCGTTTTTTCCTGAATATATTCAGGAAAAAACGCATACGCCCTTTTTGGCCAACCAAGCAACCTGGGAGAGCAAATCAGCACTACAAAGAAATCTCTCGCCCCCCCCCCGGGGCAAAAGGGCCAGGCGAAAAAAGTCTAAAAACCAGAAAGGCAGGACAGCCCACGGAGTCAAGGGAGCCTTGTTAAGCTGATGGGCGGGATGTCAATGGCCAACAGCCAATCTTCACAAGTGTATCCTCTTTCCCAAACCATGTAAAACACAGAACCACAGAGCATAGGGCACTTCCACACATGGGCGTTGACCTTGGGAAAATGAAAAAATCAACCAGACACAGGGACCCCAAAGTTGAGGGCTGCTGTCTTGACAAGAACCTCCACTCCGGTACACGTTTCATATCCCAGGAAAGAGCCAAGTGGACAAAGACGAGTGGACAAGTGGACAAAGACAAGTGGACAAGTGGACAAGTGGTGCTACGTAGGTCCAATGGAGTGTCACTCAGCCATGAAATCCACGTCATGAGGCTGGTAGCAGCATCCTGAGTGGATTTAGGTACGATCATCCTCAGTGAAATAAGTCCCACAAAAAAAGAAACTTATGATATCACTTATCGAGGGAATGTAAAAATCGCTCCCCATGAACGGAATCCCCAAACAGAACAGAGTCACGCTTTTAGAAAACACACTTATGCCTGCTTCAGGGGAAAGGTGAGGTGCGGTGACGCATAAAACTCGAGTTTGAAATGAGCACAGATACCCTTCCGAAAACCGAATATGGAATGGACACGACCTACTCCTTGCTCAATCAACTGGACTCACCAGACCCTGTTCATCGCACAAGTATCTATCCGACTAGTAAGCATCTTAAAAGCTAAGTCTTGATATCTCTGTGTAAGTGCATCAAGGGTGTGTAAAGCGGCCTAAAACCAGCAGGGAAAATCAGCTCAGACCCATTCTGAGGATACATTTCCAACACAAAGAAGAAACAAGCAGGGCAAAACAGAGAGAAATTCTTCCAAAATGCGTTCAGGGACTGGCATGCAACCAGGATTGACCACATCTACAGCCCCAGCGGCAGAAGACATAAGGCTGGACACTCTTGGGGCTTAGACGATTGGTGAGGTTGGGAAAGCAAATGCAGACCCTTGAAAGGAATCCTGCGTGCTCCCCATTCCATGGCTCCCAACTCTCCAGGTTCAACGCAATCTTCCGACAGCGAAAGCACTCATTGGAAACCCAGCGGATGCTACACCGTGGGATCGGGAAAGCTTTCTGAAACTCACCTCAGTTTTCCTCTCCTGGTGCTCGTGTTCTCCATTCAGGCCCCCTTACTAACAATCTCCCCACTTGGAGCCTCGGCGCCTTTCCATGCCTCTTTCGTACCGTCTGCAATTTGTCCGCAGGATGAACTGCAAGAGGGGGAACCAATGAGAGACTCGCTGGAGGTGTTTGGTCGGGCACATGTCACTCTCATTTCCCATCACGAAGAAGAATTCACCAGCGGTTCAGCCTGCCACCGCGGATCGACAATAGGGCGTGAAGCCATCCAGCCGTGTTGCGTCCCACTCACAAAAAAGCGACTTGGGAAATGGAGCTCAGGGGCCCTGCACTTCCCAAACCTGCAGAGTTCTAAACGATAACTATCGCCCCAAAATATATTGAGCGCAGGCTACGAAGAGGCGCTGAACGCAAGGCAGAACTGCAGGAAACGGATGTCAACGGGTACATCGGAATGGCCCCGATAGCACATGAAAAGCGCCAGAACGTGGACAATGATGCGGTTGGCCAAAAAGGGCGTATGCGTTTTTTCCTGAATATATTCAGGAAAAAACGCATACGCCCTTTTTGGCCAACCAAGCAACCTGGGAGAGCAAATCAGCACTACAAAGAAATCTCTCGCCCCCCCCCCCGGGGCAAAAGGGCCAGGCGAAAAAAGTCTAAAAACCAGAAAGGCAGGACAGCCCACGGAGTCAAGGGAGCCTTGTTAAGCTGATGGGCGGGATGTCAATGGCCAACAGCCAATCTTCACAAGTGTATCCTCTTTCCCAAACCATGTAAAACACAGAACCACAGAGCATAGGGCACTTCCACACATGGGCGTTGACCTTGGGAAAATGAAAAAATCAACCAGACACAGGGACCCCAAAGTTGAGGGCTGCTGTCTTGACAAGAACCTCCACTCCGGTACACGTTTCATATCCCAGGAAAGAGCCAAGTGGACAAAGACGAGTGGACAAGTGGACAAAGACAAGTGGACAAGTGGACAAGTGGTGCTACGTAGGTCCAATGGAGTGTCACTCAGCCATGAAATCCACGTCATGAGGCTGGTAGCAGCATCCTGAGTGGATTTAGGTACGATCATCCTCAGTGAAATAAGTCCCACAAAAAAAGAAACTTATGATATCACTTATCGAGGGAATGTAAAAATCGCTCCCCATGAACGGAATCCCCAAACAGAACAGAGTCACGCTTTTAGAAAACACACTTATGCCTGCTTCAGGGGAAAGGTGAGGTGCGGTGACGCATAAAACTCGAGTTTGAAATGAGCACAGATACCCTTCCGAAAACCGAATATGGAATGGACACGACCTACTCCTTGCTCAATCAACTGGACTCACCAGACCCTGTTCATCGCACAAGTATCTATCCGACTAGTAAGCATCTTAAAAGCTAAGTCTTGATATCTCTGTGTAAGTGCATCAAGTGTGTGTAAAGCGGCCTAAAACCAGCAGGGAAAATCAGCTCAGACCCATTCTGAGGATACATTTCCAACATAAAGAAGAAACAAGCAGGGCAAAACAGAGAGAAATTCTTCCAAAATGCGTTCAGGGACTGGCATGCAACCAGGATTGACCACATCTACAGCCCCAGCGGCAGAAGACATAAGGCTGGACACTCTTGGGGCTGAGACGATTGGTGAGGTTGGGAAAGCAAATGCAGACCCTTGAAAGGAATCCTGCGTGCTCCCCATTCCATGGCTCCCAACTCTCCAGGTTCAACGCAATCTTCCGACAGCGAAAGCACTCATTGGAAACCCAGCGGATGCTACACCGTGGGATCGGGAAAGCTTTCTGAAACTCACCTCAGTTTTCCTCTCCTGGTGCTCGTGTTCTCCATTCAGGCCCCCTTACTAACAATCTCCCCACTTGGAGACTCGGCGCCTTTCCATGCCTCTTTCGTACCGTCTGCAATTTGTCCGCAGGATGAACTGCAAGAGGGGGAACCAATGAGAGACTCGCTGGAGGTGTTTGGTCGGGCACATGTCACTCTCATTTCCCATCACGAAGAAGAATTCACCAGCGGTTCAGCCTGCCACCGCGGATCGACAATAGGGCGTGAAGCCATCCAGCCGTGTTGCGTCCCACTCACAAAAAAGCGACTTGGGAAATGGAGCTCAGGGGCCCTGCACTTCCCAAACCTGCAGAGTTCTAAACGATAACTATCGCCCCAAAATATATTGAGCGCAGGCTACGAAGAGGCGCTGAACGCAAGGCAGAACTGCAGGAAACGGATGTCAACGGGTACATCGGAATGGCCCCGATAGCACATGAAAAGCGCCAGAACGTGGACAATGATGCGGTTGGCCAAAAAGGGCGTATGCGTTTTTTCCTGAATATATTCAGGAAAAAACGCATACGCCCTTTTTGGCCAACCAAGCAACCTGGGAGAGCAAATCAGCACTACAAAGAAATCTCTCGCCCCCCCCCCCGGGGCAAAAGGGCCAGGCGAAAAAAGTCTAAAAACCAGAAAGGCAGGACAGCCCACGGAGTCAAGGGAGCCTTGTTAAGCTGATGGGCGGGATGTCAATGGCCAACAGCCAATCTTCACAAGTGTATCCTCTTTCCCAAACCATGTAAAACACAGAACCACAGAGCATAGGGCACTTCCACACATGGGCGTTGACCTTGGGAAAATGAAAAAATCAACCAGACACAGGGACCCCAAAGTTGAGGGCTGCTGTCTTGACAAGAACCTCCACTCCGGTACACGTTTCATATCCCAGGAAAGAGCCAAGTGGACAAAGACGAGTGGACAAGTGGACAAAGACAAGTGGACAAGTGGACAAGTGGTGCTACGTAGGTCCAATGGAGTGTCACTCAGCCATGAAATCCACGTCATGAGGCTGGTAGCAGCATCCTGAGTGGATTTAGGTACGATCATCCTCAGTGAAATAAGTCCCACAAAAAAAGAAACTTATGATATCACTTATCGAGGGAATGTAAAAATCGCTCCCCATGAACGGAATCCCCAAACAGAACAGAGTCACGCTTTTAGAAAACACACTTATGCCTGCTTCAGGGGAAAGGTGAGGTGCGGTGACGCATAAAACTCGAGTTTGAAATGAGCACAGATACCCTTCCGAAAACCGAATATGGAATGGACACGACCTACTCCTTGCTCAATCAACTGGACTCACCAGACCCTGTTCATCGCACAAGTATCTATCCGACTAGTAAGCATCTTAAAAGCTAAGTCTTGATATCTCTGTGTAAGTGCATCAAGGGTGTGTAAAGCGGCCTAAAACCAGCAGGGAAAATCAGCTCAGACCCATTCTGAGGATACATTTCCAACACAAAGAAGAAACAAGCAGGGCAAAACAGAGAGAAATTCTTCCAAAATGCGTTCAGGGACTGGCATGCAACCAGGATTGACCACATCTACAGCCCCAGCGGCAGAAGACATAAGGCTGGACACTCTTGGGGCTGAGACGATTGGTGAGGTTGGGAAAGCAAATGCAGACCCTTGAAAGGAATCCTGCGTGCTCCCCATTCCATGGCTCCCAACTCTCCAGGTTCAACGCAATCTTCCGACAGCGAAAGCACTCATTGGAAACCCAGCGGATGCTACACCGTGGGATCGGGAAAGCTTTCTGAAACTCACCTCAGTTTTCCTCTCCTGGTGCTCGTGTTCTCCATTCAGGCCCCCTTACTAACAATCTCCCCACTTGGAGACTCGGCGCCTTTCCATGCCTCTTTCGTACCGTCTGCAATTTGTCCGCAGGATGAACTGCAAGAGGGGGAACCAATGAGAGACTCGCTGGAGGTGTTTGGTCGGGCACATGTCACTCTCATTTCCCATCACGAAGAAGAATTCACCAGCGGTTCAGCCTGCCACCGCGGATCGACAATAGGGCGTGAAGCCATCCAGCCGTGTTGCGTCCCACTCACAAAAAAGCGACTTGGGAAATGGAGCTCAGGGGCCCTGCACTTCCCAAACCTGCAGAGTTCTAAACGATAACTATCGCCCCAAAATATATTGAGAGCAGGCTACGAAGAGGCGCTGAACGCAAGGCAGAACTGCAGGAAACGGATGTCAACGGGTACATCGGAATGGCCCCGATAGCACATGAAAAGCGCCAGAACGTGGACAATGATGCGGTTGGCCAAAAAGGGCGTATGCGTTTTTTCCTGAATATATTCAGGAAAAAACGCATACGCCCTTTTTGGCCAACCAAGCAACCTGGGAGAGCAAATCAGCACTACAAAGAAATCTCTCGCCCCCCCCCCGGGGCAAAAGGGCCAGGCGAAAAAAGTCTAAAAACCAGAAAGGCAGGACAGCCCACGGAGTCAAGGGAGCCTTGTTAAGCTGATGGGCGGGATGTCAATGGCCAACAGCCAATCTTCACAAGTGTATCCTCTTTCCCAAACCATGTAAAACACAGAACCACAGAGCATAGGGCACTTCCACACATGGGCGTTGACCTTGGGAAAATGAAAAAATCAACCAGACACAGGGACCCCAAAGTTGAGGGCTGCTGTCTTGACAAGAACCTCCACTCCGGTACACGTTTCATATCCCAGGAAAGAGCCAAGTGGACAAAGACGAGTGGACAAGTGGACAAAGACAAGTGGACAAGTGGACAAGTGGTGCTACGTAGGTCCAATGGAGTGTCACTCAGCCATGAAATCCACGTCATGAGGCTGGTAGCAGCATCCTGAGTGGATTTAGGTACGATCATCCTCAGTGAAATAAGTCCCACAAAAAAAGAAACTTATGATATCACTTATCGAGGGAATGTAAAAATCGCTCCCCATGAACGGAATCCCCAAACAGAACAGAGTCACGCTTTTAGAAAACACACTTATGCCTGCTTCAGGGGAAAGGTGAGGTGCGGTGACGCATAAAACTCGAGTTTGAAATGAGCACAGATACCCTTCCGAAAACCGAATATGGAATGGACACGACCTACTCCTTGCTCAATCAACTGGACTCACCAGACCCTGTTCATCGCACAAGTATCTATCCGACTAGTAAGCATCTTAAAAGCTAAGTCTTGATATCTCTGTGTAAGTGCATCAAGGGTGTGTAAAGCGGCCTAAAACCAGCAGGGAAAATCAGCTCAGACCCATTCTGAGGATACATTTCCAACACAAAGAAGAAACAAGCAGGGCAAAACAGAGAGAAATTCTTCCAAAATGCGTTCAGGGACTGGCATGCAACCAGGATTGACCACATCTACAGCCCCAGCGGCAGAAGACATAAGGCTGGACACTCTTGGGGCTGAGACGATTGGTGAGGTTGGGAAAGCAAATGCAGACCCTTGAAAGGAATCCTGCGTGCTCCCCATTCCATGGCTCCCAACTCTCCAGGTTCAACGCAATCTTCCGACAGCGAAAGCACTCATTGGAAACCCAGCGGATGCTACACCGTGGGATCGGGAAAGCTTTCTGAAACTCACCTCAGTTTTCCTCTCCTGGTGCTCGTGTTCTCCATTCAGGCCCCCTTACTAACAATCTCCCCACTTGGAGACTCGGCGCCTTTCCATGCCTCTTTCGTACCGTCTGCAATTTGTCCGCAGGATGAACTGCAAGAGGGGGAACCAATGAGAGACTCGCTGGAGGTGTTTGGTCGGGCACATGTCACTCTCATTTCCCATCACGAAGAAGAATTCACCAGCGGTTCAGCCTGCCACCGCGGATCGACAATAGGGCGTGAAGCCATCCAGCCGTGTTGCGTCCCACTCACAAAAAAGCGACTTGGGAAATGGAGCTCAGGGGCCCTGCACTTCCCAAACCTGCAGAGTTCTAAACGATAACTATCGCCCCAAAATATATTGAGAGCAGGCTACGAAGAGGCGCTGAACGCAAGGCAGAACTGCAGGAAACGGATGTCAACGGGTACATCGGAATGGCCCCGATAGCACATGAAAAGCGCCAGAACGTGGACAATGATGCGGTTGGCCAAAAAGGGCGTATGCGTTTTTTCCTGAATATATTCAGGAAAAAACGCATACGCCCTTTTTGGCCAACCAAGCAACCTGGGAGAGCAAATCAGCACTACAAAGAAATCTCTCGCCCCCCCCCCGGGGCAAAAGGGCCAGGCGAAAAAAGTCTAAAAACCAGAAAGGCAGGACAGCCCACGGAGTCAAGGGAGCCTTGTTAAGCTGATGGGCGGGATGTCAATGGCCAACAGCCAATCTTCACAAGTGTATCCTCTTTCCCAAACCATGTAAAACACAGAACCACAGAGCATAGGGCACTTCCACACATGGGCGTTGACCTTGGGAAAATGAAAAAATCAACCAGACACAGGGACCCCAAAGTTGAGGGCTGCTGTCTTGACAAGAACCTCCACTCCGGTACACGTTTCATATCCCAGGAAAGAGCCAAGTGGACAAAGACGAGTGGACAAGTGGACAAAGACAAGTGGACAAGTGGACAAGTGGTGCTACGTAGGTCCAATGGAGTGTCACTCAGCCATGAAATCCACGTCATGAGGCTGGTAGCAGCATCCTGAGTGGATTTAGGTACGATCATCCTCAGTGAAATAAGTCCCACAAAAAAAGAAACTTATGATATCACTTATCGAGGGAATGTAAAAATCGCTCCCCATGAACGGAATCCCCAAACAGAACAGAGTCACGCTTTTAGAAAACACACTTATGCCTGCTTCAGGGGAAAGGTGAGGTGCGGTGACGCATAAAACTCGAGTTTGAAATGAGCACAGATACCCTTCCGAAAACCGAATATGGAATGGACACGACCTACTCCTTGCTCAATCAACTGGACTCACCAGACCCTGTTCATCGCACAAGTATCTATCCGACTAGTAAGCATCTTAAAAGCTAAGTCTTGATATCTCTGTGTAAGTGCATCAAGGGTGTGTAAAGCGGCCTAAAACCAGCAGGGAAAATCAGCTCAGACCCATTCTGAGGATACATTTCCAACACAAAGAAGAAACAAGCAGGGCAAAACAGAGAGAAATTCTTCCAAAATGCGTTCAGGGACTGGCATGCAACCAGGATTGACCACATCTACAGCCCCAGCGGCAGAAGACATAAGGCTGGACACTCTTGGGGCTGAGACGATTGGTGAGGTTGGGAAAGCAAATGCAGACCCTTGAAAGGAATCCTGCGTGCTCCCCATTCCATGGCTCCCAACTCTCCAGGTTCAACGCAATCTTCCGACAGCGAAAGCACTCATTGGAAACCCAGCGGATGCTACACCGTGGGATCGGGAAAGCTTTCTGAAACTCACCTCAGTTTTCCTCTCCTGGTGCTCGTGTTCTCCATTCAGGCCCCCTTACTAACAATCTCCCCACTTGGAGCCTCGGCGCCTTTCCATGCCTCTTTCGTACCGTCTGCAATTTGTCCGCAGGATGAACTGCAAGAGGGGGAACCAATGAGAGACTCGCTGGAGGTGTTTGGTCGGGCACATGTCACTCTCATTTCCCATCACGAAGAAGAATTCACCAGCGGTTCAGCCTGCCACCGCGGATCGACAATAGGGCGTGAAGCCATCCAGCCGTGTTGCGTCCCACTCACAAAAAAGCGACTTGGGAAATGGAGCTCAGGGGCCCTGCACTTCCCAAACCTGCAGAGTTCTAAACGATAACTATCGCCCCAAAATATATTGAGCGCAGGCTACGAAGAGGCGCTGAACGCAAGGCAGAACTGCAGGAAACGGATGTCAACGGGTACATCGGAATGGCCCCGATAGCACATGAAAAGCGCCAGAACGTGGACAATGATGCGGTTGGCCAAAAAGGGCGTATGCGTTTTTTCCTGAATATATTCAGGAAAAAACGCATACGCCCTTTTTGGCCAACCAAGCAACCTGGGAGAGCAAATCAGCACTACAAAGAAATCTCTCGCCCCCCCCCCGGGGCAAAAGGGCCAGGCGAAAAAAGTCTAAAAACCAGAAAGGCAGGACAGCCCACGGAGTCAAGGGAGCCTTGTTAAGCTGATGGGCGGGATGTCAATGGCCAACAGCCAATCTTCACAAGTGTATCCTCTTTCCCAAACCATGTAAAACACAGAACCACAGAGCATAGGGCACTTCCACACATGGGCGTTGACCTTGGGAAAATGAAAA
Source organism: Kogia breviceps (assembly GCF_026419965.1). Classification (NCBI taxonomy): domain Eukaryota; kingdom Metazoa; phylum Chordata; class Mammalia; order Artiodactyla; family Physeteridae; genus Kogia; species Kogia breviceps. The sequence goes on along the minus strand of NW_026711939.1, from coordinate 3,393,716 downwards.
AATCAACCAGACACAGGGACCCCAAAGTTGAGGGCTGCTGTCTTGACAAGAACCTCCACTCCGGTACACGTTTCATATCCCAGGAAAGAGCCAAGTGGACAAAGACGAGTGGACAAGTGGACAAAGACAAGTGGACAAGTGGACAAGTGGTGCTACGTAGGTCCAATGGAGTGTCACTCAGCCATGAAATCCACGTCATGAGGCTGGTAGCAGCATCCTGAGTGGATTTAGGTACGATCATCCTCAGTGAAATAAGTCCCACAAAAAAAGAAACTTATGATATCACTTATCGAGGGAATGTAAAAATCGCTCCCCATGAACGGAATCCCCAAACAGAACAGAGTCACGCTTTTAGAAAACACACTTATGCCTGCTTCAGGGGAAAGGTGAGGTGCGGTGACGCATAAAACTCGAGTTTGAAATGAGCACAGATACCCTTCCGAAAACCGAATATGGAATGGACACGACCTACTCCTTGCTCAATCAACTGGACTCACCAGACCCTGTTCATCGCACAAGTATCTATCCGACTAGTAAGCATCTTAAAAGCTAAGTCTTGATATCTCTGTGTAAGTGCATCAAGTGTGTGTAAAGCGGCCTAAAACCAGCAGGGAAAATCAGCTCAGACCCATTCTGAGGATACATTTCCAACACAAAGAAGAAACAAGCAGGGCAAAACAGAGAGAAATTCTTCCAAAATGCGTTCAGGGACTGGCATGCAACCAGGATTGACCACATCTACAGCCCCAGCGGCAGAAGACATAAGGCTGGACACTCTTGGGGCTGAGACGATTGGTGAGGTTGGGAAAGCAAATGCAGACCCTTGAAAGGAATCCTGCGTGCTCCCCATTCCATGGCTCCCAACTCTCCAGGTTCAACGCAATCTTCCGACAGCGAAAGCACTCATTGGAAACCCAGCGGATGCTACACCGTGGGATCGGGAAAGCTTTCTGAAACTCACCTCAGTTTTCCTCTCCTGGTGCTCGTGTTCTCCATTCAGGCCCCCTTACTAACAATCTCCCCACTTGGAGACTCGGCGCCTTTCCATGCCTCTTTCGTACCGTCTGCAATTTGTCCGCAGGATGAACTGCAAGAGGGGGAACCAATGAGAGACTCGCTGGAGGTGTTTGGTCGGGCACATGTCACTCTCATTTCCCATCACGAAGAAGAATTCACCAGCGGTTCAGCCTGCCACCGCGGATCGACAATAGGGCGTGAAGCCATCCAGCCGTGTTGCGTCCCACTCACAAAAAAGCGACTTGGGAAATGGAGCTCAGGGGCCCTGCACTTCCCAAACCTGCAGAGTTCTAAACGATAACTATCGCCCCAAAATATATTGAGCGCAGGCTACGAAGAGGCGCTGAACGCAAGGCAGAACTGCAGGAAACGGATGTCAACGGGTACATCGGAATGCCCCCGATAGCACATGAAAAGCGCCAGAACGTGGACAATGATGCGGTTGGCCAAAAAGGGCGTATGCGTTTTTTCCTGAATATATTCAGGAAAAAACGCATACGCCCTTTTTGGCCAACCAAGCAACCTGGGAGAGCAAATCAGCACTACAAAGAAATCTCTCGCCCCGCCCCCCGGGGCAAAAGGGCCAGGCGAAAAAAGTCTAAAAACCAGAAAGGCAGGACAGCCCACGGAGTCAAGGGAGCCTTGTTAAGCTGATGGGCGGGATGTCAATGGCCAACAGCCAATCTTCACAAGTGTATCCTCTTTCCCAAACCATGTAAAACACAGAACCACAGAGCATAGGGCACTTCCACACATGGGCGTTGACCTTGGGAAAATGAAAAAATCAACCAGACACAGGGACCCCAAAGTTGAGGGCTGCTGTCTTGACAAGAACCTCCACTCCGGTACACGTTTCATATCCCAGGAAAGAGCCAAGTGGACAAAGACGAGTGGACAAGTGGACAAAGACAAGTGGACAAGTGGACAAGTGGTGCTACGTAGGTCCAATGGAGTGTCACTCAGCCATGAAATCCACGTCATGAGGCTGGTAGCAGCATCCTGAGTGGATTTAGGTACGATCATCCTCAGTGAAATAAGTCCCACAAAAAAAGAAACTTATGATATCACTTATCGAGGGAATGTAAAAATCGCTCCCCATGAACGGAATCCCCAAACAGAACAGAGTCACGCTTTTAGAAAACACACTTATGCCTGCTTCAGGGGAAAGGTGAGGTGCGGTGACGCATAAAACTCGAGTTTGAAATGAGCACAGATACCCTTCCGAAAACCGAATATGGAATGGACACGACCTACTCCTTGCTCAATCAACTGGACTCACCAGACCCTGTTCATCGCACAAGTATCTATCCGACTAGTAAGCATCTTAAAAGCTAAGTCTTGATATCTCTGTGTAAGTGCATCAAGTGTGTGTAAAGCGGCCTAAAACCAGCAGGGAAAATCAGCTCAGACCCATTCTGAGGATACATTTCCAACACAAAGAAGAAACAAGCAGGGCAAAACAGAGAGAAATTCTTCCAAAATGCGTTCAGGGACTGGCATGCAACCAGGATTGACCACATCTACAGCCCCAGCGGCAGAAGACATAAGGCTGGACACTCTTGGGGCTGAGACGATTGGTGAGGTTGGGAAAGCAAATGCAGACCCTTGAAAGGAATCCTGCGTGCTCCCCATTCCATGGCTCCCAACTCTCCAGGTTCAACGCAATCTTCCGACAGCGAAAGCACTCATTGGAAACCCAGCGGATGCTACACCGTGGGATCGGGAAAGCTTTCTGAAACTCACCTCAGTTTTCCTCTCCTGGTGCTCGTGTTCTCCATTCAGGCCCCCTTACTAACAATCTCCCCACTTGGAGACTCGGCGCCTTTCCATGCCTCTTTCGTACCGTCTGCAATTTGTCCGCAGGATGAACTGCAAGAGGGGGAACCAATGAGAGACTCGCTGGAGGTGTTTGGTCGGGCACATGTCACTCTCATTTCCCATCACGAAGAAGAATTCACCAGCGGTTCAGCCTGCCACCGCGGATCGACAATAGGGCGTGAAGCCATCCAGCCGTGTTGCGTCCCACTCACAAAAAAGCGACTTGGGAAATGGAGCTCAGGGGCCCTGCACTTCCCAAACCTGCAGAGTTCTAAACGATAACTATCGCCCCAAAATATATTGAGGTCAGGCTACGAAGAGGCGCTGAACGCAAGGCAGAACTGCAGGAAACGGATGTCAACGGGTACATCGGAATGGCCCCGATAGCACATGAAAAGCGCCAGAACGTGGACAATGATGCGGTTGGCCAAAAAGGGCGTATGCGTTTTTTCCTGAATATATTCAGGAAAAAACGCATACGCCCTTTTTGGCCAACCAAGCAACCTGGGAGAGCAAATCAGCACTACAAAGAAATCTCTCGCCCCGCCCCCCGGGGCAAAAGGGCCAGGCGAAAAAAGTCTAAAAACCAGAAAGGCAGGACAGCCCACGGAGTCAAGGGAGCCTTGTTAAGCTGATGGGCGGGATGTCAATGGCCAACAGCCAATCTTCACAAGTGTATCCTCTTTCCCAAACCATGTAAAACACAGAACCACAGAGCATAGGGCACTTCCACACATGGGCGTTGACCTTGGGAAAATGAAAAAATCAACCAGACACAGGGACCCCAAAGTTGAGGGCTGCTGTCTTGACAAGAACCTCCACTCCGGTACACGTTTCATATCCCAGGAAAGAGCCAAGTGGACAAAGACGAGTGGACAAGTGGACAAAGACAAGTGGACAAGTGGACAAGTGGTGCTACGTAGGTCCAATGGAGTGTCACTCAGCCATGAAATCCACGTCATGAGGCTGGTAGCAGCATCCTGAGTGGATTTAGGTACGATCATCCTCAGTGAAATAAGTCCCACAAAAAAAGAAACTTATGATATCACTTATCGAGGGAATGTAAAAATCGCTCCCCATGAACGGAATCCCCAAACAGAACAGAGTCACGCTTTTAGAAAACACACTTATGCCTGCTTCAGGGGAAAGGTGAGGTGCGGTGACGCATAAAACTCGAGTTTGAAATGAGCACAGATACCCTTCCGAAAACCGAATATGGAATGGACACGACCTACTCCTTGCTCAATCAACTGGACTCACCAGACCCTGTTCATCGCACAAGTATCTATCCGACTAGTAAGCATCTTAAAAGCTAAGTCTTGATATCTCTGTGTAAGTGCATCAAGGGTGTGTAAAGCGGCCTAAAACCAGCAGGGAAAATCAGCTCAGACCCATTCTGAGGATACGTTTCCAACACAAAGAAGAAACAAGCAGGGCAAAACAGAGAGAAATTCTTCCAAAATGCGTTCAGGGACTGGCATGCAACCAGGATTGACCACATCTACAGCCCCAGCGGCAGAAGACATAAGGCTGGACACTCTTGGGGCTGAGACGATTGGTGAGGTTGGGAAAGCAAATGCAGACCCTTGAAAGGAATCCTGCGTGCTCCCCATTCCATGGCTCCCAACTCTCCAGGTTCAACGCAATCTTCCGACAGCGAAAGCACTCATTGGAAACCCAGCGGATGCTACACCGTGGGATCGGGAAAGCTTTCTGAAACTCACCTCAGTTTTCCTCTCCTGGTGCTCGTGTTCTCCATTCAGGCCCCCTTACTAACAATCTCCCCACTTGGAGACTCGGCGCCTTTCCATGCCTCTTTCGTACCGTCTGCAATTTGTCCGCAGGATGAACTGCAAGAGGGGGAACCAATGAGAGACTCGCTGGAGGTGTTTGGTCGGGCACATGTCACTCTCATTTCCCATCACGAAGAAGAATTCACCAGCGGTTCAGCCTGCAACCGCGGATCGACAATAGGGCGTGAAGCCATCCAGCCGTGTTGCGTCCCACTCACAAAAAAGCGACTTGGGAAATGGAGCTCAGGGGCCCTGCACTTCCCAAACCTGCAGAGTTCTAAACGATAACTATCGCCCCAAAATATATTGAGGTCAGGCTACGAAGAGGCGCTGAACGCAAGGCAGAACTGCAGGAAACGGATGTCAACGGGTACATCGGAATGGCCCCGATAGCACATGAAAAGCGCCAGAACGTGGACAATGATGCGGTTGGCCAAAAAGGGCGTATGCGTTTTTTCCTGAATATATTCAGGAAAAAACGCATACGCCCTTTTTGGCCAACCAAGCAACCTGGGAGAGCAAATCAGCACTACAAAGAAATCTCTCGCCCCCCCCCCCGGGGCAAAAGGGCCAGGCGAAAAAAGTCTAAAAACCAGAAAGGCAGGACAGCCCACGGAGTCAAGGGAGCCTTGTTAAGCTGATGGGCGGGATGTCAATGGCCAACAGCCAATCTTCACAAGTGTATCCTCTTTCCCAAACCATGTAAAACACAGAACCACAGAGCATAGGGCACTTCCACACATGGGCGTTGACCTTGGGAAAATGAAAAAATCAACCAGACACAGGGACCCCAAAGTTGAGGGCTGCTGTCTTGACAAGAACCTCCACTCCGGTACACGTTTCATATCCCAGGAAAGAGCCAAGTGGACAAAGACGAGTGGACAAGTGGACAAAGACAAGTGGACAAGTGGACAAGTGGTGCTACGTAGGTCCAATGGAGTGTCACTCAGCCATGAAATCCACGTCATGAGGCTGGTAGCAGCATCCTGAGTGGATTTAGGTACGATCATCCTCAGTGAAATAAGTCCCACAAAAAAAGAAACTTATGATATCACTTATCGAGGGAATGTAAAAATCGCTCCCCATGAACGGAATCCCCAAACAGAACAGAGTCACGCTTTGAGAAAACACACTTATGCCTGCTTCAGGGGAAAGGTGAGGTGCGGTGACGCATAAAACTCGAGTTTGAAATGAGCACAGATACCCTTCCGAAAACCGAATATGGAATGGACACGACCTACTCCTTGCTCAATCAACTGGACTCACCAGACCCTGTTCATCGCACAAGTATCTATCCGACTAGTAAGCATCTTAAAAGCTAAGTCTTGATATCTCTGTGTAAGTGCATCAAGTGTGTGTAAAGCGGCCTAAAACCAGCAGGGAAAATCAGCTCAGACCCATTCTGAGGATACATTTCCAACACAAAGAAGAAACAAGCAGGGCAAAACAGAGAGAAATTCTTCCAAAATGCGTTCAGGGACTGGCATGCAACCAGGATTGACCACATCTACAGCCCCAGCGGCAGAAGACATAAGGCTGGACACTCTTGGGGCTGAGACGATTGGTGAGGTTGGGAAAGCAAATGCAGACCCTTGAAAGGAATCCTGCGTGCTCCCCATTCCATGGCTCCCAACTCTCCAGGTTCAACGCAATCTTCCGACAGCGAAAGCACTCATTGGAAACCCAGCGGATGCTACACCGTGGGATCGGGAAAGCTTTCTGAAACTCACCTCAGTTTTCCTCTCCTGGTGCTCGTGTTCTCCATTCAGGCCCCCTTACTAACAATCTCCCCACTTGGAGACTCGGCGCCTTTCCATGCCTCTTTCGTACCGTCTGCAATTTGTCCGCAGGATGAACTGCAAGAGGGGGAACCAATGAGAGACTCGCTGGAGGTGTTTGGTCGGGCACATGTCACTCTCATTTCCCATCACGAAGAAGAATTCACCAGCGGTTCAGCCTGCCACCGCGGATCGACAATAGGGCGTGAAGCCATCCAGCCGTGTTGCGTCCCACTCACAAAAAAGCGACTTGGGAAATGGAGCTCAGGGGCCCTGCACTTCCCAAACCTGCAGAGTTCTAAACGATAACTATCGCCCCAAAATATATTGAGGTCAGGCTACGAAGAGGCGCTGAACGCAAGGCAGAACTGCAGGAAACGGATGTCAACGGGTACATCGGAATGGCCCCGATAGCACATGAAAAGCGCCAGAACGTGGACAATGATGCGGTTGGCCAAAAAGGGCGTATGCGTTTTTTCCTGAATATATTCAGGAAAAAACGCATACGCCCTTTTTGGCCAACCAAGCAACCTGGGAGAGCAAATCAGCACTACAAAGAAATCTCTCGCCCCCCCCCCCCGGGGCAAAAGGGCCAGGCGAAAAAAGTCTAAAAACCAGAAAGGCAGGACAGCCCACGGAGTCAAGGGAGCCTTGTTAAGCTGATGGGCGGGATGTCAATGGCCAACAGCCAATCTTCACAAGTGTATCCTCTTTCCCAAACCATGTAAAACACAGAACCACAGAGCATAGGGCACTTCCACACATGGGCGTTGACCTTGGGAAAATGAAAAAATCAACCAGACACAGGGACCCCAAAGTTGAGGGCTGCTGTCTTGACAAGAACCTCCACTCCGGTACACGTTTCATATCCCAGGAAAGAGCCAAGTGGACAAAGACGAGTGGACAAGTGGACAAAGACAAGTGGACAAGTGGACAAGTGGTGCTACGTAGGTCCAATGGAGTGTCACTCAGCCATGAAATCCACGTCATGAGGCTGGTAGCAGCATCCTGAGTGGATTTAGGTACGATCATCCTCAGTGAAATAAGTCCCACAAAAAAAGAAACTTATGATATCACTTATCGAGGGAATGTAAAAATCGCTCCCCATGAACGGAATCCCCAAACAGAACAGAGTCACGCTTTTAGAAAACACACTTATGCCTGCTTCAGGGGAAAGGTGAGGTGCGGTGACGCATAAAACTCGAGTTTGAAATGAGCACAGATACCCTTCCGAAAACCGAATATGGAATGGACACGACCTACTCCTTGCTCAATCAACTGGACTCACCAGACCCTGTTCATCGCACAAGTATCTATCCGACTAGTAAGCATCTTAAAAGCTAAGTCTTGATATCTCTGTGTAAGTGCATCAAGTGTGTGTAAAGCGGCCTAAAACCAGCAGGGAAAATCAGCTCAGACCCATTCTGAGGATACATTTCCAACACAAAGAAGAAACAAGCAGGGCAAAACAGAGAGAAATTCTTCCAAAATGCGTTCAGGGACTGGCATGCAACCAGGATTGACCACATCTACAGCCCCAGCGGCAGAAGACATAAGGCTGGACACTCTTGGGGCTGAGACGATTGGTGAGGTTGGGAAAGCAAATGCAGACCCTTGAAAGGAATCCTGCGTGCTCCCCATTCCATGGGTCCCAACTCTCCAGGTTCAACGCAATCTTCCGACAGCGAAAGCACTCATTGGAAACCCAGCGGATGCTACACCGTGGGATCGGGAAAGCTTTCTGAAACTCACCTCAGTTTTCCTCTCCTGGTGCTCGTGTTCTCCATTCAGGCCCCCTTACTAACAATCTCCCCACTTGGAGACTCGGCGCCTTTCCATGCCTCTTTCGTACCGTCTGCAATTTGTCCGCAGGATGAACTGCAAGTGGGGGAACCAATGAGAGACTCGCTGGAGGTGTTTGGTCGGGCACATGTCACTCTCATTTCCCATCACGAAGAAGAATTCACCAGCGGTTCAGCCTGCCACCGCGGATCGACAATAGGGCGTGAAGCCATCCAGCCGTGTTGCGTCCCACTCACAAAAAAGCGACTTGGGAAATGGAGCTCAGGGGCCCTGCACTTCCCAAACCTGCAGAGTTCTAAACGATAACTATCGCCCCAAAATATATTGAGGTCAGGCTACGAAGAGGCGCTGAACGCAAGGCAGAACTGCAGGAAACGGATGTCAACGGGTACATCGGAATGGCCCCGATAGCACATGAAAAGCGCCAGAACGTGGACAATGATGCGGTTGGCCAAAAAGGGCGTATGCGTTTTTTCCTGAATATATTCAGGAAAAAACGCATACGCCCTTTTTGGCCAACCAAGCAACCTGGGAGAGCAAATCAGCACTACAAAGCAATCTCTCGCCCCCCCCCCCGGGGCAAAAGGGCCAGGCGAAAAAAGTCTAAAAACCAGAAAGGCAGGACAGCCCACGGAGTCAAGGGAGCCTTGTTAAGCTGATGGGCGGGATGTCAATGGCCAACAGCCAATCTTCACAAGTGTATCCTCTTTCCCAAACCATGTAAAACACAGAACCACAGAGCATAGGGCACTTCCACACATGGGCGTTGACCTTGGGAAAATGAAAAAATCAACCAGACACAGGGACCCCAAAGTTGAGGGCTGCTGTCTTGACAAGAACCTCCACTCCGGTACACGTTTCATATCCCAGGAAAGAGCCAAGTGGACAAAGACGAGTGGACAAGTGGACAAAGACAAGTGGACAAGTGGACAAGTGGTGCTACGTAGGTCCAATGGAGTGTCACTCAGCCATGAAATCCACGTCATGAGGCTGGTAGCAGCATCCTGAGTGGATTTAGGTACGATCATCCTCAGTGAAATAAGTCCCACAAAAAAAGAAACTTATGATATCACTTATCGAGGGAATGTAAAAATTGCTCCCCATGAACGGAATCCCCAAACAGAACAGAGTCACGCTTTGAGAAAACACACTTATGCCTGCTTCAGGGGAAAGGTGAGGTGCGGTGACGCATAAAACTCGAGTTTGAAATGAGCACAGATACCCTTCCGAAAACCGAATATGGAATGGACACGACCTACTCCTTGCTCAATCAACTGGACTCACCAGACCCTGTTCATCGCACAAGTATCTATCCGACTAGTAAGCATCTTAAAAGCTAAGTCTTGATATCTCTGTGTAAGTGCATCAAGTGTGTGTAAAGCGGCCTAAAACCAGCAGGGAAAATCAGCTCAGACCCATTCTGAGGATACATTTCCAACACAAAGAAGAAACAAGCAGGGCAAAACAGAGAGAAATTCTTCCAAAATGCGTTCAGGGACTGGCATGCAACCAGGATTGACCACATCTACAGCCCCAGCGGCAGAAGACATAAGGCTGGACACTCTTGGGGCTGAGACGATTGGTGAGGTTGGGAAAGCAAATGCAGACCCTTGAAAGGAATCCGTCGTGCTCCCCATTCCATGGCTCCCAACTCTCCAGGTTCAACGCAATCTTCCGACAGCGAAAGCACTCATTGGAAACCCAGCGGATGCTACACCGTGGGATCGGGAAAGCTTTCTGAAACTCACCTCAGTTTTCCTCTCCTGGTGCTCGTGTTCTCCATTCAGGCCCCCTTACTAACAATCTCCCCACTTGGAGACTCGGCGCCTTTCCATGCCTCTTTCGTACCGTCTGCAATTTGTCCGCAGGATGAACTGCAAGAGGGGGAACCAATGAGAGACTCGCTGGAGGTGTTTGGTCGGGCACATGTCACTCTCATTTCCCATCACGAAGAAGAATTCACCAGCGGTTCAGCCTGCCACCGCGGATCGACAATAGGGCGTGAAGCCATCCAGCCGTGTTGCGTCCCACTCACAAAAAAGCGACTTGGGAAATGGAGCTCAGGGGCCCTGCACTTCCCAAACCTGCAGAGTTCTAAACGATAACTATCGCCCCAAAATATATTGAGGTCAGGCTACGAAGAGGCGCTGAACGCAAGGCAGAACTGCAGGAAACGGATGTCAACGGGTACATCGGAATGGCCCCGATAGCACATGAAAAGCGCCAGAACGTGGACAATGATGCGGTTGGCCAAAAAGGGCGTATGCGTTTTTTCCTGAATATATTCAGGAAAAAACGCATACGCCCTTTTTGGCCAACCAAGCAACCTGGGAGAGCAAATCAGCACTACAAAGAAATCTCTCGCCCCCCCCCCCCGGGGCAAAAGGGCCAGGCGAAAAAAGTCTAAAAACCAGAAAGGCAGGACAGCCCACGGAGTCAAGGGAGCCTTGTTAAGCTGATGGGCGGGATGTCAATGGCCAACAGCCAATCTTCACAAGTGTATCCTCTTTCCCAAACCATGTAAAACACAGAACCACAGAGCATAGGGCACTTCCACACATGGGCGTTGACCTTGGGAAAATGAAAAAATCAACCAGACACAGGGACCCCAAAGTTGAGGGCTGCTGTCTTGACAAGAACCTCCACTCCGGTACACGTTTCATATCCCAGGAAAGAGCCAAGTGGACAAAGACGAGTGGACAAGTGGACAAAGACAAGTGGACAAGTGGACAAGTGGTGCTACGTAGGTCCAATGGAGTGTCACTCAGCCATGAAATCCACGTCATGAGGCTGGTAGCAGCATCCTGAGTGGATTTAGGTACGATCATCCTCAGTGAAATAAGTCCCACAAAAAAAGAAACTTATGATATCACTTATCGAGGGAATGTAAAAATCGCTCCCCATGAACGGAATCCCCAAACAGAACAGAGTCACGCTTTGAGAAAACACACTTATGCCTGCTTCAGGGGAAAGGTGAGGTGCGGTGACGCATAAAACTCGAGTTTGAAATGAGCACAGATACCCTTCCGAAAACCGAATATGGAATGGACACGACCTACTCCTTGCTCAATCAACTGGACTCACCAGACCCTGTTCATCGCACAAGTATCTATCCGACTAGTAAGCATCTTAAAAGCTAAGTCTTGATATCTCTGTGTAAGTGCATCAAGTGTGTGTAAAGCGGCCTAAAACCAGCAGGGAAAATCAGCTCAGACCCATTCTGAGGATACATTTCCAACACAAAGAAGAAACAAGCAGGGCAAAACAGAGAGAAATTCTTCCAAAATGCGTTCAGGGACTGGCATGCAACCAGGATTGACCACATCTACAGCCCCAGCGGCAGAAGACATAAGGCTGGACACTCTTGGGGCTGAGACGATTGGTGAGGTTGGGAAAGCAAATGCAGACCCTTGAAAGGAATCCGTCGTGCTCCCCATTCCATGGCTCCCAACTCTCCAGGTTCAACGCAATCTTCCGACAGCGAAAGCACTCATTGGAAACCCAGCGGATGCTACACCGTGGGATCGGGAAAGCTTTCTGAAACTCACCTCAGTTTTCCTCTCCTGGTGCTCGTGTTCTCCATTCAGGCCCCCTTACTAACAATCTCCCCACTTGGAGTCTCGGCGCCTTTCCATGCCTCTTTCGTACCGTCTGCAATTTGTCCGCAGGATGAACTGCAAGAGGGGGAACCAATGAGAGACTCGCTGGAGGTGTTTGGTCGGGCACATGTCACTCTCATTTCCCATCACGAAGAAGAATTCACCAGCGGTTCAGCCTGCAACCGCGGATCGACAATAGGGCGTGAAGCCATCCAGCCGTGTTGCGTCCCACTCACAAAAAAGCGACTTGGGAAATGGAGCTCAGGGGCCCTGCACTTCCCAAACCTGCAGAGTTCTAAACGATAACTATCGCCCCAAAATATATTGAGGTCAGGCTACGAAGAGGCGCTGAACGCAAGGCAGAACTGCAGGAAACGGATGTCAACCGGTACATCGGAATGGCCCCGATAGCACATGAAAAGCGCCAGAACGTGGACAATGATGCGGTTGGCCAAAAAGGGCGTATGCGTTTTTTCCTGAATATATTCAGGAAAAAACGCATACGCCCTTTTTGGCCAACCAAGCAACCTGGGAGAGCAAATCAGCACTACAAAGAAATCTCTCGCCCCCCCCCCCCCGGGGCAAAAGGGCCAGGCGAAAAAAGTCTAAAAACCAGAAAGGCAGGACAGCCCACGGAGTCAAGGGAGCCTTGTTAAGCTGATGGGCGGGATGTCAATGGCCAACAGCCAATCTTCACAAGTGTATCCTCTTTCCCAAACCATGTAAAACACAGAACCACAGAGCATAGGGCACTTCCACACATGGGCGTTGACCTTGGGAAAATGAAAAAATCAACCAGACACAGGGACCCCAAAGTTGAGGGCTGCTGTCTTGACAAGAACCTCCACTCCGGTACACGTTTCATATCCCAGGAAAGAGCCAAGTGGACAAAGACGAGTGGACAAGTGGACAAAGACAAGTGGACAAGTGGACAAGTGGTGCTACGTAGGTCCAATGGAGTGTCACTCAGCCATGAAATCCACGTCATGAGGCTGGTAGCATCATCCTGAGTGGATTTAGGTACGATCATCCTCAGTGAAATAAGTCCCACAAAAAAAGAAACTTATGATATCACTTATCGAGGGAATGTAAAAATCGCTCCCCATGAACGGAATCCCCAAACAGAACAGAGTCACGCTTTTAGAAAACACACTTATGCCTGCTTCAGGGGAAAGGTGAGGTGCGGTGACGCATAAAACTCGAGTTTGAAATGAGCACAGATACCCTTCCGAAAACCGAATATGGAATGGACACGACCTACTCCTTGCTCAATCAACTGGACTCACCAGACCCTGTTCATCGCACAAGTATCTATCCGACTAGTAAGCATCTTAAAAGCTAAGTCTTGATATCTCTGTGTAAGTGCATCAAGGGTGTGTAAAGCGGCCTAAAACCAGCAGGGAAAATCAGCTCAGACCCATTCTGAGGATACATTTCCAACACAAAGAAGAAACAAGCAGGGCAAAACAGAGAGAAATTCTTCCAAAATGCGTTCAGGGACTGGCATGCAACCAGGATTGACCACATCTACAGCCCCAGCGGCAGAAGACATAAGGCTGGACACTCTTGGGGCTGAGACGATTGGTGAGGTTGGGAAAGCAAATGCAGACCCTTGAAAGGAATCCTGCGTGCTCCCCATTCCATGGCTCCCAACTCTCCAGGTTCAACGCAATCTTCCGACAGCGAAAGCACTCATTGGAAACCCAGCGGATGCTACACCGTGGGATCGGGAAAGCTTTCTGAAACTCACCTCAGTTTTCCTCTCCTGGTGCTCGTGTTCTCCATTCAGGCCCCCTTACTAACAATCTCCCCACTTGGAGACTCGGCGCCTTTCCATGCCTCTTTCGTACCGTCTGCAATTTGTCCGCAGGATGAACTGCAAGAGGGGGAACCAATGAGAGACTCGCTGGAGGTGTTTGGTCGGGCACATGTCACTCTCATTTCCCATCACGAAGAAGAATTCACCAGCGGTTCAGCCTGCCACCGCGGATCGACAATAGGGCGTGAAGCCATCCAGCCGTGTTGCGTCCCACTCACAAAAAAGCGACTTGGGAAATGGAGCTCAGGGGCCCTGCACTTCCCAAACCTGCAGAGTTCTAAACGATAACTATCGCCCCAAAATATATTGAGGTCAGGCTACGAAGAGGCGCTGAACGCAAGGCAGAACTGCAGGAAACGGATGTCAACGGGTACATCGGAATGGCCCCGATAGCACATGAAAAGCGCCAGAACGTGGACAATGATGCGGTTGGCCAAAAAGGGCGTATGCGTTTTTTCCTGAATATATTCAGGAAAAAACGCATACGCCCTTTTTGGCCAACCAAGCAACCTGGGAGAGCAAATCAGCACTACAAAGAAATCTCTCCCCCCCCCCCCCCGGGGCAAAAGGGCCAGGCGAAAAAAGTCTAAAAACCAGAAAGGCAGGACAGCCCACGGAGTCAAGGGAGCCTTGTTAAGCTGATGGGCGGGATGTCAATGGCCAACAGCCAATCTTCACAAGTGTATCCTCTTTCCCAAACCATGTAAAACACAGAACCACAGAGCATAGGGCACTTCCACACATGGGCGTTGACCTTGGGAAAATGAAAAAATCAACCAGACACAGGGACCCCAAAGTTGAGGGCTGCTGTCTTGACAAGAACCTCCACTCCGGTACACGTTTCATATCCCAGGAAAGAGCCAAGTGGACAAAGACGAGTGGACAAGTGGACAAAGACAAGTGGACAAGTGGACAAGTGGTGCTACGTAGGTCCAATGGAGTGTCACTCAGCCATGAAATCCACGTCATGAGGCTGGTAGCAGCATCCTGAGTGGATTTAGGTACGATCATCCTCAGTGAAATAAGTCCCACAAAAAAAGAAACTTATGATATCACTTATCGAGGGAATGTAAAAATCGCTCCCCATGAACGGAATCCCCAAACAGAACAGAGTCACGCTTTTAGAAAACACACTTATGCCTGCTTCAGGGGAAAGGTGAGGTGCGGTGACGCATAAAACTCGAGTTTGAAATGAGCACAGATACCCTTCCGAAAACCGAATATGGAATGGACACGACCTACTCCTTGCTCAATCAACTGGACTCACCAGACCCTGTTCATCGCACAAGTATCTATCCGACTAGTAAGCATCTTAAAAGCTAAGTCTTGATATCTCTGTGTAAGTGCATCAAGTGTGTGTAAAGCGGCCTAAAACCAGCAGGGAAAATCAGCTCAGACCCATTCTGAGGATACATTTCCAACACAAAGAAGAAACAAGCAGGGCAAAACAGAGAGAAATTCTTCCAAAATGCGTTCAGGGACTGGCATGCAACCAGGATTGACCACATCTACAGCCCCAGCGGCAGAAGACATAAGGCTGGACACTCTTGGGGCTGAGACGATTGGTGAGGTTGGGAAAGCAAATGCAGACCCTTGAAAGGAATCCTGCGTGCTCCCCATTCCATGGGTCCCAACTCTCCAGGTTCAACGCAATCTTCCGACAGCGAAAGCACTCATTGGAAACCCAGCGGATGCTACACCGTGGGATCGGGAAAGCTTTCTGAAACTCACCTCAGTTTTCCTCTCCTGGTGCTCGTGTTCTCCATTCAGGCCCCCTTACTAACAATCTCCCCACTTGGAGACTCGGCGCCTTTCCATGCCTCTTTCGTACCGTCTGCAATTTGTCCGCAGGATGAACTGCAAGTGGGGGAACCAATGAGAGACTCGCTGGAGGTGTTTGGTCGGGCACATGTCACTCTCATTTCCCATCACGAAGAAGAATTCACCAGCGGTTCAGCCTGCCACCGCGGATCGACAATAGGGCGTGAAGCCATCCAGCCGTGTTGCGTCCCACTCACAAAAAAGCGACTTGGGAAATGGAGCTCAGGGGCCCTGCACTTCCCAAACCTGCAGAGTTCTAAACGATAACTATCGCCCCAAAATATATTGAGGTCAGGCTACGAAGAGGCGCTGAACGCAAGGCAGAACTGCAGGAAACGGATGTCAACGGGTACATCGGAATGGCCCCGATAGCACATGAAAAGCGCCAGAACGTGGACAATGATGCGGTTGGCCAAAAAGGGCGTATGCGTTTTTTCCTGAATATATTCAGGAAAAAACGCATACGCCCTTTTTGGCCAACCAAGCAACCTGGGAGAGCAAATCAGCACTACAAAGCAATCTCTCGCCCCCCCCCCCGGGGCAAAAGGGCCAGGCGAAAAAAGTCTAAAAACCAGAAAGGCAGGACAGCCCACGGAGTCAAGGGAGCCTTGTTAAGCTGATGGGCGGGATGTCAATGGCCAACAGCCAATCTTCACAAGTGTATCCTCTTTCCCAAACCATGTAAAACACAGAACCACAGAGCATAGGGCACTTCCACACATGGGCGTTGACCTTGGGAAAATGAAAAAATCAACCAGACACAGGGACCCCAAAGTTGAGGGCTGCTGTCTTGACAAGAACCTCCACTCCGGTACACGTTTCATATCCCAGGAAAGAGCCAAGTGGACAAAGACGAGTGGACAAGTGGACAAAGACAAGTGGACAAGTGGACAAGTGGTGCTACGTAGGTCCAATGGAGTGTCACTCAGCCATGAAATCCACGTCATGAGGCTGGTAGCAGCATCCTGAGTGGATTTAGGTACGATCATCCTCAGTGAAATAAGTCCCACAAAAAAAGAAACTTATGATATCACTTATCGAGGGAATGTAAAAATCGCTCCCCATGAACGGAATCCCCAAACAGAACAGAGTCACGCTTTGAGAAAACACACTTATGCCTGCTTCAGGGGAAAGGTGAGGTGCGGTGACGCATAAAACTCGAGTTTGAAATGAGCACAGATACCCTTCCGAAAACCGAATATGGAATGGACACGACCTACTCCTTGCTCAATCAACTGGACTCACCAGACCCTGTTCATCGCACAAGTATCTATCCGACTAGTAAGCATCTTAAAAGCTAAGTCTTGATATCTCTGTGTAAGTGCATCAAGTGTGTGTAAAGCGGCCTAAAACCAGCAGGGAAAATCAGCTCAGACCCATTCTGAGGATACATTTCCAACACAAAGAAGAAACAAGCAGGGCAAAACAGAGAGAAATTCTTCCAAAATGCGTTCAGGGACTGGCATGCAACCAGGATTGACCACATCTACAGCCCCAGCGGCAGAAGACATAAGGCTGGACACTCTTGGGGCTGAGACGATTGGTGAGGTTGGGAAAGCAAATGCAGACCCTTGAAAGGAATCCGTCGTGCTCCCCATTCCATGGCTCCCAACTCTCCAGGTTCAACGCAATCTTCCGACAGCGAAAGCACTCATTGGAAACCCAGCGGATGCTACACCGTGGGATCGGGAAAGCTTTCTGAAACTCACCTCAGTTTTCCTCTCCTGGTGCTCGTGTTCTCCATTCAGGCCCCCTTACTAACAATCTCCCCACTTGGAGACTCGGCGCCTTTCCATGCCTCTTTCGTACCGTCTGCAATTTGTCCGCAGGATGAACTGCAAGAGGGGGAACCAATGAGAGACTCGCTGGAGGTGTTTGGTCGGGCACATGTCACTCTCATTTCCCATCACGAAGAAGAATTCACCAGCGGTTCAGCCTGCCACCGCGGATCGACAATAGGGCGTGAAGCCATCCAGCCGTGTTGCGTCCCACTCACAAAAAAGCGACTTGGGAAATGGAGCTCAGGGGCCCTGCACTTCCCAAACCTGCAGAGTTCTAAACGATAACTATCGCCCCAAAATATATTGAGGTCAGGCTACGAAGAGGCGCTGAACGCAAGGCAGAACTGCAGGAAACGGATGTCAACGGGTACATCGGAATGGCCCCGATAGCACATGAAAAGCGCCAGAACGTGGACAATGATGCGGTTGGCCAAAAAGGGCGTATGCGTTTTTTCCTGAATATATTCAGGAAAAAACGCATACGCCCTTTTTGGCCAACCAAGCAACCTGGGAGAGCAAATCAGCACTACAAAGAAATCTCTCGCCCCCCCCCCCCCCGGGGCAAAAGGGCCAGGCGAAAAAAGTCTAAAAACCAGAAAGGCAGGACAGCCCACGGAGTCAAGGGAGCCTTGTTAAGCTGATGGGCGGGATGTCAATGGCCAACAGCCAATCTTCACAAGTGTATCCTCTTTCCCAAACCATGTAAAACACAGAACCACAGAGCATAGGGCACTTCCACACATGGGCGTTGACCTTGGGAAAATGAAAAAATCAACCAGACACAGGGACCCCAAAGTTGAGGGCTGCTGTCTTGACAAGAACCTCCACTCCGGTACACGTTTCATATCCCAGGAAAGAGCCAAGTGGACAAAGACGAGTGGACAAGTGGACAAAGACAAGTGGACAAGTGGACAAGTGGTGCTACGTAGGTCCAATGGAGTGTCACTCAGCCATGAAATCCACGTCATGAGGCTGGTAGCAGCATCCTGAGTGGATTTAGGTACGATCATCCTCAGTGAAATAAGTCCCACAAAAAAAGAAACTTATGATATCACTTATCGAGGGAATGTAAAAATCGCTCCCCATGAACGGAATCCCCAAACAGAACAGAGTCACGCTTTGAGAAAACACACTTATGCCTGCTTCAGGGGAAAGGTGAGGTGCGGTGACGCATAAAACTCGAGTTTGAAATGAGCACAGATACCCTTCCGAAAACCGAATATGGAATGGACACGACCTACTCCTTGCTCAATCAACTGGACTCACCAGACCCTGTTCATCGCACAAGTATCTATCCGACTAGTAAGCATCTTAAAAGCTAAGTCTTGATATCTCTGTGTAAGTGCATCAAGTGTGTGTAAAGCGGCCTAAAACCAGCAGGGAAAATCAGCTCAGACCCATTCTGAGGATACATTTCCAACACAAAGAAGAAACAAGCAGGGCAAAACAGAGAGAAATTCTTCCAAAATGCGTTCAGGGACTGGCATGCAACCAGGATTGACCACATCTACAGCCCCAGCGGCAGAAGACATAAGGCTGGACACTCTTGGGGCTGAGACGATTGGTGAGGTTGGGAAAGCAAATGCAGACCCTTGAAAGGAATCCGTCGTGCTCCCCATTCCATGGCTCCCAACTCTCCAGGTTCAACGCAATCTTCCGACAGCGAAAGCACTCATTGGAAACCCAGCGGATGCTACACCGTGGGATCGGGAAAGCTTTCTGAAACTCACCTCAGTTTTCCTCTCCTGGTGCTCGTGTTCTCCATTCAGGCCCCCTTACTAACAATCTCCCCACTTGGAGTCTCGGCGCCTTTCCATGCCTCTTTCGTACCGTCTGCAATTTGTCCGCAGGATGAACTGCAAGAGGGGGAACCAATGAGAGACTCGCTGGAGGTGTTTGGTCGGGCACATGTCACTCTCATTTCCCATCACGAAGAAGAATTCACCAGCGGTTCAGCCTGCAACCGCGGATCGACAATAGGGCGTGAAGCCATCCAGCCGTGTTGCGTCCCACTCACAAAAAAGCGACTTGGGAAATGGAGCTCAGGGGCCCTGCACTTCCCAAACCTGCAGAGTTCTAAACGATAACTATCGCCCCAAAATATATTGAGGTCAGGCTACGAAGAGGCGCTGAACGCAAGGCAGAACTGCAGGAAACGGATGTCAACCGGTACATCGGAATGGCCCCGATAGCACATGAAAAGCGCCAGAACGTGGACAATGATGCGGTTGGCCAAAAAGGGCGTATGCGTTTTTTCCTGAATATATTCAGGAAAAAACGCATACGCCCTTTTTGGCCAACCAAGCAACCTGGGAGAGCAAATCAGCACTACAAAGAAATCTCTCGCCCCCCCCCCCCCCCGGGGCAAAAGGGCCAGGCGAAAAAAGTCTAAAAACCAGAAAGGCAGGACAGCCCACGGAGTCAAGGGAGCCTTGTTAAGCTGATGGGCGGGATGTCAATGGCCAACAGCCAATCTTCACAAGTGTATCCTCTTTCCCAAACCATGTAAAACACAGAACCACAGAGCATAGGGCACTTCCACACATGGGCGTTGACCTTGGGAAAATGAAAAAATCAACCAGACACAGGGACCCCAAAGTTGAGGGCTGCTGTCTTGACAAGAACCTCCACTCCGGTACACGTTTCATATCCCAGGAAAGAGCCAAGTGGACAAAGACGAGTGGACAAGTGGACAAAGACAAGTGGACAAGTGGACAAGTGGTGCTACGTAGGTCCAATGGAGTGTCACTCAGCCATGAAATCCACGTCATGAGGCTGGTAGCAGCATCCTGAGTGGATTTAGGTACGATCATCCTCAGTGAAATAAGTCCCACAAAAAAAGAAACTTATGATATCACTTATCGAGGGAATGTAAAAATCGCTCCCCATGAACGGAATCCCCAAACAGAACAGAGTCACGCTTTGAGAAAACACACTTATGCCTGCTTCAGGGGAAAGGTGAGGTGCGGTGACGCATAAAACTCGAGTTTGAAATGAGCACAGATACCCTTCCGAAAACCGAATATGGAATGGACACGACCTACTCCTTGCTCAATCAACTGGACTCACCAGACCCTGTTCATCGCACAAGTATCTATCCGACTAGTAAGCATCTTAAAAGCTAAGTCTTGATATCTCTGTGTAAGTGCATCAAGTGTGTGTAAAGCGGCCTAAAACCAGCAGGGAAAATCAGCTCAGACCCATTCTGAGGATACATTTCCAACACAAAGAAGAAACAAGCAGGGCAAAACAGAGAGAAATTCTTCCAAAATGCGTTCAGGGACTGGCATGCAACCAGGATTGACCACATCTACAGCCCCAGCGGCAGAAGACATAAGGCTGGACACTCTTGGGGCTGAGACGATTGGTGAGGTTGGGAAAGCAAATGCAGACCCTTGAAAGGAATCCTGCGTGCTCCCCATTCCATGGCTCCCAACTCTCCAGGTTCAACGCAATCTTCCGACAGCGAAAGCACTCATTGGAAACCCAGCGGATGCTACACCGTGGGATCGGGAAAGCTTTCTGAAACTCACCTCAGTTTTCCTCTCCTGGTGCTCGTGTTCTCCATTCAGGCCCCCTTACTAACAATCTCCCCACTTGGAGACTCGGCGCCTTTCCATGCCTCTTTCGTGGCGTCTGCAATTTGTCCGCAGGATGAACTGCAAGAGGGGGAACCAATGAGAGACTCGCTGGAGGTGTTTGGTCGGGCACATGTCACTCTCATTTCCCATCACGAAGAAGAATTCACCAGCGGTTCAGCCTGCCACCGCGGATCGACAATAGGGCGTGAAGCCATCCAGCCGTGTTGCGTCCCACTCACAAAAAAGCGACTTGGGAAATGGAGCTCAGGGGCCCTGCACTTCCCAAACCTGCAGAGTTCTAAACGATAACTATCGCCCCAAAATATATTGAGGGCAGGCTACGAAGAGGCGCTGAACGCAAGGCAGAACTGCAGGAAACGGATGTCAACGGGTACATCGGAATGGCCCCGATAGCACATGAAAAGCGCCAGAACGTGGACAATGATGCGGTTGGCCAAAAAGGGCGTATGCGTTTTTTCCTGAATATATTCAGGAAAAAACGCATACGCCCTTTTTGGCCAACCAAGCAACCTGGGAGAGCAAATCAGCACTACAAAGCAATCTCTCGCCCCCCCCCCCCGGGGCAAAAGGGCCAGGCGAAAAAAGTCTAAAAACCAGAAAGGCAGGACAGCCCACGGAGTCAAGGGAGCCTTGTTAAGCTGATGGGCGGGATGTCAATGGCCAACAGCCAATCTTCACAAGTGTATCCTCTTTCCCAAACCATGTAAAACACAGAACCACAGAGCATAGGGCACTTCCACACATGGGCGTTGACCTTGGGAAAATGAAAAAATCAACCAGACACAGGGACCCCAAAGTTGAGGGCTGCTGTCTTGACAAGAACCTCCACTCCGGTACACGTTTCATATCCCAGGAAAGAGCCAAGTGGACAAAGACGAGTGGACAAGTGGACAAAGACAAGTGGACAAGTGGACAAGTGGTGCTACGTAGGTCCAATGGAGTGTCACTCAGCCATGAAATCCACGTCATGAGGCTGGTAGCAGCATCCTGAGTGGATTTAGGTACGATCATCCTCAGTGAAATAAGTCCCACAAAAAAAGAAACTTATGATATCACTTATCGAGGGAATGTAAAAATCGCTCCCCATGAACGGAATCCCCAAACAGAACAGAGTCACGCTTTGAGAAAACACACTTATGCCTGCTTCAGGGGAAAGGTGAGGTGCGGTGACGCATAAAACTCGAGTTTGAAATGAGCACAGATACCCTTCCGAAAACCGAATATGGAATGGACACGACCTACTCCTTGCTCAATCAACTGGACTCACCAGACCCTGTTCATCGCACAAGTATCTATCCGACTAGTAAGCATCTTAAAAGCTAAGTCTTGATATCTCTGTGTAAGTGCATCAAGTGTGTGTAAAGCGGCCTAAAACCAGCAGGGAAAATCAGCTCAGACCCATTCTGAGGATACATTTCCAACACAAAGAAGAAACAAGCAGGGCAAAACAGAGAGAAATTCTTCCAAAATGCGTTCAGGGACTGGCATGCAACCAGGATTGACCACATCTACAGCCCCAGCGGCAGAAGACATAAGGCTGGACACTCTTGGGGCTGAGACGATTGGTGAGGTTGGGAAAGCAAATGCAGACCCTTGAAAGGAATCCGTCGTGCTCCCCATTCCATGGCTCCCAACTCTCCAGGTTCAACGCAATCTTCCGACAGCGAAAGCACTCATTGGAAACCCAGCGGATGCTACACCGTGGGATCGGGAAAGCTTTCTGAAACTCACCTCAGTTTTCCTCTCCTGGTGCTCGTGTTCTCCATTCAGGCCCCCTTACTAACAATCTCCCCACTTGGAGACTCGGCGCCTTTCCATGCCTCTTTCGTACCGTCTGCAATTTGTCCGCAGGATGAACTGCAAGAGGGGGAACCAATGAGAGACTCGCTGGAGGTGTTTGGTCGGGCACATGTCACTCTCATTTCCCATCACGAAGAAGAATTCACCAGCGGTTCAGCCTGCCACCGCGGATCGACAATAGGGCGTGAAGCCATCCAGCCGTGTTGCGTCCCACTCACAAAAAAGCGACTTGGGAAATGGAGCTCAGGGGCCCTGCACTTCCCAAACCTGCAGAGTTCTAAACGATAACTATCGCCCCAAAATATATTGAGGTCAGGCTACGAAGAGGCGCTGAACGCAAGGCAGAACTGCAGGAAACGGATGTCAACGGGTACATCGGAATGGCCCCGATAGCACATGAAAAGCGCCAGAACGTGGACAATGATGCGGTTGGCCAAAAAGGGCGTATGCGTTTTTTCCTGAATATATTCAGGAAAAAACGCATACGCCCTTTTTGGCCAACCAAGCAACCTGGGAGAGCAAATCAGCACTACAAAGAAATCTCTCGCCCCCCCCCCCCCGGGGCAAAAGGGCCAGGCGAAAAAAGTCTAAAAACCAGAAAGGCAGGACAGCCCACGGAGTCAAGGGAGCCTTGTTAAGCTGATGGGCGGGATGTCAATGGCCAACAGCCAATCTTCACAAGTGTATCCTCTTTCCCAAACCATGTAAAACACAGAACCACAGAGCATAGGGCACTTCCACACATGGGCGTTGACCTTGGGAAAATGAAAAAATCAACCAGACACAGGGACCCCAAAGTTGAGGGCTGCTGTCTTGACAAGAACCTCCACTCCGGTACACGTTTCATATCCCAGGAAAGAGCCAAGTGGACAAAGACGAGTGGACAAGTGGACAAAGACAAGTGGACAAGTGGACAAGTGGTGCTACGTAGGTCCAATGGAGTGTCACTCAGCCATGAAATCCACGTCATGAGGCTGGTAGCAGCATCCTGAGTGGATTTAGGTACGATCATCCTCAGTGAAATAAGTCCCACAAAAAAAGAAACTTATGATATCACTTATCGAGGGAATGTAAAAATCGCTCCCCATGAACGGAATCCCCAAACAGAACAGAGTCACGCTTTGAGAAAACACACTTATGCCTGCTTCAGGGGAAAGGTGAGGTGCGGTGACGCATAAAACTCGAGTTTGAAATGAGCACAGATACCCTTCCGAAAACCGAATATGGAATGGACACGACCTACTCCTTGCTCAATCAACTGGACTCACCAGACCCTGTTCATCGCACAAGTATCTATCCGACTAGTAAGCATCTTAAAAGCTAAGTCTTGATATCTCTGTGTAAGTGCATCAAGTGTGTGTAAAGCGGCCTAAAACCAGCAGGGAAAATCAGCTCAGACCCATTCTGAGGATACATTTCCAACACAAAGAAGAAACAAGCAGGGCAAAACAGAGAGAAATTCTTCCAAAATGCGTTCAGGGACTGGCATGCAACCAGGATTGACCACATCTACAGCCCCAGCGGCAGAAGACATAAGGCTGGACACTCTTGGGGCTGAGACGATTGGTGAGGTTGGGAAAGCAAATGCAGACCCTTGAAAGGAATCCTGCGTGCTCCCCATTCCATGGCTCCCAACTCTCCAGGTTCAACGCAATCTTCCGACAGCGAAAGCACTCATTGGAAACCCAGCGGATGCTACACCGTGGGATCGGGAAAGCTTTCTGAAACTCACCTCAGTTTTCCTCTCCTGGTGCTCGTGTTCTCCATTCAGGCCCCCTTACTAACAATCTCCCCACTTGGAGACTCGGCGCCTTTCCATGCCTCTTTCGTACCGTCTGCAATTTGTCCGCAGGATGAACTGCAAGAGGGGGAACCAATGAGAGACTCGCTGGAGGTGTTTGGTCGGGCACATGTCACTCTCATTTCCCATCACGAAGAAGAATTCACCAGCGGTTCAGCCTGCCACCGCGGATCGACAATAGGGCGTGAAGCCATCCAGCCGTGTTGCGTCCCACTCACAAAAAAGCGACTTGGGAAATGGAGCTCAGGGGCCCTGCACTTCCCAAACCTGCAGAGTTCTAAACGATAACTATCGCCCCAAAATATATTGAGGTCAGGCTACGAAGAGGCGCTGAACGCAAGGCAGAACTGCAGGAAACGGATGTCAACGGGTACATCGGAATGGCCCCGATAGCACATGAAAAGCGCCAGAACGTGGACAATGATGCGGTTGGCCAAAAAGGGCGTATGCGTTTTTTCCTGAATATATTCAGGAAAAAACGCATACGCCCTTTTTGGCCAACCAAGCAACCTGGGAGAGCAAATCAGCACTACAAAGAAATCTCTCGCCCCGCCCCCCGGGGCAAAAGGGCCAGGCGAAAAAAGTCTAAAAACCAGAAAGGCAGGACAGCCCACGGAGTCAAGGGAGCCTTGTTAAGCTGATGGGCGGGATGTCAATGGCCAACAGCCAATCTTCACAAGTGTATCCTCTTTCCCAAACCATGTAAAACACAGAACCACAGAGCATAGGGCACTTCCACACATGGGCGTTGACCTTGGGAAAATGAAAAAATCAACCAGACACAGGGACCCCAAAGTTGAGGGCTGCTGTCTTGACAAGAACCTCCACTCCGGTACACGTTTCATATCCCAGGAAAGAGCCAAGTGGACAAAGACGAGTGGACAAGTGGACAAAGACAAGTGGACAAGTGGACAAGTGGTGCTACGTAGGTCCAATGGAGTGTCACTCAGCCATGAAATCCACGTCATGAGGCTGGTAGCAGCATCCTGAGTGGATTTAGGTACGATCATCCTCAGTGAAATAAGTCCCACAAAAAAAGAAACTTATGATATCACTTATCGAGGGAATGTAAAAATCGCTCCCCATGAACGGAATCCCCAAACAGAACAGAGTCACGCTTTTAGAAAACACACTTATGCCTGCTTCAGGGGAAAGGTGAGGTGCGGTGACGCATAAAACTCGAGTTTGAAATGAGCACAGATACCCTTCCGAAAACCGAATATGGAATGGACACGACCTACTCCTTGCTCAATCAACTGGACTCACCAGACCCTGTTCATCGCACAAGTATCTATCCGACTAGTAAGCATCTTAAAAGCTAAGTCTTGATATCTCTGTGTAAGTGCATCAAGTGTGTGTAAAGCGGCCTAAAACCAGCAGGGAAAATCAGCTCAGACCCATTCTGAGGATACGTTTCCAACACAAAGAAGAAACAAGCAGGGCAAAACAGAGAGAAATTCTTCCAAAATGCGTTCAGGGACTGGCATGCAACCAGGATTGACCACATCTACAGCCCCAGCGGCAGAAGACATAAGGCTGGACACTCTTGGGGCTGAGACGATTGGTGAGGTTGGGAAAGCAAATGCAGACCCTTGAAAGGAATCCTGCGTGCTCCCCATTCCATGGCTCCCAACTCTCCAGGTTCAACGCAATCTTCCGACAGCGAAAGCACTCATTGGAAACCCAGCGGATGCTACACCGTGGGATCGGGAAAGCTTTCTGAAACTCACCTCAGTTTTCCTCTCCTGGTGCTCGTGTTCTCCATTCAGGCCCCCTTACTAACAATCTCCCCACTTGGAGACTCGGCGCCTTTCCATGCCTCTTTCGTACCGTCTGCAATTTGTCCGCAGGATGAACTGCAAGAGGGGGAACCAATGAGAGACTCGCTGGAGGTGTTTGGTCGGGCACATGTCACTCTCATTTCCCATCACGAAGAAGAATTCACCAGCGGTTCAGCCTGCCACCGCGGATCGACAATAGGGCGTGAAGCCATCCAGCCGTGTTGCGTCCCACTCACAAAAAAGCGACTTGGGAAATGGAGCTCAGGGGCCCTGCACTTCCCAAACCTGCAGAGTTCTAAACGATAACTATCGCCCCAAAATATATTGAGGTCAGGCTACGAAGAGGCGCTGAACGCAAGGCAGAACTGCAGGAAACGGATGTCAACGGGTACATCGGAATGGCCCCGATAGCACATGAAAAGCGCCAGAACGTGGACAATGATGCGGTTGGCCAAAAAGGGCGTATGCGTTTTTTCCTGAATATATTCAGGAAAAAACGCATACGCCCTTTTTGGCCAACCAAGCAACCTGGGAGAGCAAATCAGCACTACAAAGAAATCTCTCGCCCCCCCCCCCCCCGGGGCAAAAGGGCCAGGCGAAAAAAGTCTAAAAACCAGAAAGGCAGGACAGCCCACGGAGTCAAGGGAGCCTTGTTAAGCTGATGGGCGGGATGTCAATGGCCAACAGCCAATCTTCACAAGTGTATCCTCTTTCCCAAACCATGTAAAACACAGAACCACAGAGCATAGGGCACTTCCACACATGGGCGTTGACCTTGGGAAAATGAAAAAATCAACCAGACACAGGGACCCCAAAGTTGAGGGCTGCTGTCTTGACAAGAACCTCCACTCCGGTACACGTTTCATATCCCAGGAAAGAGCCAAGTGGACAAAGACGAGTGGACAAGTGGACAAAGACAAGTGGACAAGTGGACAAGTGGTGCTACGTAGGTCCAATGGAGTGTCACTCAGCCATGAAATCCACGTCATGAGGCTGGTAGCAGCATCCTGAGTGGATTTAGGTACGATCATCCTCAGTGAAATAAGTCCCACAAAAAAAGAAACTTATGATATCACTTATCGAGGGAATGTAAAAATCGCTCCCCATGAACGGAATCCCCAAACAGAACAGAGTCACGCTTTGAGAAAACACACTTATGCCTGCTTCAGGGGAAAGGTGAGGTGCGGTGACGCATAAAACTCGAGTTTGAAATGAGCACAGATACCCTTCCGAAAACCGAATATGGAATGGACACGACCTACTCCTTGCTCAATCAACTGGACTCACCAGACCCTGTTCATCGCACAAGTATCTATCCGACTAGTAAGCATCTTAAAAGCTAAGTCTTGATATCTCTGTGTAAGTGCATCAAGTGTGTGTAAAGCGGCCTAAAACCAGCAGGGAAAATCAGCTCAGACCCATTCTGAGGATACATTTCCAACACAAAGAAGAAACAAGCAGGGCAAAACAGAGAGAAATTCTTCCAAAATGCGTTCAGGGACTGGCATGCAACCAGGATTGACCACATCTACAGCCCCAGCGGCAGAAGACATAAGGCTGGACACTCTTGGGGCTGAGACGATTGGTGAGGTTGGGAAAGCAAATGCAGACCCTTGAAAGGAATCCGTCGTGCTCCCCATTCCATGGCTCCCAACTCTCCAGGTTCAACGCAATCTTCCGACAGCGAAAGCACTCATTGGAAACCCAGCGGATGCTACACCGTGGGATCGGGAAAGCTTTCTGAAACTCACCTCAGTTTTCCTCTCCTGGTGCTCGTGTTCTCCATTCAGGCCCCCTTACTAACAATCTCCCCACTTGGAGACTCGGCGCCTTTCCATGCCTCTTTCGTACCGTCTGCAATTTGTCCGCAGGATGAACTGCAAGAGGGGGAACCAATGAGAGACTCGCTGGAGGTGTTTGGTCGGGCACATGTCACTCTCATTTCCCATCACGAAGAAGAATTCACCAGCGGTTCAGCCTGCCACCGCGGATCGACAATAGGGCGTGAAGCCATCCAGCCGTGTTGCGTCCCACTCACAAAAAAGCGACTTGGGAAATGGAGCTCAGGGGCCCTGCACTTCCCAAACCTGCAGAGTTCTAAACGATAACTATCGCCCCAAAATATATTGAGGTCAGGCTACGAAGAGGCGCTGAACGCAAGGCAGAACTGCAGGAAACGGATGTCAACCGGTACATCGGAATGGCCCCGATAGCACATGAAAAGCGCCAGAACGTGGACAATGATGCGGTTGGCCAAAAAGGGCGTATGCGTTTTTTCCTGAATATATTCAGGAAAAAACGCATACGCCCTTTTTGGCCAACCAAGCAACCTGGGAGAGCAAATCAGCACTACAAAGAAATCTCTCGCCCCCCCCCCCGGGGCAAAAGGGCCAGGCGAAAAAAGTCTAAAAACCAGAAAGGCAGGACAGCCCACGGAGTCAAGGGAGCCTTGTTAAGCTGATGGGCGGGATGTCAATGGCCAACAGCCAATCTTCACAAGTGTATCCTCTTTCCCAAACCATGTAAAACACAGAACCACAGAGCATAGGGCACTTCCACACATGGGCGTTGACCTTGGGAAAATGAAAAAATCAACCAGACACAGGGACCCCAAAGTTGAGGGCTGCTGTCTTGACAAGAACCTCCACTCCGGTACACGTTTCATATCCCAGGAAAGAGCCAAGTGGACAAAGACGAGTGGACAAGTGGACAAAGACAAGTGGACAAGTGGACAAGTGGTGCTACGTAGGTCCAATGGAGTGTCACTCAGCCATGAAATCCACGTCATGAGGCTGGTAGCAGCATCCTGAGTGGATTTAGGTACGATCATCCTCAGTGAAATAAGTCCCACAAAAAAAGAAACTTATGATATCACTTATCGAGGGAATGTAAAAATCGCTCCCCATGAACGGAATCCCCAAACAGAACAGAGTCACGCTTTGAGAAAACACACTTATGCCTGCTTCAGGGGAAAGGTGAGGTGCGGTGACGCATAAAACTCGAGTTTGAAATGAGCACAGATACCCTTCCGAAAACCGAATATGGAATGGACACGACCTACTCCTTGCTCAATCAACTGGACTCACCAGACCCTGTTCATCGCACAAGTATCTATCCGACTAGTAAGCATCTTAAAAGCTAAGTCTTGATATCTCTGTGTAAGTGCATCAAGTGTGTGTAAAGCGGCCTAAAACCAGCAGGGAAAATCAGCTCAGACCCATTCTGAGGATACATTTCCAACACAAAGAAGAAACAAGCAGGGCAAAACAGAGAGAAATTCTTCCAAAATGCGTTCAGGGACTGGCATGCAACCAGGATTGACCACATCTACAGCCCCAGCGGCAGAAGACATAAGGCTGGACACTCTTGGGGCTGAGACGATTGGTGAGGTTGGGAAAGCAAATGCAGACCCTTGAAAGGAATCCGTCGTGCTCCCCATTCCATGGCTCCCAACTCTCCAGGTTCAACGCAATCTTCCGACAGCGAAAGCACTCATTGGAAACCCAGCGGATGCTACACCGTGGGATCGGGAAAGCTTTCTGAAACTCACCTCAGTTTTCCTCTCCTGGTGCTCGTGTTCTCCATTCAGGCCCCCTTACTAACAATCTCCCCACTTGGAGTCTCGGCGCCTTTCCATGCCTCTTTCGTACCGTCTGCAATTTGTCCGCAGGATGAACTGCAAGAGGGGGAACCAATGAGAGACTCGCTGGAGGTGTTTGGTCGGGCACATGTCACTCTCATTTCCCATCACGAAGAAGAATTCACCAGCGGTTCAGCCTGCCACCGCGGATCGACAATAGGGCGTGAAGCCATCCAGCCGTGTTGCGTCCCACTCACAAAAAAGCGACTTGGGAAATGGAGCTCAGGGGCCCTGCACTTCCCAAACCTGCAGAGTTCTAAACGATAACTATCGCCCCAAAATATATTGAGGTCAGGCTACGAAGAGGCGCTGAACGCAAGGCAGAACTGCAGGAAACGGATGTCAACCGGTACATCGGAATGGCCCCGATAGCACATGAAAAGCGCCAGAACGTGGACAATGATGCGGTTGGCCAAAAAGGGCGTATGCGTTTTTTCCTGAATATATTCAGGAAAAAACGCATACGCCCTTTTTGGCCAACCAAGCAACCTGGGAGAGCAAATCAGCACTACAAAGAAATCTCTCGCCCCCCCCCCCCCGGGGCAAAAGGGCCAGGCGAAAAAAGTCTAAAAACCAGAAAGGCAGGACAGCCCACGGAGTCAAGGGAGCCTTGTTAAGCTGATGGGCGGGATGTCAATGGCCAACAGCCAATCTTCACAAGTGTATCCTCTTTCCCAAACCATGTAAAACACAGAACCACAGAGCATAGGGCACTTCCACACATGGGCGTTGACCTTGGGAAAATGAAAAAATCAACCAGACACAGGGACCCCAAAGTTGAGGGCTGCTGTCTTGACAAGAACCTCCACTCCGGTACACGTTTCATATCCCAGGAAAGAGCCAAGTGGACAAAGACGAGTGGACAAGTGGACAAAGACAAGTGGACAAGTGGACAAGTGGTGCTACGTAGGTCCAATGGAGTGTCACTCAGCCATGAAATCCACGTCATGAGGCTGGTAGCAGCATCCTGAGTGGATTTAGGTACGATCATCCTCAGTGAAATAAGTCCCACAAAAAAAGAAACTTATGATATCACTTATCGAGGGAATGTAAAAATCGCTCCCCATGAACGGAATCCCCAAACAGAACAGAGTCACGCTTTGAGAAAACACACTTATGCCTGCTTCAGGGGAAAGGTGAGGTGCGGTGACGCATAAAACTCGAGTTTGAAATGAGCACAGATACCCTTCCGAAAACCGAATATGGAATGGACACGACCTACTCCTTGCTCAATCAACTGGACTCACCAGACCCTGTTCATCGCACAAGTATCTATCCGACTAGTAAGCATCTTAAAAGCTAAGTCTTGATATCTCTGTGTAAGTGCATCAAGGGTGTGTAAAGCGGCCTAAAACCAGCAGGGAAAATCAGCTCAGACCCATTCTGAGGATACATTTCCAACACAAAGAAGAAACAAGCAGGGCAAAACAGAGAGAAATTCTTCCAAAATGCGTTCAGGGACTGGCATGCAACCAGGATTGACCACATCTACAGCCCCAGCGGCAGAAGACATAAGGCTGGACACTCTTGGGGCTGAGACGATTGGTGAGGTTGGGAAAGCAAATGCAGACCCTTGAAAGGAATCCTGCGTGCTCCCCATTCCATGGCTCCCAACTCTCCAGGTTCAACGCAATCTTCCGACAGCGAAAGCACTCATTGGAAACCCAGCGGATGCTACACCGTGGGATCGGGAAAGCTTTCTGAAACTCACCTCAGTTTTCCTCTCCTGGTGCTCGTGTTCTCCATTCAGGCCCCCTTACTAACAATCTCCCCACTTGGAGACTCGGCGCCTTTCCATGCCTCTTTCGTGGCGTCTGCAATTTGTCCGCAGGATGAACTGCAAGAGGGGGAACCAATGAGAGACTCGCTGGAGGTGTTTGGTCGGGCACATGTCACTCTCATTTCCCATCACGAAGAAGAATTCACCAGCGGTTCAGCCTGCCACCGCGGATCGACAATAGGGCGTGAAGCCATCCAGCCGTGTTGCGTCCCACTCACAAAAAAGCGACTTGGGAAATGGAGCTCAGGGGCCCTGCACTTCCCAAACCTGCAGAGTTCTAAACGATAACTATCGCCCCAAAATATATTGAGGTCAGGCTACGAAGAGGCGCTGAACGCAAGGCAGAACTGCAGGAAACGGATGTCAACGGGTACATCGGAATGGCCCCGATAGCACATGAAAAGCGCCAGAACGTGGACAATGATGCGGTTGGCCAAAAAGGGCGTATGCGTTTTTTCCTGAATATATTCAGGAAAAAACGCATACGCCCTTTTTGGCCAACCAAGCAACCTGGGAGAGCAAATCAGCACTACAAAGCAATCTCTCGCCCCCCCCCCCCGGGGCAAAAGGGCCAGGCGAAAAAAGTCTAAAAACCAGAAAGGCAGGACAGCCCACGGAGTCAAGGGAGCCTTGTTAAGCTGATGGGCGGGATGTCAATGGCCAACAGCCAATCTTCACAAGTGTATCCTCTTTCCCAAACCATGTAAAACACAGAACCACAGAGCATAGGGCACTTCCACACATGGGCGTTGACCTTGGGAAAATGAAAAAATCAACCAGACACAGGGACCCCAAAGTTGAGGGCTGCTGTCTTGACAAGAACCTCCACTCCGGTACACGTTTCATATCCCAGGAAAGAGCCAAGTGGACAAAGACGAGTGGACAAGTGGACAAAGACAAGTGGACAAGTGGACAAGTGGTGCTACGTAGGTCCAATGGAGTGTCACTCAGCCATGAAATCCACGTCATGAGGCTGGTAGCAGCATCCTGAGTGGATTTAGGTACGATCATCCTCAGTGAAATAAGTCCCACAAAAAAAGAAACTTATGATATCACTTATCGAGGGAATGTAAAAATCGCTCCCCATGAACGGAATCCCCAAACAGAACAGAGTCACGCTTTGAGAAAACACACTTATGCCTGCTTCAGGGGAAAGGTGAGGTGCGGTGACGCATAAAACTCGAGTTTGAAATGAGCACAGATACCCTTCCGAAAACCGAATATGGAATGGACACGACCTACTCCTTGCTCAATCAACTGGACTCACCAGACCCTGTTCATCGCACAAGTATCTATCCGACTAGTAAGCATCTTAAAAGCTAAGTCTTGATATCTCTGTGTAAGTGCATCAAGTGTGTGTAAAGCGGCCTAAAACCAGCAGGGAAAATCAGCTCAGACCCATTCTGAGGATACATTTCCAACACAAAGAAGAAACAAGCAGGGCAAAACAGAGAGAAATTCTTCCAAAATGCGTTCAGGGACTGGCATGCAACCAGGATTGACCACATCTACAGCCCCAGCGGCAGAAGACATAAGGCTGGACACTCTTGGGGCTGAGACGATTGGTGAGGTTGGGAAAGCAAATGCAGACCCTTGAAAGGAATCCGTCGTGCTCCCCATTCCATGGCTCCCAACTCTCCAGGTTCAACGCAATCTTCCGACAGCGAAAGCACTCATTGGAAACCCAGCGGATGCTACACCGTGGGATCGGGAAAGCTTTCTGAAACTCACCTCAGTTTTCCTCTCCTGGTGCTCGTGTTCTCCATTCAGGCCCCCTTACTAACAATCTCCCCACTTGGAGACTCGGCGCCTTTCCATGCCTCTTTCGTACCGTCTGCAATTTGTCCGCAGGATGAACTGCAAGAGGGGGAACCAATGAGAGACTCGCTGGAGGTGTTTGGTCGGGCACATGTCACTCTCATTTCCCATCACGAAGAAGAATTCACCAGCGGTTCAGCCTGCCACCGCGGATCGACAATAGGGCGTGAAGCCATCCAGCCGTGTTGCGTCCCACTCACAAAAAAGCGACTTGGGAAATGGAGCTCAGGGGCCCTGCACTTCCCAAACCTGCAGAGTTCTAAACGATAACTATCGCCCCAAAATATATTGAGGTCAGGCTACGAAGAGGCGCTGAACGCAAGGCAGAACTGCAGGAAACGGATGTCAACCGGTACATCGGAATGGCCCCGATAGCACATGAAAAGCGCCAGAACGTGGACAATGATGCGGTTGGCCAAAAAGGGCGTATGCGTTTTTTCCTGAATATATTCAGGAAAAAACGCATACGCCCTTTTTGGCCAACCAAGCAACCTGGGAGAGCAAATCAGCACTACAAAGAAATCTCTCGCCCCCCCCCCCCGGGGCAAAAGGGCCAGGCGAAAAAAGTCTAAAAACCAGAAAGGCAGGACAGCCCACGGAGTCAAGGGAGCCTTGTTAAGCTGATGGGCGGGATGTCAATGGCCAACAGCCAATCTTCACAAGTGTATCCTCTTTCCCAAACCATGTAAAACACAGAACCACAGAGCATAGGGCACTTCCACACATGGGCGTTGACCTTGGGAAAATGAAAAAATCAACCAGACACAGGGACCCCAAAGTTGAGGGCTGCTGTCTTGACAAGAACCTCCACTCCGGTACACGTTTCATATCCCAGGAAAGAGCCAAGTGGACAAAGACGAGTGGACAAGTGGACAAAGACAAGTGGACAAGTGGACAAGTGGTGCTACGTAGGTCCAATGGAGTGTCACTCAGCCATGAAATCCACGTCATGAGGCTGGTAGCAGCATCCTGAGTGGATTTAGGTACGATCATCCTCAGTGAAATAAGTCCCACAAAAAAAGAAACTTATGATATCACTTATCGAGGGAATGTAAAAATCGCTCCCCATGAACGGAATCCCCAAACAGAACAGAGTCACGCTTTGAGAAAACACACTTATGCCTGCTTCAGGGGAAAGGTGAGGTGCGGTGACGCATAAAACTCGAGTTTGAAATGAGCACAGATACCCTTCCGAAAACCGAATATGGAATGGACACGACCTACTCCTTGCTCAATCAACTGGACTCACCAGACCCTGTTCATCGCACAAGTATCTATCCGACTAGTAAGCATCTTAAAAGCTAAGTCTTGATATCTCTGTGTAAGTGCATCAAGTGTGTGTAAAGCGGCCTAAAACCAGCAGGGAAAATCAGCTCAGACCCATTCTGAGGATACATTTCCAACACAAAGAAGAAACAAGCAGGGCAAAACAGAGAGAAATTCTTCCAAAATGCGTTCAGGGACTGGCATGCAACCAGGATTGACCACATCTACAGCCCCAGCGGCAGAAGACATAAGGCTGGACACTCTTGGGGCTGAGACGATTGGTGAGGTTGGGAAAGCAAATGCAGACCCTTGAAAGGAATCCTGCGTGCTCCCCATTCCATGGCTCCCAACTCTCCAGGTTCAACGCAATCTTCCGACAGCGAAAGCACTCATTGGAAACCCAGCGGATGCTACACCGTGGGATCGGGAAAGCTTTCTGAAACTCACCTCAGTTTTCCTCTCCTGGTGCTCGTGTTCTCCATTCAGGCCCCCTTACTAACAATCTCCCCACTTGGAGACTCGGCGCCTTTCCATGCCTCTTTCGTGGCGTCTGCAATTTGTCCGCAGGATGAACTGCAAGAGGGGGAACCAATGAGAGACTCGCTGGAGGTGTTTGGTCGGGCACATGTCACTCTCATTTCCCATCACGAAGAAGAATTCACCAGCGGTTCAGCCTGCCACCGCGGATCGACAATAGGGCGTGAAGCCATCCAGCCGTGTTGCGTCCCACTCACAAAAAAGCGACTTGGGAAATGGAGCTCAGGGGCCCTGCACTTCCCAAACCTGCAGAGTTCTAAACGATAACTATCGCCGCAAAATATATTGAGCGCAGGCTACGAAGAGGCGCTGAACGCAAGGCAGAACTGCAGGAAACGGATGTCAACGGGTACATCGGAATGGCCCCGATAGCACATGAAAAGCGCCAGAACGTGGACAATGATGCGGTTGGCCAAAAAGGGCGTATGCGTTTTTTCCTGAATATATTCAGGAAAAAACGCATACGCCCTTTTTGGCCAACCAAGCAACCTGGGAGAGCAAATCAGCACTACAAAGAAATCTCTCGCCCCCCCCCCCCCGGGGCAAAAGGGCCAGGCGAAAAAAGTCTAAAAACCAGAAAGGCAGGACAGCCCACGGAGTCAAGGGAGCCTTGTTAAGCTGATGGGCGGGATGTCAATGGCCAACAGCCAATCTTCACAAGTGTATCCTCTTTCCCAAACCATGTAAAACACAGAACCACAGAGCATAGGGCACTTCCACACATGGGCGTTGACCTTGGGAAAATGAAAAAATCAACCAGACACAGGGACCCCAAAGTTGAGGGCTGCTGTCTTGACAAGAACCTCCACTCCGGTACACGTTTCATATCCCAGGAAAGAGCCAAGTGGACAAAGACGAGTGGACAAGTGGACAAAGACAAGTGGACAAGTGGACAAGTGGTGCTACGTAGGTCCAATGGAGTGTCACTCAGCCATGAAATCCACGTCATGAGGCTGGTAGCAGCATCCTGAGTGGATTTAGGTACGATCATCCTCAGTGAAATAAGTCCCACAAAAAAAGAAACTTATGATATCACTTATCGAGGGAATGTAAAAATCGCTCCCCATGAACGGAATCCCCAAACAGAACAGAGTCACGCTTTGAGAAAACACACTTATGCCTGCTTCAGGGGAAAGGTGAGGTGCGGTGACGCATAAAACTCGAGTTTGAAATGAGCACAGATACCCTTCCGAAAACCGAATATGGAATGGACACGACCTACTCCTTGCTCAATCAACTGGACTCACCAGACCCTGTTCATCGCACAAGTATCTATCCGACTAGTAAGCATCTTAAAAGCTAAGTCTTGATATCTCTGTGTAAGTGCATCAAGTGTGTGTAAAGCGGCCTAAAACCAGCAGGGAAAATCAGCTCAGACCCATTCTGAGGATACATTTCCAACACAAAGAAGAAACAAGCAGGGCAAAACAGAGAGAAATTCTTCCAAAATGCGTTCAGGGACTGGCATGCAACCAGGATTGACCACATCTACAGCCCCAGCGGCAGAAGACATAAGGCTGGACACTCTTGGGGCTGAGACGATTGGTGAGGTTGGGAAAGCAAATGCAGACCCTTGAAAGGAATCCTGCGTGCTCCCCATTCCATGGCTCCCAACTCTCCAGGTTCAACGCAATCTTCCGACAGCGAAAGCACTCATTGGAAACCCAGCGGATGCTACACCGTGGGATCGGGAAAGCTTTCTGAAACTCACCTCAGTTTTCCTCTCCTGGTGCTCGTGTTCTCCATTCAGGCCCCCTTACTAACAATCTCCCCACTTGGAGACTCGGCGCCTTTCCATGCCTCTTTCGTGGCGTCTGCAATTTGTCCGCAGGATGAACTGCAAGAGGGGGAACCAATGAGAGACTCGCTGGAGGTGTTTGGTCGGGCACATGTCACTCTCATTTCCCATCACGAAGAAGAATTCACCAGCGGTTCAGCCTGCCACCGCGGATCGACAATAGGGCGTGAAGCCATCCAGCCGTGTTGCGTCCCACTCACAAAAAAGCGACTTGGGAAATGGAGCTCAGGGGCCCTGCACTTCCCAAACCTGCAGAGTTCTAAACGATAACTATCGCCCCAAAATATATTGAGGGCAGGCTACGAAGAGGCGCTGAACGCAAGGCAGAACTGCAGGAAACGGATGTCAACGGGTACATCGGAATGGCCCCGATAGCACATGAAAAGCGCAAGAACGTGGACAATGATGCGGTTGGCCAAAAAGGGCGTATGCGTTTTTTCCTGAATATATTCAGGAAAAAACGCATACGCCCTTTTTGGCCAACCAAGCAACCTGGGAGAGCAAATCAGCACTACAAAGAAATCTCTCGCCCCCCCCCCCCCGGGGCAAAAGGGCCAGGCGAAAAAAGTCTAAAAACCAGAAAGGCAGGACAGCCCACGGAGTCAAGGGAGCCTTGTTAAGCTGATGGGCGGGATGTCAATGGCCAACAGCCAATCTTCACAAGTGTATCCTCTTTCCCAAACCATGTAAAACACAGAACCACAGAGCATAGGGCAGTTCCACACATGGGCGTTGACCTTGGGAAAATGAAAAAATCAACCAGACACAGGGACCCCAAAGTTGAGGGCTGCTGTCTTGACAAGAACCTCCACTCCGGTACACGTTTCATATCCCAGGAAAGAGCCAAGTGGACAAAGACGAGTGGACAAGTGGACAAAGACAAGTGGACAAGTGGACAAGTGGTGCTACGTAGGTCCAATGGAGTGTCACTCAGCCATGAAATCCACGTCATGAGGCTGGTAGCAGCATCCTGAGTGGATTTAGGTACGATCATCCTCAGTGAAATAAGTCCCACAAAAAAAGAAACTTATGATATCACTTATCGAGGGAATGTAAAAATCGCTCCCCATGAACGGAATCCCCAAACAGAACAGAGTCACGCTTTGAGAAAACACACTTATGCCTGCTTCAGGGGAAAGGTGAGGTGCGGTGACGCATAAAACTCGAGTTTGAAATGAGCACAGATACCCTTCCGAAAACCGAATATGGAATGGACACGACCTACTCCTTGCTCAATCAACTGGACTCACCAGACCCTGTTCATCGCACAAGTATCTATCCGACTAGTAAGCATCTTAAAAGCTAAGTCTTGATATCTCTGTGTAAGTGCATCAAGTGTGTGTAAAGCGGCCTAAAACCAGCAGGGAAAATCAGCTCAGACCCATTCTGAGGATACATTTCCAACACAAAGAAGAAACAAGCAGGGCAAAACAGAGAGAAATTCTTCCAAAATGCGTTCAGGGACTGGCATGCAACCAGGATTGACCACATCTACAGCCCCAGCGGCAGAAGACATAAGGCTGGACACTCTTGGGGCTGAGACGATTGGTGAGGTTGGGAAAGCAAATGCAGACCCTTGAAAGGAATCCTGCGTGCTCCCCATTCCATGGCTCCCAACTCTCCAGGTTCAACGCAATCTTCCGACAGCGAAAGCACTCATTGGAAACCCAGCGGATGCTACACCGTGGGATCGGGAAAGCTTTCTGAAACTCACCTCAGTTTTCCTCTCCTGGTGCTCGTGTTCTCCATTCAGGCCCCCTTACTAACAATCTCCCCACTTGGAGACTCGGCGCCTTTCCATGCCTCTTTCGTGGCGTCTGCAATTTGTCCGCAGGATGAACTGCAAGAGGGGGAACCAATGAGAGACTCGCTGGAGGTGTTTGGTCGGGCACATGTCACTCTCATTTCCCATCACGAAGAAGAATTCACCAGCGGTTCAGCCTGCAACCGCGGATCGACAATAGGGCGTGAAGCCATCCAGCCGTGTTGCGTCCCACTCACAAAAAAGCGACTTGGGAAATGGAGCTCAGGGGCCCTGCACTTCCCAAACCTGCAGAGTTCTAAACGATAACTATCGCCCCAAAATATATTGTGGGCAGGATACGAAGAGGCGCTGAACGCAAGGCAGAACTGCAGGAAACGGATGTCAACGGGTACATCGGAATGGCCCCGATAGCACATGAAAAGCGCCAGAACGTGGACAATGATGCGGTTGGCCAAAAAGGGCGTATGCGTTTTTTCCTGAATATATTCAGGAAAAAACGCATACGCCCTTTTTGGCCAACCAAGCAACCTGGGAGAGCAAATCAGCACTACAAAGAAATCTCTCGCCCCCCCCCCCCCGTGGCAAAAGGGCCAGGCGAAAAAAGTCTAAAAACCAGAAAGGCAGGACAGCCCACGGAGTCAAGGGAGCCTTGTTAAGCTGATGGGCGGGATGTCAATGGCCAACAGCCAATCTTCACAAGTGTATCCTCTTTCCCAAACCATGTAAAACACAGAACCACAGAGCATAGGGCACTTCCACACATGGGCGTTGACCTTGGGAAAATGAAAAAATCAACCAGACACAGGGACCCCAAAGTTGAGGGCTGCTGTCTTGACAAGAACCTCCACTCCGGTACACGTTTCATATCCCAGGAAAGAGCCAAGTGGACAAAGACGAGTGGACAAGTGGACAAAGACAAGTGGACAAGTGGACAAGTGGTGCTACGTAGGTCCAATGGAGTGTCACTCAGCCATGAAATCCACGTCATGAGGCTGGTAGCAGCATCCTGAGTGGATTTAGGTACGATCATCCTCAGTGAAATAAGTCCCACAAAAAAAGAAACTTATGATATCACTTATCGAGGGAATGTAAAAATCGCTCCCCATGAACGGAATCCCCAAACAGAACAGAGTCACGCTTTGAGAAAACACACTTATGCCTGCTTCAGGGGAAAGGTGAGGTGCGGTGACGCATAAAACTCGAGTTTGAAATGAGCACAGATACCCTTCCGAAAACCGAATATGGAATGGACACGACCTACTCCTTGCTCAATCAACTGGACTCACCAGACCCTGTTCATCGCACAAGTATCTATCCGACTAGTAAGCATCTTAAAAGCTAAGTCTTGATATCTCTGTGTAAGTGCATCAAGTGTGTGTAAAGCGGCCTAAAACCAGCAGGGAAAATCAGCTCAGACCCATTCTGAGGATACATTTCCAACACAAAGAAGAAACAAGCAGGGCAAAACAGAGAGAAATTCTTCCAAAATGCGTTCAGGGACTGGCATGCAACCAGGATTGACCACATCTACAGCCCCAGCGGCAGAAGACATAAGGCTGGACACTCTTGGGGCTGAGACGATTGGTGAGGTTGGGAAAGCAAATGCAGACCCTTGAAAGGAATCCTGCGTGCTCCCCATTCCATGGCTCCCAACTCTCCAGGTTCAACGCAATCTTCCGACAGCGAAAGCACTCATTGGAAACCCAGCGGATGCTACACCGTGGGATCGGGAAAGCTTTCTGAAACTCACCTCAGTTTTCCTCTCCTGGTGCTCGTGTTCTCCATTCAGGCCCCCTTACTAACAATCTCCCCACTTGGAGACTCGGCGCCTTTCCATGCCTCTTTCGTACCGTCTGCAATTTGTCCGCGGGATGAACTGCAAGAGGGGGAACCAATGAGAGACTCGCTGGAGGTGTTTGGTCGGGCACATGTCACTCTCATTTCCCATCACGAAGAAGAATTCACCAGCGGTTCAGCCTGCCACCGCGGATCGACAATAGGGCGTGAAGCCATCCAGCCGTGTTGCGTCCCACTCACAAAAAAGCGACTTGGGAAATGGAGCTCAGGGGCCCTGCACTTCCCAAACCTGCAGAGTTCTAAACGATAACTATCGCCCCAAAATATATTGAGGTCAGGCTACGAAGAGGCGCTGAACGCAAGGCAGAACTGCAGGAAACGGATGTCAACGGGTACATCGGAATGGCCCCGATAGCACATGAAAAGCGCCAGAACGTGGACAATGATGCGGTTGGCCAAAAAGGGCGTATGCGTTTTTTCCTGAATATATTCAGGAAAAAACGCATACGCCCTTTTTGGCCAACCAAGCAACCTGGGAGAGCAAATCAGCACTACAAAGAAATCTCTCGCCCCCCCCCCCCCCGGGGCAAAAGGGCCAGGCGAAAAAAGTCTAAAAACCAGAAAGGCAGGACAGCCCACGGAGTCAAGGGAGCCTTGTTAAGCTGATGGGCGGGATGTCAATGGCCAACAGCCAATCTTCACAAGTGTATCCTCTTTCCCAAACCATGTCAAACACAGAACCACAGAGCATAGGGCACTTCCACACATGGGCGTTGACCTTGGGAAAATGAAAAAATCAACCAGACACAGGGACCCCAA
Organism: Kogia breviceps; assembly: GCF_026419965.1. NCBI lineage: Eukaryota > Metazoa > Chordata > Mammalia > Artiodactyla > Physeteridae > Kogia > Kogia breviceps. The sequence continues at coordinate 3,352,283 of NW_026711939.1, read as the reverse complement.
AGTTGAGGGCTGCTGTCTTGACAAGAACCTCCACTCCGGTACACGTTTCATATCCCAGGAAAGAGCCAAGTGGACAAAGACGAGTGGACAAGTGGACAAAGACAAGTGGACAAGTGGACAAGTGGTGCTACGTAGGTCCAATGGAGTGTCACTCAGCCATGAAATCCACGTCATGGGGCTGGTAGCAGCATCCTGAGTGGATTTAGGTACGATCATCCTCAGTGAAATAAGTCCCACAAAAAAAGAAACTTATGATATCACTTATCGAGGGAATGTAAAAATCGCTCCCCATGAACGGAATCCCCAAACAGAACAGAGTCACGCTTTTAGAAAACACACTTATGCCTGCTTCAGGGGAAAGGTGAGGTGCGGTGACGCATAAAACTCGAGTTTGAAATGAGCACAGATACCCTTCCGAAAACCGAATATGGAATGGACACGACCTACTCCTTGCTCAATCAACTGGACTCACCAGACCCTGTTCATCGCACAAGTATCTATCCGACTAGTAAGCATCTTAAAAGCTAAGTCTTGATATCTCTGTGTAAGTGCATCAAGTGTGTGTAAAGCGGCCTAAAACCAGCAGGGAAAATCAGCTCAGACCCATTCTGAGGATACATTTCCAACACAAAGAAGAAACAAGCAGGGCAAAACAGAGAGAAATTCTTCCAAAATGCGTTCAGGGACTGGCATGCAACCAGGATTGACCACATCTACAGCCCCAGCGGCAGAAGACATAAGGCTGGACACTCTTGGGGCTGAGACGATTGGTGAGGTTGGGAAAGCAAATGCAGACCCTTGAAAGGAATCCTGCGTGCTCCCCATTCCATGGCTCCCAACTCTCCAGGTTCAACGCAATCTTCCGACAGCGAAAGCACTCATTGGAAACCCAGCGGATGCTACACCGTGGGATCGGGAAAGCTTTCTGAAACTCACCTCAGTTTTCCTCTCCTGGTGCTCGTGTTCTCCATTCAGGCCCCCTTACTAACAATCTCCCCACTTGGAGACTCGGCGCCTTTCCATGCCTCTTTCGTACCGTCTGCAATTTGTCCGCAGGATGAACTGCAAGAGGGGGAACCAATGAGAGACTCACTGGAGGTGTTTGGTCGGGCACATGTCACTCTCATTTCCCATCACGAAGAAGAATTCACCAGCGGTTCAGCCTGCCACCGCGGATCGACAATAGGGCGTGAAGCCATCCAGCCGTGTTGCGTCCCACTCACAAAAAAGCGACTTGGGAAATGGAGCTCAGGGGCCCTGCACTTCCCAAACCTGCAGAGTTCTAAACGATAACTATCGCCCCAAAATATATTGAGGTCAGGCTACGAAGAGGCGCTGAACGCAAGGCAGAACTGCAGGAAACGGATGTCAACGGGTACATCGGAATGGCCCCGATAGCACATGAAAAGCGCCAGAACGTGGACAATGATGCGGTTGGCCAAAAAGGGCGTATGCGTTTTTTCCTGACTATATTCAGGAAAAAACGCATACGCCCTTTTTGGCCAACCAAGCAACCTGGGAGAGCAAATCAGCACTACAAAGAAATCTCTCGCCCCCCCCCCCCCCGGGGCAAAAGGGCCAGGCAAAAAAAGTCTAAAAACCAGAAAGGCAGGACAGCCCACGGAGTCAAGGGAGCCTTGTTAAGCTGATGGGCGGGATGTCAATGTCCAACAGCCAATCTTCACAAGTGTATCCTCTTTCCCAAACGATGTAAAACACAGAACCACAGAGCATAGGGCACTTCCACACATGGGCGTTGACCTTGGGAAAATGAAAAAATCAACCAGACACAGGGACCCCAAAGTTGAGGGCTGCTGTCTTGACAAGAACCTCCACTCCGGTACACGTTTCATATCCCAGGAAAGAGCCAAGTGGACAAAGACGAGTGGACAAGTGGACAAAGACAAGTGGACAAGTGGACAAGTGGTGCTACGTAGGTCCAATGGAGTGTCACTCAGCCATGAAATCCACGTCATGGGGCTGGTAGCAGCATCCTGAGTGGATTTAGGTACGATCATCCTCAGTGAAATAAGTCCCACAAAAAAAGAAACTTATGATATCACTTATCGAGGGAATGTAAAAATCGCTCCCCATGAACGGAATCCCCAAACAGAACAGAGTCACGCTTTTAGAAAACACACTTATGCCTGCTTCAGGGGAAAGGTGAGGTGCGGTGACGCATAAAACTCGAGTTTGAAATGAGCACAGATACCCTTCCGAAAACCGAATATGGAATGGACACGACCTACTCCTTGCTCAATCAACTGGACTCACCAGACCCTGTTCATCGCACAAGTATCTATCCGACTAGTAAGCATCTTAAAAGCTAAGTCTTGATATCTCTGTGTAAGTGCATCAAGTGTGTGTAAAGCGGCCTAAAACCAGCAGGGAAAATCAGCTCAGACCCATTCTGAGGATACATTTCCAACACAAAGAAGAAACAAGCAGGGCAAAACAGAGAGAAATTCTTCCAAAATGCGTTCAGGGACTGGCATGCAACCAGGATTGACCACATCTACAGCCCCAGCGGCAGAAGACATAAGGCTGGACACTCTTGGGGCTGAGACGATTGGTGAGGTTGGGAAAGCAAATGCAGACCCTTGAAAGGAATCCTGCGTGCTCCCCATTCCATGGCTCCCAACTCTCCAGGTTCAACGCAATCTTCCGACAGCGAAAGCACTCATTGGAAACCCAGCGGATGCTACACCGTGGGATCGGGAAAGCTTTCTGAAACTCACCTCAGTTTTCCTCTCCTGGTGCTCGTGTTCTCCATTCAGGCCCCCTTACTAACAATCTCCCCACTTGGAGTCTCGGCGCCTTTCCATGCCTCTTTCGTACCGTCTGCAATTTGTCCGCGGGATGAACTGCAAGAGGGGGAACCAATGAGAGACTCGCTGGAGGTGTTTGGTCGGGCACATGTCACTCTCATTTCCCATCACGAAGAAGAATTCACCAGAGGCTCAGCCTGCCACCCCGGATCGACAATAGGGCGTGAAGCCATCCAGCCGTGTTGCGTCCCACTCACAAAAAAGCGACTTGGGAAATGGAGCTCAGGGGCCCTGCACTTCCCAAACCTGCAGAGTTCTAAACGATAACTATCGCCCCAAAATATATTGAGGTCAGGCTACGAAGAGGCGCTGAACGCAAGGCAGAAATGCAGGAAACGGATGTCAACGGGTACATCGGAATGGCCCCGATAGCACATGAAAAGCGCCAGAACGTGGACAATGATGCGGTTGGCCAAAAAGGGCGTATGCGTTTTTTCCTGAATATATTCAGGAAAAAACGCATACGCCCTTTTTGGCCAACCAAGCAACCTGGGAGAGCAAATCAACACTACAAAGAAATCTCTCGCCCCCCCCCCCCCCGGGGCAAAAGGGCCAGGCGAAAAAAGTCTAAAAACCAGAAAGGCAGGACAGCCCACGGAGTCAAGGGAGCCTTGTTAAGCTGATGGGCGGGATGTCAATGGCCAACAGCCAATCTTCACAAGTGTATCCTCTTTCCCAAACCATGTCAAACACAGAACCACAGAGCATAGGGCACTTCCACACATGGGCGTTGACCTTGGGAAAATGAAAAAATCAACCAGACACAGGGACCCCAAAGTTGAGGGCTGCTGTCTTGACAAGAACCTCCACTCCGGTACACGTTTCATATCCCAGGAAAGAGCCAAGTGGACAAAGACGAGTGGACAAGTGGACAAAGACAAGTGGACAAGTGGACAAGTGGTGCTACGTAGGTCCAATGGAGTGTCACTCAGCCATGAAATCCACGTCATGGGGCTGGTAGCAGCATCCTGAGTGGATTTAGGTACGATCATCCTCAGTGAAATAAGTCCCACAAAAAAAGAAACTTATGATATCACTTATCGAGGGAATGTAAAAATCGCTCCCCATGAACGGAATCCCCAAACAGAACAGAGTCACGCTTTTAGAAAACACACTTATGCCTGCTTCAGGGGAAAGGTGAGGTGCGGTGACGCATAAAACTCGAGTTTGAAATGAGCACAGATACCCTTCCGAAAACCGAATATGGAATGGACACGACCTACTCCTTGCTCAATCAACTGGACTCACCAGACCCTGTTCATCGCACAAGTATCTATCCGACTAGTAAGCATCTTAAAAGCTAAGTCTTGATATCTCTGTGTAAGTGCATCAAGGGTGTGTAAAGCGGCCTAAAACCAGCAGGGAAAATCAGCTCAGACCCATTCTGAGGATACATTTCCAACACAAAGAAGAAACAAGCAGGGCAAAACAGAGAGAAATTCTTCCAAAATGCGTTCAGGGACTGGCATGCAACCAGGATTGACCACATCTACAGCCCCAGCGGCAGAAGACAGAAGGCTGGACACTCTTGGGGCTGAGACGATTGGTGAGGTTGGGAAAGCAAATGCAGACCCTTGAAAGGAATCCTGCGTGCTCCCCATTCCATGGCTCCCAACTCTCCAGGTTCAACGCAATCTTCCGACAGCGAAAGCACTCATTGGAAACCCAGCGGATGCTACACCGTGGGATCGGGAAAGCTTTCTGAAACTCACCTCAGTTTTCCTCTCCTGGTGCTCGTGTTCTCCATTCAGGCCCCCTTACTAACAATCTCCCCACTTGGAGTCTCGGCGCCTTTCCATGCCTCTTTCGTACCGTCTGCAATTTGTCCGCAGGATGAACTGCAAGAGGGGGAACCAATGAGAGACTCGCTGGAGGTGTTTGGTCGGGCACATGTCACTCTCATTTCCCATCACGAAGAAGAATTCACCAGCGGTTCAGCCTGCCACCGCGGATCGACAATAGGGCGTGAAGCCATCCAGCCGTGTTGCGTCCCACTCACAAAAAAGCGACTTGGGAAATGGAGCTCAGGGGCCCTGCACTTCCCAAACCTGCAGAGTTCTAAACGATAACTATCGCCCCAAAATATATTGAGGTCAGGCTACGAAGAGGCGCTGAACGCAAGGCAGAACTGCAGGAAACGGATGTCAACGGGTACATCGGAATGGCCCCGATAGCACATGAAAAGCGCCAGAACGTGGACAATGATGCGGTTGGCCAAAAAGGGCGTATGCGTTTTTTCCTGAATATATTCAGGAAAAAACGCATACGCCCTTTTTGGCCAACCAAGCAACCTGGGAGAGCAAATCAGCACTACAAAGAAATCTCTCGCCCCCCCCCCCCGGGGCAAAAGGGCCAGGCGAAAAAAGTCTAAAAACCAGAAAGGCAGGACAGCCCACGGAGTCAAGGGAGCCTTGTTAAGCTGATGGGCGGGATGTCAATGGCCAACAGCCAATCTTCACAAGTGTATCCTCTTTCCCAAACCATGTCAAACACAGAACCACAGAGCATAGGGCACTTCCACACATGGGCGTTGACCTTGGGAAAATGAAAAAATCAACCAGACACAGGGACCCCAAAGTTGAGGGCTGCTGTCTTGACAAGAACCTCCACTCCGGTACACGTTTCATATCCCAGGAAAGAGCCAAGTGGACAAAGACGAGTGGACAAGTGGACAAAGACAAGTGGACAAGTGGACAAGTGGTGCTACGTAGGTCCAATGGAGTGTCACTCAGCCATGAAATCCACGTCATGAGGCTGGTAGCAGCATCCTGAGTGGATTTAGGTACGATCATCCTCAGTGAAATAAGTCCCACAAAAAAAGAAACTTATGATATCACTTATCGAGGGAATGTAAAAATCGCTCCCCATGAACGGAATCCCCAAACAGAACAGAGTCACGCTTTTAGAAAACACACTTATGCCTGCTTCAGGGGAAAGGTGAGGTGCGGTGACGCATAAAACTCGAGTTTGAAATGAGCACAGATACCCTTCCGAAAACCGAATATGGAATGGACACGACCTACTCCTTGCTCAATCAACTGGACTCACCAGACCCTGTTCATCGCACAAGTATCTATCCGACTAGTAAGCATCTTAAAAGCTAAGTCTTGATATCTCTGTGTAAGTGCATCAAGTGTGTGTAAAGCGGCCTAAAACCAGCAGGGAAAATCAGCTCAGACCCATTCTGAGGATACATTTCCAACACAAAGAAGAAACAAGCAGGGCAAAACAGAGAGAAATTCTTCCAAAATGCGTTCAGGGACTGGCATGCAACCAGGATTGACCACATCTACAGCCCCAGCGGCAGAAGACAGAAGGCTGGACACTCTTGGGGCTGAGACGATTGGTGAGGTTGGGAAAGCAAATGCAGACCCTTGAAAGGAATCCTGCGTGCTCCCCATTCCATGGCTCCCAACTCTCCAGGTTCAACGCAATCTTCCGACAGCGAAAGCACTCATTGGAAACCCAGCGGATGCTACACCGTGGGATCGGGAAAGCTTTCTGAAACTCACCTCAGTTTTCCTCTCCTGGTGCTCGTGTTCTCCATTCAGGCCCCCTTACTAACAATCTCCCCACTTGGAGTCTCGGCGCCTTTCCATGCCTCTTTCGTACCGTCTGCAATTTGTCCGCAGGATGAACTGCAAGAGGGGGAACCAATGAGAGACTCGCTGGAGGTGTTTGGTCGGGCACATGTCACTCTCATTTCCCATCACGAAGAAGAATTCACCAGCGGTTCAGCCTGCCACCGCGGATCGACAATAGGGCGTGAAGCCATCCAGCCGTGTTGCGTCCCACTCACAAAAAAGCGACTTGGGAAATGGAGCTCAGGGGCCCTGCACTTCCCAAACCTGCAGAGTTCTAAACGATAACTATCGCCCCAAAATATATTGAGGTCAGGCTACGAAGAGGCGCTGAACGCAAGGCAGAACTGCAGGAAACGGATGTCAACGGGTACATCGGAATGGCCCCGATAGCACATGAAAAGCGCCAGAACGTGGACAATGATGCGGTTGGCCAAAAAGGGCGTATGCGTTTTTTCCTGAATATATTCAGGAAAAAACGCATACGCCCTTTTTGGCCAACCAAGCAACCTGGGAGAGCAAATCAGCACTACAAAGAAATCTCTCGCCCCCCCCCGGGCAAAAGGGCCAGGCGAAAAAAGTCTAAAAACCAGAAAGGCAGGACAGCCCAAGGAGTCAAGGGAGCCTTGTTAAGCTGATGGGCGGGATGTCAATGGCCAACAGCCAATCTTCACAAGTGTATCCTCTTTCCCAAACCATGTAAAACACAGAACCACAGAGCATAGGGCACTTCCACACATGGGCGTTGACCTTGGGAAAATGAAAAAATCAACCAGACACAGGGACCCCAAAGTTGAGGGCTGCTGTCTTGACAAGAACCTCCACTCCGGTACACGTTTCATATCCCAGGAAAGAGCCAAGTGGACAAAGACGAGTGGACAAGTGGACAAAGACAAGTGGACAAGTGGACAAGTGGTGCTACGTAGGTCCAATGGAGTGTCACTCAGCCATGAAATCCACGTCATGAGGCTGGTAGCAGCATCCTGAGTGGATTTAGGTACGATCATCCTCAGTGAAATAAGTCCCACAAAAAAAGAAACTTATGATATCACTTATCGAGGGAATGTAAAAATCGCTCCCCATGAACGGAATCCCCAAACAGAACAGAGTCACGCTTTTAGAAAACACACTTATGCCTGCTTCAGGGGAAAGGTGAGGTGCGGAGACGCATAAAACTCGAGTTTGAAATGAGCACAGATACCCTTCCGAAAACCGAATATGGAATGGACACGACCTACTCCTTGCTCAATCAACTGGACTCACCAGACCCTGTTCATCGCACAAGTATCTATCCGACTAGTAAGCATCTTAAAAGCTAAGTCTTGATATCTCTGTGTAAGTGCATCAAGTGTGTGTAAAGCGGCCTAAAACCAGCAGGGAAAATCAGCTCAGACCCATTCTGAGGATACATTTCCAACACAAAGAAGAAACAAGCAGGGCAAAACAGAGAGAAATTCTTCCAAAATGCGTTCAGGGACTGGCATGCAACCAGGATTGACCACATCTACAGCCCCAGCGGCAGAAGACAGAAGGCTGGACACTCTTGGGGCTGAGACGATTGGTGAGGTTGGGAAAGCAAATGCAGACCCTTGAAAGGAATCCTGCGTGCTCCCCATTCCATGGCTCCCAACTCTCCAGGTTCAACGCAATCTTCCGACAGCGAAAGCACTCATTGGAAACCCAGCGGATGCTACACCGTGGGATCGGGAAAGCTTTCTGAAACTCACCTCAGTTTTCCTCTCCTGGTGCTCGTGTTCTCCATTCAGGCCCCCTTACTAACAATCTCCCCACTTGGAGACTCGGCGCCTTTCCATGCCTCTTTCGTACCGTCTGCAATTTGTCCGCAGGATGAACTGCAAGAGGGGGAACCAATGAGAGACTCGCTGGAGGTGTTTGGTCGGGCACATGTCACTCTCATTTCCCATCACGAAGAAGAATTCACCAGCGGTTCAGCCTGCAACCAGGGATCGACAATAGGGCGTGAAGCCATCCAGCCGTGTTGCGTCCCACTCACAAAAAAGCGACTTGGGAAATGGAGCTCAGGGGCCCTGCACTTCCCAAACCTGCAGAGTTCTAAACGATAACTATCGCCCCAAAATATATTGAGGTCAGGCTACGAAGAGGCGCTGAACGCAAGGCAGAACTGCAGGAAACGGATGTCAACGGGTACATCGGAATGGCCCCGATAGCACATGAAAAGCGCCAGAACGTGGACAATGATGCGGTTGGCCAAAAAGGGCGTATGCGTTTTTTCCTGAATATATTCAGGAAAAAACGCATACGCCCTTTTTGGCCAACCAAGCAACCTGGGAGAGCAAATCAGCACTACAAAGAAATCTCTCGCCCCCCCCCCCCGGGGCAAAAGGGCCAGGCGAAAAAAGTCTAAAAACCAGAAAGGCAGGACAGCCCACGGAGTCAAGGGAGCCTTGTTAAGCTGATGGGCGGGATGTCAATGGCCAACAGCCAATCTTCACAAGTGTATCCTCTTTCCCAAACCATGTCAAACACAGAACCACAGAGCATAGGGCACTTCCACACATGGGCGTTGACCTTGGGAAAATGAAAAAATCAACCAGACACAGGGACCCCAAAGTTGAGGGCTGCTGTCTTGACAAGAACCTCCACTCCGGTACACGTTTCATATCCCAGGAAAGAGCCAAGTGGACAAAGACGAGTGGACAAGTGGACAAAGACAAGTGGACAAGTGGTGCTACGTAGGTCCAATGGAGTGTCACTCAGCCATGAAATCCACGTCATGAGGCTGGTAGCAGCATCCTGAGTGGATTTAGGTACGATCATCCTCAGTGAAATAAGTCCCACAAAAAAAGAAACTTATGATATCACTTATCGAGGGAATGTAAAAATCGCTCCCCATGAACGGAATCCCCAAACAGAACAGAGTCACGCTTTTAGAAAACACACTTATGCCTGCTTCAGGGGAAAGGTGAGGTGCGGTGACGCATAAAACTCGAGTTTGAAATGAGCACAGATACCCTTCCGAAAACCGAATATGGAATGGACACGACCTACTCCTTGCTCAATCAACTGGACTCACCAGACCCTGTTCATCGCACAAGTATCTATCCGACTAGTAAGCATCTTAAAAGCTAAGTCTTGATATCTCTGTGTAAGTGCATCAAGGGTGTGTAAAGCGGCCTAAAACCAGCAGGGAAAATCAGCTCAGACCCATTCTGAGGATACATTTCCAACACAAAGAAGAAACAAGCAGGGCAAAACAGAGAGAAATTCTTCCAAAATGCGTTCAGGGACTGGCATGCAACCAGGATTGACCACATCTACAGCCCCAGCGGCAGAAGACATAAGGCTGGACACTCTTGGGGCTGAGACGATTGGTGAGGTTGGGAAAGCAAATGCAGACCCTTGAAAGGAATCCTGCGTGCTCCCCATTCCATGGCTCCCAACTCTCCAGGTTCAACGCAATCTTCCGACAGCGAAAGCACTCATTGGAAACCCAGCGGATGCTACACCGTGGGATCGGGAAAGCTTTCTGAAACTCACCTCAGTTTTCCTCTCCTGGTGCTCGTGTTCTCCATTCAGGCCCCCTTACTAACAATCTCCCCACTTGGAGTCTCGGCGCCTTTCCATGCCTCTTTCGTACCGTCTGCAATTTGTCCGCAGGATGAACTGCAAGAGGGGGAACCAATGAGAGACTCGCTGGAGGTGTTTGGTCGGGCACATGTCACTCTCATTTCCCATCACGAAGAAGAATTCACCAGCGGTTCAGCCTGCCACCGCGGATCGACAATAGGGCGTGAAGCCATCCAGCCGTGTTGCGTCCCACTCACAAAAAAGCGACTTGGGAAATGGAGCTCAGGGGCCCTGCACTTCCCAAACCTGCAGAGTTCTAAACGATAACTATCGCCCCAAAATATATTGAGGTCAGGCTACGAAGAGGCGCTGAACGCAAGGCAGAACTGCAGGAAACGGATGTCAACGGGTACATCGGACTGGCCCCGATAGCACATGAAAAGCGCCAGAACGTGGACAATGATGCGGTTGGCCAAAAAGGGCGTATGCGTTTTTTCCTGAATATATTCAGGAAAAAACGCATACGCCCTTTTTGGCCAACCAAGCAACCTGGGAGAGCAAATCAGCACTACAAAGAAATCTCTCGCCCCCCCCCCCCCCGGGGCAAAAGGGCCAGGCGAAAAAAGTCTAAAAACCAGAAAGGCAGGACAGCCCACGGAGTCAAGGGAGCCTTGTTAAGCTGATGGGCGGGATGTCAATGGCCAACAGCCAATCTTCACAAGTGTATCCTCTTTCCCAAACCATGTCAAACACAGAACCACAGAGCATAGGGCACTTCCACACATGGGCGTTGACCTTGGGAAAATGAAAAAATCAACCAGACACAGGGACCCCAAAGTTGAGGGCTGCTGTCTTGACAAGAACCTCCACTCCGGTACACGTTTCATATCCCAGGAAAGAGCCAAGTGGACAAAGACGAGTGGACAAGTGGACAAAGACAAGTGGACAAGTGGACAAGTGGTGCTACGTAGGTCCAATGGAGTGTCACTCAGCCATGAAATCCACGTCATGAGGCTGGTAGCAGCATCCTGAGTGGATTTAGGTACGATCATCCTCAGTGAAATAAGTCCCACAAAAAAAGAAACTTATGATATCACTTATCGAGGGAATGTAAAAATCGCTCCCCATGAACGGAATCCCCAAACAGAACAGAGTCACGCTTTTAGAAAACACACTTATGCCTGCTTCAGGGGAAAGGTGAGGTGCGGTGACGCATAAAACTCGAGTTTGAAATGAGCACAGATACCCTTCCGAAAACCGAATATGGAATGGACACGACCTACTCCTTGCTCAATCAACTGGACTCACCAGACCCTGTTCATCGCACAAGTATCTATCCGACTAGTAAGCATCTTAAAAGCTAAGTCTTGATATCTCTGTGTAAGTGCATCAAGGGTGTGTAAAGCGGCCTAAAACCAGCAGGGAAAATCAGCTCAGACCCATTCTGAGGATACATTTCCAACACAAAGAAGAAACAAGCAGGGCAAAACAGAGAGAAATTCTTCCAAAATGCGTTCAGGGACTGGCATGCAACCAGGATTGACCACATCTACAGCCCCAGCGGCAGAAGACATAAGGCTGGACACTCTTGGGGCTGAGACGATTGGTGAGGTTGGGAAAGCAAATGCAGACCCTTGAAAGGAATCCTGCGTGCTCCCCATTCCATGGCTCCCAACTCTCCAGGTTCAACGCAATCTTCCGACAGCGAAAGCACTCATTGGAAACCCAGCGGATGCTACACCGTGGGATCGGGAAAGCTTTCTGAAACTCACCTCAGTTTTCCTCTCCTGGTGCTCGTGTTCTCCATTCAGGCCCCCTTACTAACAATCTCCCCACTTGGAGACTCGGCGCCTTTCCATGCCTCTTTCGTACCGTCTGCAATTTGTCCGCAGGATGAACTGCAAGAGGGGGAACCAATGAGAGACTCGCTGGAGGTGTTTGGTCGGGCACATGTCACTCTCATTTCCCATCACGAAGAAGAATTCACCAGCGGTTCAGCCTGCCACCGCGGATCGACAATAGGGCGTGAAGCCATCCAGCCGTGTTGCGTCCCACTCACAAAAAAGCGACTTGGGAAATGGAGCTCAGGGGCACTGCACTTCCCAAACCTGCAGAGTTCTAAACGATAACTATCGCCCCAAAATATATTGAGGTCAGGCTACGAAGAGGCGCTGAACGCAAGGCAGAACTGCAGGAAACGGATGTCAACGGGTACATCGGAATGGCCCCGATAGCACATGAAAAGCGCCAGAACGTGGACAATGATGCGGTTGGCCAAAAAGGGCGTATGCGTTTTTTCCTGAATATATTCAGGAAAAAACGCATACGCCCTTTTTGGCCAACCAAGCAACCTGGGAGAGCAAATCAGCACTACAAAGAAATCTCTCGCCCCCCCCCCGGGGCAAAAGGGCCAGGCGAAAAAAGTCTAAAAACCAGAAAGGCAGGACAGCCCACGGAGTCAAGGGAGCCTTGTTAAGCTGATGGGCGGGATGTCAATGGCCAACAGCCAATCTTCACAAGTGTATCCTCTTTCCCAAACCATGTCAAACACAGAACCACAGAGCATAGGGCACTTCCACACATGGGCGTTGACCTTGGGAAAATGAAAAAATCAACCAGACACAGGGACCCCAAAGTTGAGGGCTGCTGTCTTGACAAGAACCTCCACTCCGGTACACGTTTCATATCCCAGGAAAGAGCCAAGTGGACAAAGACGAGTGGACAAGTGGACAAAGACAAGTGGACAAGTGGACAAGTGGTGCTACGTAGGTCCAATGGAGTGTCACTCAGCCATGAAATCCACGTCATGAGGCTGGTAGCAGCATCCTGAGTGGATTTAGGTACGATCATCCTCAGTGAAATAAGTCTCACAAAAAAAGAAACTTATGATATCACTTATCGAGGGAATGTAAAAATCGCTCCCCATGAACGGAATCCCCAAACAGAACAGAGTCACGCTTTTAGAAAACACACTTATGCCTGCTTCAGGGGAAAGGTGAGGTGCGGTGACGCATAAAACTCGAGTTTGAAATGAGCACAGATACCCTTCCGAAAACCGAATATGGAATGGACACGACCTACTCCTTGCTCAATCAACTGGACTCACCAGACCCTGTTCATCGCACAAGTATCTATCCGACTAGTAAGCATCTTAAAAGCTAAGTCTTGATATCTCTGTGTAAGTGCATCAAGGGTGTGTAAAGCGGCCTAAAACCAGCAGGGAAAATCAGCTCAGACCCATTCTGAGGATACATTTCCAACACAAAGAAGAAACAAGCAGGGCAAAACAGAGAGAAATTCTTCCAAAATGCGTTCAGGGACTGGCATGCAACCAGGATTGACCACATCTACAGCCCCAGCGGCAGAAGACAGAAGGCTGGACACTCTTGGGGCTGAGACGATTGGTGAGGTTGGGAAAGCAAATGCAGACCCTTGAAAGGAATCCTGCGTGCTCCCCATTCCATGGCTCCCAACTCTCCAGGTTCAACGCAATCTTCCGACAGCGAAAGCACTCATTGGAAACCCAGCGGATGCTACACCGTGGGATCGGGAAAGCTTTCTGAAACTCACCTCAGTTTTCCTCTCCTGGTGCTCGTGTTCTCCATTCAGGCCCCCTTACTAACAATCTCCCCACTTGGAGACTCGGCGCCTTTCCATGCCTCTTTCGTACCGTCTGCAATTTGTCCGCAGGATGAACTGCAAGAGGGGGAACCAATGAGAGACTCGCTGGAGGTGTTTGGTCGGGCACATGTCACTCTCATTTCCCATCACGAAGAAGAATTCACCAGCGGTTCAGCCTGCCACCGCGGATCGACAATAGGGCGTGAAGCCATCCAGCCGTGTTGCGTCCCACTCACAAAAAAGCGACTTGGGAAATGGAGCTCAGGGGCACTGCACTTCCCAAACCTGCAGAGTTCTAAACGATAACTATCGCCCCAAAATATATTGAGGTCAGGCTACGAAGAGGCGCTGAACGCAAGGCAGAACTGCAGGAAACGGATGTCAACGGGTACATCGGAATGGCCCCGATAGCACATGAAAAGCGCCAGAACGTGGACAATGATGCGGTTGGCCAAAAAGGGCGTATGCGTTTTTTCCTGAATATATTCAGGAAAAAACGCATACGCCCTTTTTGGCCAACCAAGCAACCTGGGAGAGCAAATCAGCACTACAAAGAAATCTCTCGCCCCCCCCCCGGGGCAAAAGGGCCAGGCGAAAAAAGTCTAAAAACCAGAAAGGCAGGACAGCCCACGGAGTCAAGGGAGCCTTGTTAAGCTGATGGGCGGGATGTCAATGGCCAACAGCCAATCTTCACAAGTGTATCCTCTTTCCCAAACCATGTCAAACACAGAACCACAGAGCATAGGGCACTTCCACACATGGGCGTTGACCTTGGGAAAATGAAAAAATCAACCAGACACAGGGACCCCAAAGTTGAGGGCTGCTGTCTTGACAAGAACCTCCACTCCGGTACACGTTTCATATCCCAGGAAAGAGCCAAGTGGACAAAGACGAGTGGACAAGTGGACAAAGACAAGTGGACAAGTGGACAAGTGGTGCTACGTAGGTCCAATGGAGTGTCACTCAGCCATGAAATCCACGTCATGAGGCTGGTAGCAGCATCCTGAGTGGATTTAGGTACGATCATCCTCAGTGAAATAAGTCTCACAAAAAAAGAAACTTATGATATCACTTATCGAGGGAATGTAAAAATCGCTCCAGATGAACGGAATCCCCAAACAGAACAGAGTCACGCTTTTAGAAAACACACTTATGCCTGCTTCAGGGGAAAGGTGAGGTGCGGTGACGCATAAAACTCGAGTTTGAAATGAGCACAGATACCCTTCCGAAAACCGAATATGGAATGGACACGACCTACTCCTTGCTCAATCAACTGGACTCACCAGACCCTGTTCATCGCACAAGTATCTATCCGACTAGTAAGCATCTTAAAAGCTAAGTCTTGATATCTCTGTGTAAGTGCATCAAGTGTGTGTAAAGCGGCCTAAAACCAGCAGGGAAAATCAGCTCAGACCCATTCTGAGGATACATTTCCAACACAAAGAAGAAACAAGCAGGGCAAAACAGAGAGAAATTCTTCCAAAATGCGTTCAGGGACTGGCATGCAACCAGGATTGACCACATCTACAGCCCCAGCGGCAGAAGACATAAGGCTGGACACTCTTGGGGCTGAGACGATTGGTGAGGTTGGGAAAGCAAATGCAGACCCTTGAAAGGAATCCTGCGTGCTCCCCATTCCATGGGTCCCAACTCTCCAGGTTCAACGCAATCTTCCGACAGCGAAAGCACTCATTGGAAACCCAGCGGATGCTACACCGTGGGATCGGGAAAGCTTTCTGAAACTCACCTCAGTTTTCCTCTCCTGGTGCTCGTGTTCTCCATTCAGGCCCCCTTACTAACAATCTCCCCACTTGGAGACTCGGCGCCTTTCCATGCCTCTTTCGTACCGTCTGCAATTTGTCCGCGGGATGAACTGCAAGAGGGGGAACCAATGAGAGACTCGCTGGAGGTGTTTGGTCGGGCACATGTCACTCTCATTTCCCATCACGAAGAAGAATTCACCAGCGGTTCAGCCTGCCACTCCGGATCGACAATAGGGCGTGAAGCCATCCAGCCGTGTTGCGTCCCACTCACAAAAAAGCGACTTGGGAAATGGAGCTCAGGGGCCCTGCACTTCCCAAACCTGCAGAGTTCTAAACGATAACTATCGCCCCAAAATATATTGAGGTCAGGCTACGAAGAGGCGCTGAACGCAAGGCAGAACTGCAGGAAACGGATGTCAACGGGTACATCGGAATGGCCCCGATAGCACATGAAAAGCG
The DNA here is from genome assembly GCF_026419965.1 of Kogia breviceps. NCBI lineage: Eukaryota > Metazoa > Chordata > Mammalia > Artiodactyla > Physeteridae > Kogia > Kogia breviceps. Next base: position 3,336,482 of record NW_026711939.1, on the reverse strand, counting down.
CCAGAACGTGGACAATGATGCGGTTGGCCAAAAAGGGCGTATGCGTTTTTTCCTGAATATATTCAGGAAAAAACGCATACGCCCTTTTTGGCCAACCAAGCAACCTGGGAGAGCAAATCAACACTACAAAGAAATCTCTCGCCCCCCCCCCCCGGGGCAAAAGGGCCAGGCGAAAAAAGTCTAAAAACCAGAAAGGCAGGACAGCCCACGGAGTCAAGGGAGCCTTGTTAAGCTGATGGGCGGGATGTCAATGGCCAACAGCCAATCTTCACAAGTGTATCCTCTTTCCCAAACCATGTCAAACACAGAACCACAGAGCATAGGGCACTTCCACACATGGGCGTTGACCTTGGGAAAATGAAAAAATCAACCAGACACAGGGACCCCAAAGTTGAGGGCTGCTGTCTTGACAAGAACCTCCACTCCGGTACACGTTTCATATCCCAGGAAAGAGCCAAGTGGACAAAGACGAGTGGACAAGTGGACAAAGACAAGTGGACAAGTGGACAAGTGGTGCTACGTAGGTCCAATGGAGTGTCACTCAGCCATGAAATCCACGTCATGAGGCTGGTAGCAGCATCCTGAGTGGATTTAGGTACGATCATCCTCAGTGAAATAAGTCCCACAAAAAAAGAAACTTATGATATCACTTATCGAGGGAATGTAAAAATCGCTCCCCATGAACGGAATCCCCAAACAGAACAGAGTCACGCTTTTAGAAAACACACTTATGCCTGCTTCAGGGGAAAGGTGAGGTGCGGTGACGCATAAAACTCGAGTTTGAAATGAGCACAGATACCCTTCCGAAAACCGAATATGGAATGGACACGACCTACTCCTTGCTCAATCAACTGGACTCACCAGACCCTGTTCATCGCACAAGTATCTATCCGACTAGTAAGCATCTTAAAAGCTAAGTCTTGATATCTCTGTGTAAGTGCATCAAGTGTGTGTAAAGCGGCCTAAAACCAGCAGGGAAAATCAGCTCAGACCCATTCTGAGGATACATTTCCAACACAAAGAAGAAACAAGCAGGGCAAAACAGAGAGAAATTCTTCCAAAATGCGTTCAGGGACTGGCATGCAACCAGGATTGACCACATCTACAGCCCCAGCGGCAGAAGACATAAGGCTGGACACTCTTGGGGCTGAGACGATTGGTGAGGTTGGGAAAGCAAATGCAGACCCTTGAAAGGAATCCGTCGTGCTCCCCATTCCATGGCTCCCAACTCTCCAGGTTCAACGCAATCTTCCGACAGCGAAAGCACTCATTGGAAACCCAGCGGATGCTACACCGTGGGATCGGGAAAGCTTTCTGAAACTCACCTCAGTTTTCCTCTCCTGGTGCTCGTGTTCTCCATTCAGGCCCCCTTACTAACAATCTCCCCACTTGGAGACTCGGCGCCTTTCCATGCCTCTTTCGTACCGTCTGCAATTTGTCCGCAGGATGAACTGCAAGAGGGGGAACCAATGAGAGACTCGCTGGAGGTGTTTGGTCGGGCACATGTCACTCTCATTTCCCATCACGAAGAAGAATTCACCAGCGGTTCAGCCTGCCACCGCGGATCGACAATAGGGCGTGAAGCCATCCAGCCGTGTTGCGTCCCACTCACAAAAAAGCGACTTGGGAAATGGAGCTCAGGGGCCCTGCACTTCCCAAACCTGCAGAGTTCTAAACGATAACTATCGCCCCAAAATATATTGAGGTCAGGCTACGAAGAGGCGCTGAACGCAAGGCAGAACTGCAGGAAACGGATGTCAACGGGTACATCGGAATGGCCCCGATAGCACATGAAAAGCGCCAGAACGTGGACAATGATGCGGTTGGCCAAAAAGGGCGTATGCGTTTTTTCCTGAATATATTCAGGAAAAAACGCATACGCCCTTTTTGGCCAACCAAGCAACCTGGGAGAGCAAATCAACACTACAAAGAAATCTCTCGCCCCCCCCCCCCCCCGGGGCAAAAGGGCCAGGCGAAAAAAGTCTAAAAACCAGAAAGGCAGGACAGCCCACGGAGTCAAGGGAGCCTTGTTAAGCTGATGGGCGGGATGTCAATGGCCAACAGCCAATCTTCACAAGTGTATCCTCTTTCCCAAACGATGTAAAACACAGAACCACAGAGCATAGGGCACTTCCACACATGGGCGTTGACCTTGGGAAAATGAAAAAATCAACCAGACACAGGGACCCCAAAGTTGAGGGCTGCTGTCTTGACAAGAACCTCCACTCCGGTACACGTTTCATATCCCAGGAAAGAGCCAAGTGGACAAAGACGAGTGGACAAGTGGACAAAGACAAGTGGACAAGTGGACAAGTGGTGCTACGTAGGTCCAATGGAGTGTCACTCAGCCATGAAATCCACGTCATGGGGCTGGTAGCAGCATCCTGAGTGGATTTAGGTACGATCATCCTCAGTGAAATAAGTCCCACAAAAAAAGAAACTTATGATATCACTTATCGAGGGAATGTAAAAATCGCTCCCCATGAACGGAATCCCCAAACAGAACAGAGTCACGCTTTTAGAAAACACACTTATGCCTGCTTCAGGGGAAAGGTGAGGTGCGGTGACGCATAAAACTCGAGTTTGAAATGAGCACAGATACCCTTCCGAAAACCGAATATGGAATGGACACGACCTACTCCTTGCTCAATCAACTGGACTCACCAGACCCTGTTCATCGCACAAGTATCTATCCGACTAGTAAGCATCTTAAAAGCTAAGTCTTGATATCTCTGTGTAAGTGCATCAAGTGTGTGTAAAGCGGCCTAAAACCAGCAGGGAAAATCAGCTCAGACCCATTCTGAGGATACATTTCCAACACAAAGAAGAAACAAGCAGGGCAAAACAGAGAGAAATTCTTCCAAAATGCGTTCAGGGACTGGCATGCAACCAGGATTGACCACATCTACAGCCCCAGCGGCAGAAGACATAAGGCTGGACACTCTTGGGGCTGAGACGATTGGTGAGGTTGGGAAAGCAAATGCAGACCCTTGAAAGGAATCCGTCGTGCTCCCCATTCCATGGCTCCCAACTCTCCAGGTTCAACGCAATCTTCCGACAGCGAAAGCACTCATTGGAAACCCAGCGGATGCTACACCGTGGGATCGGGAAAGCTTTCTGAAACTCACCTCAGTTTTCCTCTCCTGGTGCTCGTGTTCTCCATTCAGGCCCCCTTACTAACAATCTCCCCACTTGGAGACTCGGCGCCTTTCCATGCCTCTTTCGTACCGTCTGCCATTTGTCCGCAGGATGAACTGCAAGAGGGGGAACCAATGAGAGACTCGCTGGAGGTGTTTGGTCGGGCACATGTCACTCTCATTTCCCATCACGAAGAAGAATTCACCAGCGGTTCAGCCTGCCACCGCGGATCGACAATAGGGCGTGAAGCCATCCAGCCGTGTTGCGTCCCACTCACAAAAAAGCGACTTGGGAAATGGAGCTCAGGGGCCCTGCACTTCCCAAAGCTGCAGAGTTCTAAACGATAACTATCGCCCCAAAATATATTGAGGTCAGGCTACGAAGAGGCGCTGAACGCAAGGCAGAACTGCAGGAAACGGATGTCAACGGGTACATCGGAATGGCCCCGATAGCACATGAAAAGCGCCAGAACGTGGACAATGATGCGGTTGGCCAAAAAGGGCGTATGCGTTTTTTCCTGAATATATTCAGGAAAAAACGCATACGCCCTTTTTGGCCAACCAAGCAACCTGGGAGAGCAAATCAACACTACAAAGAAATCTCTCGCCCCCCCCCCCCGGGGCAAAAGGGCCAGGCGAAAAAAGTCTAAAAACCAGAAAGGCAGGACAGCCCACGGAGTCAAGGGAGCCTTGTTAAGCTGATGGGCGGGATGTCAATGGCCAACAGCCAATCTTCACAAGTGTATCCTCTTTCCCAAACGATGTAAAACACAGAACCACAGAGCATAGGGCACTTCCACACATGGGCGTTGACCTTGGGAAAATGAAAAAATCAACCAGACACAGGGACCCCAAAGTTGAGGGCTGCTGTCTTGACAAGAACCTCCACTCCGGTACACGTTTCATATCCCAGGAAAGAGCCAAGTGGACAAAGACGAGTGGACAAGTGGACAAAGACAAGTGGACAAGTGGACAAGTGGTGCTACGTAGGTCCAATGGAGTGTCACTCAGCCATGAAATCCACGTCATGGGGCTGGTAGCAGCATCCTGAGTGGATTTAGGTACGATCATCCTCAGTGAAATAAGTCCCACAAAAAAAGAAACTTATGATATCACTTATCGAGGGAATGTAAAAATCGCTCCCCATGAACGGAATCCCCAAACAGAACAGAGTCACGCTTTTAGAAAACACACTTATGCCTGCTTCAGGGGAAAGGTGAGGTGCGGTGACGCATAAAACTCGAGTTTGAAATGAGCACAGATACCCTTCCGAAAACCGAATATGGAATGGACACGACCTACTCCTTGCTCAATCAACTGGACTCACCAGACCCTGTTCATCGCACAAGTATCTATCCGACTAGTAAGCATCTTAAAAGCTAAGTCTTGATATCTCTGTGTAAGTGCATCAAGTGTGTGTAAAGCGGCCTAAAACCAGCAGGGAAAATCAGCTCAGACCCATTCTGAGGATACATTTCCAACACAAAGAAGAAACAAGCAGGGCAAAACAGAGAGAAATTCTTCCAAAATGCGTTCAGGGACTGGCATGCAACCAGGATTGACCACATCTACAGCCCCAGCGGCAGAAGACATAAGGCTGGACACTCTTGGGGCTGAGACGATTGGTGAGGTTGGGAAAGCAAATGCAGACCCTTGAAAGGAATCCTGCGTGCTCCCCATTCCATGGCTCCCAACTCTCCAGGTTCAACGCAATCTTCCGACAGCGAAAGCACTCATTGGAAACCCAGCGGATGCTACACCGTGGGATCGGGAAAGCTTTCTGAAACTCACCTCAGTTTTCCTCTCCTGGTGCTCGTGTTCTCCATTCAGGCCCCCTTACTAACAATCTCCCCACTTGGAGACTCGGCGCCTTTCCATGCCTCTTTCGTACCGTCTGCAATTTGTCCGCAGGATGAACTGCAAGAGGGGGAACCAATGAGAGACTCGCTGGAGGTGTTTGGTCGGGCACATGTCACTCTCATTTCCCATCACGAAGAAGAATTCACCAGCGGTTCAGCCTGCCACCGCGGATCGACAATAGGGCGTGAAGCCATCCAGCCGTGTTGCGTCCCACTCACAAAAAAGCGACTTGGGAAATGGAGCTCAGGGGCCCTGCACTTCCCAAACCTGCAGAGTTCTAAACGATAACTATCGCCCCAAAATATATTGAGGTCAGGCTACGAAGAGGCGCTGAACGCAAGGCAGAACTGCAGGAAACGGATGTCAACGGGTACATCGGAATGGCCCCGATAGCACATGAAAAGCGCCAGAACGTGGACAATGATGCGGTTGGCCAAAAAGGGCGTATGCGTTTTTTCCTGAATATATTCAGGAAAAAACGCATACGCCCTTTTTGGCCAACCAAGCAACCTGGGAGAGCAAATCAGCACTACAAAGAAATCTCTCGCCCCCCCCCCGGGGCAAAAGGGCCAGGCGAAAAAAGTCTAAAAACCAGAAAGGCAGGACAGCCCACGGAGTCAAGGGAGCCTTGTTAAGCTGATGGGCGGGATGTCAATGGCCAACAGCCAATCTTCACAAGTGTATCCTCTTTCCCAAACCATGTCAAACACAGAACCACAGAGCATAGGGCACTTCCACACATGGGCGTTGACCTTGGGAAAATGAAAAAATCAACCAGACACAGGGACCCCAAAGTTGAGGGCTGCTGTCTTGACAAGAACCTCCACTCCGGTACACGTTTCATATCCCAGGAAAGAGCCAAGTGGACAAAGACGAGTGGACAAGTGGACAAAGACAAGTGGACAAGTGGACAAGTGGTGCTACGTAGGTCCAATGGAGTGTCACTCAGCCATGAAATCCACGTCATGAGGCTGGTAGCAGCATCCTGAGTGGATTTAGGTACGATCATCCTCAGTGAAATAAGTCCCACAAAAAAAGAAACTTATGATATCACTTATCGAGGGAATGTAAAAATCGCTCCCCATGAACGGAATCCCCAAACAGAACAGAGTCACGCTTTTAGAAAACACACTTATGCCTGCTTCAGGGGAAAGGTGAGGTGCGGTGACGCATAAAACTCGAGTTTGAAATGAGCAGATACCCTTCCGAAAACCGAATATGGAATGGACACGACCTACTCCTTGCTCAATCAACTGGACTCACCAGACCCTGTTCATCGCACAAGTATCTATCCGACTAGTAAGCATCTTAAAAGCTAAGTCTTGATATCTCTGTGTAAGTGCATCAAGTGTGTGTAAAGCGGCCTAAAACCAGCAGGGAAAATCAGCTCAGACCCATTCTGAGGATACATTTCCAACACAAAGAAGAAACAAGCAGGGCAAAACAGAGAGAAATTCTTCCAAAATGCGTTCAGGGACTGGCATGCAACCAGGATTGACCACATCTACAGCCCCAGCGGCAGAAGACATAAGGCTGGACACTCTTGGGGCTGAGACGATTGGTGAGGTTGGGAAAGCAAATGCAGACCCTTGAAAGGAATCCTGCGTGCTCCCCATTCCATGGCTCCCAACTCTCCAGGTTCAACGCAATCTTCCGACAGCGAAAGCACTCATTGGAAACCCAGCGGATGCTACACCGTGGGATCGGGAAAGCTTTCTGAAACTCACCTCAGTTTTCCTCTCCTGGTGCTCGTGTTCTCCATTCAGGCCCCCTTACTAACAATCTCCCCACTTGGAGACTCGGCGCCTTTCCATGCCTCTTTCGTACCGTCTGCAATTTGTCCGCAGGATGAACTGCAAGAGGGGGAACCAATGAGAGACTCGCTGGAGGTGTTTGGTCGGGCACATGTCACTCTCATTTCCCATCACGAAGAAGAATTCACCAGCGGTTCAGCCTGCCACCGCGGATCGACAATAGGGCGTGAAGCCATCCAGCCGTGTTGCGTCCCACTCACAAAAAAGCGACTTGGGAAATGGAGCTCAGGGGCCCTGCACTTCCCAAACCTGCAGAGTTCTAAACGATAACTATCGCCCCAAAATATATTGAGGTCAGGCTACGAAGAGGCGCTGAACGCAAGGCAGAACTGCAGGAAACGGATGTCAACGGGTACATCGGAATGGACCCGATAGCACATGAAAAGCGCCAGAACGTGGACAATGATGCGGTTGGCCAAAAAGGGCGTATGCGTTTTTTCCTGAATATATTCAGGAAAAAACGCATACGCCCTTTTTGGCCAACCAAGCAACCTGGGAGAGCAAATCAGCACTACAAAGAAATCTCTCGCCCCCCCCCCCGGGGCAAAAGGGCCAGGCGAAAAAAGTCTAAAAACCAGAAAGGCAAGACAGCCCACGGAGTCAAGGGAGCCTTGTTAAGCTGATGGGCGGGATGTCAATGGCCAACAGCCAATCTTCACAAGTGTATCCTCTTTCCCAAACCATGGAAAACACAGAACCACAGAGCATAGGGCACTTCCACACATGGGCGTTGACCTTGGGAAAATGAAAAAATCAACCAGACACAGGGACCCCAAAGTTGAGGGCTGCTGTCTTGACAAGAACCTCCACTCCGGTACACGTTTCATATCCCAGGAAAGAGCCAAGTGGACAAAGACGAGTGGACAAGTGGACAAAGACAAGTGGACAAGTGGACAAGTGGTGCTACGTAGGTCCAATGGAGTGTCACTCAGCCATGAAATCCACGTCATGGGGCTGGTAGCAGCATCCTGAGTGGATTTAGGTACGATCATCCTCAGTGAAATAAGTCCCACAAAAAAAGAAACTTATGATATCACTTATCGAGGGAATGTAAAAATCGCTCCCCATGAACGGAATCCCCAAACAGAACAGAGTCACGCTTTTAGAAAACACACATATGCCTGCTTCAGGGGAAAGGTGAGGTGCGGTGACGCATAAAACTCGAGTTTGAAATGAGCACAGATACCCTTCCGAAAACCGAATATGGAATGGACACGACCTACTCCTTGCTCAATCAACTGGACTCACCAGACCCTGTTCATCGCACAAGTATCTATCCGACTAGTAAGCATCTTAAAAGCTAAGTCTTGATATCTCTGTGTAAGTGCATCAAGTGTGTGTAAAGCGGCCTAAAACCAGCAGGGAAAATCAGCTCAGACCCATTCTGAGGATACATTTCCAACACAAAGAAGAAACAAGCAGGGCAAAACAGAGAGAAATTCTTCCAAAATGCGTTCAGGGACTGGCATGCAACCAGGATTGACCACATCTACAGCCCCAGCGGCAGAAGACAGAAGGCTGGACACTCTTGGGGCTGAGACGATTGGTGAGGTTGGGAAAGCAAATGCAGACCCTTGAAAGGAATCCTGCGTGCTCCCCATTCCATGGCTCCCAACTCTCCAGGTTCAACGCAATCTTCCGACAGCGAAAGCACTCATTGGAAACCCAGCGGATGCTACACCGTGGGATCGGGAAAGCTTTCTGAAACTCACCTCAGTTTTCCTCTCCTGGTGCTCGTGTTCTCCATTCAGGCCCCCTTACTAACAATCTCCCCACTTGGAGACTCGGCGCCTTTCCATGCCTCTTTCGTACCGTCTGCAATTTGTCCGCAGGATGAACTGCAAGAGGGGGAACCAATGAGAGACTCGCTGGAGGTGTTTGGTCGGGCACATGTCACTCTCATTTCCCATCACGAAGAAGAATTCACCAGCGGTTCAGCCTGCCACCGCGGATCGACAATAGGGCGTGAAGCCATCCAGCCGTGTTGCGTCCCACTCACAAAAAAGCGACTTGGGAAATGGAGCTCAGGGGCCCTGCACTTCCCAAACCTGCAGAGTTCTAAACGATAACTATCGCCCCAAAATATATTGAGGTCAGGCTACGAAGAGGCGCTGAACGCAAGGCAGAACTGCAGGAAACGGATGTCAACGGGTACATCGGAATGGCCCCGATAGCACATGAAAAGCGCCAGAACGTGGACAATGATGCGGTTGGCCAAAAAGGGCGTATGCGTTTTTTCCTGAATATATTCAGGAAAAAACGCATACGCCCTTTTTGGCCAACCAAGCAACCTGGGAGAGCAAATCAGCACTACAAAGAAATCTCTCGCCCCCCCCCCCCGGGGCAAAAGGGCCAGGCGAAAAAAGTCTAAAAACCAGAAAGGCAGGACAGCCCACGGAGTCAAGGGAGCCTTGTTAAGCTGATGGGCGGGATGTCAATGGCCAACAGCCAATCTTCACAAGTGTATCCTCTTTCCCAAACCATGTCAAACACAGAACCACAGAGCATAGGGCACTTCCACACATGGGCGTTGACCTTGGGAAAATGAAAAAATCAACCAGACACAGGGACCCCAAAGTTGAGGGCTGCTGTCTTGACAAGAACCTCCACTCCGGTACACGTTTCATATCCCAGGAAAGAGCCAAGTGGACAAAGACGAGTGGACAAGTGGACAAAGACAAGTGGACAAGTGGACAAGTGGTGCTACGTAGGTCCAATGGAGTGTCACTCAGCCATGAAATCCACGTCATGAGGCTGGTAGCAGCATCCTGAGTGGATTTAGGTACGATCATCCTCAGTGAAATAAGTCCCACAAAAAAAGAAACTTATGATATCACTTATCGAGGGAATGTAAAAATCGCTCCCCATGAACGGAATCCCCAAACAGAACAGAGTCACGCTTTTAGAAAACACACTTATGCCTGCTTCAGGGGAAAGGTGAGGTGCGGTGACGCATAAAACTCGAGTTTGAAATGAGCACAGATACCCTTCCGAAAACCGAATATGGAATGGACACGACCTACTCCTTGCTCAATCAACTGGACTCACCAGACCCTGTTCATCGCACAAGTATCTATCCGACTAGTAAGCATCTTAAAAGCTAAGTCTTGATATCTCTGTGTAAGTGCATCAAGTGTGTGTAAAGCGGCCTAAAACCAGCAGGGAAAATCAGCTCAGACCCATTCTGAGGATACATTTCCAACACAAAGAAGAAACAAGCAGGGCAAAACAGAGAGAAATTCTTCCAAAATGCGTTCAGGGACTGGCATGCAACCAGGATTGACCACATCTACAGCCCCAGCGGCAGAAGACATAAGGCTGGACACTCTTGGGGCTGAGACGATTGGTGAGGTTGGGAAAGCAAATGCAGACCCTTGAAAGGAATCCTGCGTGCTCCCCATTCCATGGCTCCCAACTCTCCAGGTTCAACGCAATCTTCCGACAGCGAAAGCACTCATTGGAAACCCAGCGGATGCTACACCGTGGGATCGGGAAAGCTTTCTGAAACTCACCTCAGTTTTCCTCTCCTGGTGCTCGTGTTCTCCATTCAGGCCCCCTTACTAACAATCTCCCCACTTGGAGTCTCGGCGCCTTTCCATGCCTCTTTCGTACCGTCTGCAATTTGTCCGCAGGATGAACTGCAAGAGGGGGAACCAATGAGAGACTCGCTGGAGGTGTTTGGTCGGGCACATGTCACTCTCATTTCCCATCACGAAGAAGAATTCACCAGCGGTTCAGCCTGCCACCGCGGATCGACAATAGGGCGTGAAGCCATCCAGCCGTGTTGCGTCCCACTCACAAAAAAGCGACTTGGGAAATGGAGCTCAGGGGCCCTGCACTTCCCAAACCTGCAGAGTTCTAAACGATAACTATCGCCCCAAAATATATTGAGGTCAGGCTACGAAGAGGCGCTGAACGCAAGGCAGAACTGCAGGAAACGGATGTCAACGGGTACATCGGAATGGCCCCGATAGCACATGAAAAGCGCCAGAACGTGGACAATGATGCGGTTGGCCAAAAAGGGCGTATGCGTTTTTTCCTGAATATATTCAGAAAAAAACGCATACGCCCTTTTTGGCCAACCAAGCAACCTGGGAGAGCAAATCAGCACTACAAAGAAATCTCTCGCCCCCCCCGGGGCAAAAGGGCCAGGCGAAAAAAGTCTAAAAACCAGAAAGGCAGGACAGCCCAAGGAGTCAAGGGAGCCTTGTTAAGCTGATGGGCGGGATGTCAATGGCCAACAGCCAATCTTCACAAGTGTATCCTCTTTCCCAAACCATGTAAAACACAGAACCACAGAGCATAGGGCACTTCCACACATGGGCGTTGACCTTGGGAAAATGAAAAAATCAACCAGACACAGGGACCCCAAAGTTGAGGGCTGCTGTCTTGACAAGAACCTCCACTCCGGTACACGTTTCATATCCCAGGAAAGAGCCAAGTGGACAAAGACGAGTGGACAAGTGGACAAAGACAAGTGGACAAGTGGACAAGTGGTGCTACGTAGGTCCAATGGAGTGTCACTCAGCCATGAAATCCACGTCATGAGGCTGGTAGCAGCATCCTGAGTGGATTTAGGTACGATCATCCTCAGTGAAATAAGTCCCACAAAAAAAGAAACTTATGATATCACTTATCGAGGGAATGTAAAAATCGCTCCCCATGAACGGAATCCCCAAACAGAACAGAGTCACGCTTTTAGAAAACACACTTATGCCTGCTTCAGGGGAAAGGTGAGGTGCGGTGACGCATAAAACTCGAGTTTGAAATGAGCACAGATACCCTTCCGAAAACCGAATATGGAATGGACACGACCTACTCCTTGCTCAATCAACTGGACTCACCAGACCCTGTTCATCGCACAAGTATCTATCCGACTAGTAAGCATCTTAAAAGCTAAGTCTTGATATCTCTGTGTAAGTGCATCAAGGGTGTGTAAAGCGGCCTAAAACCAGCAGGGAAAATCAGCTCAGACCCATTCTGAGGATACATTTCCAACACAAAGAAGAAACAAGCAGGGCAAAACAGAGAGAAATTCTTCCAAAATGCGTTCAGGGACTGGCATGCAACCAGGATTGACCACATCTACAGCCCCAGCGGCAGAAGACATAAGGCTGGACACTCTTGGGGCTGAGACGATTGGTGAGGTTGGGAAAGCAAATGCAGACCCTTGAAAGGAATCCTGCGTGCTCCCCATTCCATGGCTCCCAACTCTCCAGGTTCAACGCAATCTTCCGACAGCGAAAGCACTCATTGGAAACCCAGCGGATGCTACACCGTGGGATCGGGAAAGCTTTCTGAAACTCACCTCAGTTTTCCTCTCCTGGTGCTCGTGTTCTCCATTCAGGCCCCCTTACTAACAATCTCCCCACTTGGAGACTCGGCGCCTTTCCATGCCTCTTTCGTACCGTCTGCAATTTGTCCGCAGGATGAACTGCAAGAGGGGGAACCAATGAGAGACTCGCTGGAGGTGTTTGGTCGGGCACATGTCACTCTCATTTCCCATCACGAAGAAGAATTCACCAGCGGTTCAGCCTGCCACCGCGGATCGACAATAGGGCGTGAAGCCATCCAGCCGTGTTGCGTCCCACTCACAAAAAAGCGACTTGGGAAATGGAGCTCAGGGGCCCTGCACTTCCCAAACCTGCAGAGTTCTAAACGATAACTATCGCCCCAAAATATATTGAGGTCAGGCTACGAAGAGGCGCTGAACGCAAGGCAGAACTGCAGGAAACGGATGTCAACGGGTACATCGGAATGGCCCCGATAGCACATGAAAAGCGCCAGAACGTGGACAATGATGCGGTTGGCCAAAAAGGGCGTATGCGTTTTTTCCTGAATATATTCAGGAAAAAACGCATACGCCCTTTTTGGCCAACCAAGCAACCTGGGAGAGCAAATCAACACTACAAAGAAATCTCTCGCCCCCCCCCCCCCGGGGCAAAAGGGCCAGGCGAAAAAAGTCTAAAAACCAGAAAGGCAGGACAGCCCACGGAGTCAAGGGAGCCTTGTTAAGCTGATGGGCGGGATGTCAATGGCCAACAGCCAATCTTCACAAGTGTATCCTCTTTCCCAAACCATGTCAAACACAGAACCACAGAGCATAGGGCACTTCCACACATGGGCGTTGACCTTGGGAAAATGAAAAAATCAACCAGACACAGGGACCCCAAAGTTGAGGGCTGCTGTCTTGACAAGAACCTCCACTCCGGTACACGTTTCATATCCCAGGAAAGAGCCAAGTGGACAAAGACGAGTGGACAAGTGGACAAAGACAAGTGGACAAGTGGACAAGTGGTGCTACGTAGGTCCAATGGAGTGTCACTCAGCCATGAAATCCACGTCATGAGGCTGGTAGCAGCATCCTGAGTGGATTTAGGTACGATCATCCTCAGTGAAATAAGTCTCACAAAAAAAGAAACTTATGATATCACTTATCGAGGGAATGTAAAAATCGCTCCAGATGAACGGAATCCCCAAACAGAACAGAGTCACGCTTTTAGAAAACACACTTATGCCTGCTTCAGGGGAAAGGTGAGGTGCGGTGACGCATAAAACTCGAGTTTGAAATGAGCACAGATACCCTTCCGAAAACCGAATATGGAATGGACACGACCTACTCCTTGCTCAATCAACTGGACTCACCAGACCCTGTTCATCGCACAAGTATCTATCCGACTAGTAAGCATCTTAAAAGCTAAGTCTTGATATCTCTGTGTAAGTGCATCAAGTGTGTGTAAAGCGGCCTAAAACCAGCAGGGAAAATCAGCTCAGACCCATTCTGAGGATACATTTCCAACACAAAGAAGAAACAAGCAGGGCAAAACAGAGAGAAATTCTTCCAAAATGCGTTCAGGGACTGGCATGCAACCAGGATTGACCACATCTACAGCCCCAGCGGCAGAAGACATAAGGCTGGACACTCTTGGGGCTGAGACGATTGGTGAGGTTGGGAAAGCAAATGCAGACCCTTGAAAGGAATCCTGCGTGCTCCCCATTCCATGGGTCCCAACTCTCCAGGTTCAACGCAATCTTCCGACAGCGAAAGCACTCATTGGAAACCCAGCGGATGCTACACCGTGGGATCGGGAAAGCTTTCTGAAACTCACCTCAGTTTTCCTCTCCTGGTGCTCGTGTTCTCCATTCAGGCCCCCTTACTAACAATCTCCCCACTTGGAGACTCGGCGCCTTTCCATGCCTCTTTCGTACCGTCTGCAATTTGTCCGCGGGATGAACTGCAAGAGGGGGAACCAATGAGAGACTCGCTGGAGGTGTTTGGTCGGGCACATGTCACTCTCATTTCCCATCACGAAGAAGAATTCACCAGCGGTTCAGCCTGCCACCCCGGATCGACAATAGGGCGTGAAGCCATCCAGCCGTGTTGCGTCCCACTCACAAAAAAGCGACTTGGGAAATGGAGCTCAGGGGCCCTGCACTTCCCAAACCTGCAGAGTTCTAAACGATAACTATCGCCCCAAAATATATTGAGGTCAGGCTACGAAGAGGCGCTGAACGCAAGGCAGAACTGCAGGAAACGGATGTCAACGGGTACATCGGAATGGCCCCGATAGCACATGAAAAGCGCCAGAACGTGGACAATGATGCGGTTGGCCAAAAAGGGCGTATGCGTTTTTTCCTGAATATATTCAGGAAAAAACGCATACGCCCTTTTTGGCCAACCAAGCAACCTGGGAGAGCAAATCAACACTACAAAGAAATCTCTCGCCCCCCCCCCCCGGGGCAAAAGGGCCAGGCGAAAAAAGTCTAAAAACCAGAAAGGCAGGACAGCCCACGGAGTCAAGGGAGCCTTGTTAAGCTGATGGGCGGGATGTCAATGGCCAACAGCCAATCTTCACAAGTGTATCCTCTTTCCCAAACCATGTAAAACACAGAACCACAGAGCATAGGGCACTTCCACACATGGGCGTTGACCTTGGGAAAATGAAAAAATCAACCAGACACAGGGACCCCAAAGTTGAGGGCTGCTGTCTTGACAAGAACCTCCACTCCGGTACACGTTTCATATCCCAGGAAAGAGCCAAGTGGACAAAGACGAGTGGACAAGTGGACAAAGACAAGTGGACAAGTGGACAAGTGGTGCTACGTAGGTCCAATGGAGTGTCACTCAGCCATGAAATCCACGTCATGAGGCTGGTAGCAGCATCCTGAGTGGATTTAGGTACGATCATCCTCAGTGAAATAAGTCCCACAAAAAAAGAAACTTATGATATCACTTATCGAGGGAATGTAAAAATCGCTCCCCATGAACGGAATCCCCAAACAGAACAGAGTCACGCTTTTAGAAAACACACTTATGCCTGCTTCAGGGGAAAGGTGAGGTGCGGTGACGCATAAAACTCGAGTTTGAAATGAGCACAGATACCCTTCCGAAAACCGAATATGGAATGGACACGACCTACTCCTTGCTCAATCAACTGGACTCACCAGACCCTGTTCATCGCACAAGTATCTATCCGACTAGTAAGCATCTTAAAAGCTAAGTCTTGATATCTCTGTGTAAGTGCATCAAGTGTGTGTAAAGCGGCCTAAAACCAGCAGGGAAAATCAGCTCAGACCCATTCTGAGGATACATTTCCAACACAAAGAAGAAACAAGCAGGGCAAAACAGAGAGAAATTCTTCCAAAATGCGTTCAGGGACTGGCATGCAACCAGGATTGACCACATCTACAGCCCCAGCGGCAGAAGACATAAGGCTGGACACTCTTGGGGCTGAGACGATTGGTGAGGTTGGGAAAGCAAATGCAGACCCTTGAAAGGAATCCGTCGTGCTCCCCATTCCATGGCTCCCAACTCTCCAGGTTCAACGCAATCTTCCGACAGCGAAAGCACTCATTGGAAACCCAGCGGATGCTACACCGTGGGATCGGGAAAGCTTTCTGAAACTCACCTCAGTTTTCCTCTCCTGGTGCTCGTGTTCTCCATTCAGGCCCCCTTACTAACAATCTCCCCACTTGGAGACTCGGCGCCTTTCCATGCCTCTTTCGTACCGTCTGCAATTTGTCCGCAGGATGAACTGCAAGAGGGGGAACCAATGAGAGACTCGCTGGAGGTGTTTGGTCGGGCACATGTCACTCTCATTTCCCATCACGAAGAAGAATTCACCAGCGGTTCAGCCTGCCACCGCGGATCGACAATAGGGCGTGAAGCCATCCAGCCGTGTTGCGTCCCACTCACAAAAAAGCGACTTGGGAAATGGAGCTCAGGGGCCCTGCACTTCCCAAAGCTGCAGAGTTCTAAACGATAACTATCGCCCCAAAATATATTGAGGTCAGGCTACGAAGAGGCGCTGAACGCAAGGCAGAACTGCAGGAAACGGATGTCAACGGGTACATCGGAATGGCCCCGATAGCACATGAAAAGCGCCAGAACGTGGACAATGATGCGGTTGGCCAAAAAGGGCGTATGCGTTTTTTCCTGAATATATTCAGGAAAAAACGCATACGCCCTTTTTGGCCAACCAAGCAACCTGGGAGAGCAAATCAACACTACAAAGAAATCTCTCGCCCCCCCCCCCCCGGGGCAAAAGGGCCAGGCGAAAAAAGTCTAAAAACCAGAAAGGCAGGACAGCCCACGGAGTCAAGGGAGCCTTGTTAAGCTGATGGGCGGGATGTCAATGGCCAACAGCCAATCTTCACAAGTGTATCCTCTTTCCCAAACGATGTAAAACACAGAACCACAGAGCATAGGGCACTTCCACACATGGGCGTTGACCTTGGGAAAATGAAAAAATCAACCAGACACAGGGACCCCAAAGTTGAGGGCTGCTGTCTTGACAAGAACCTCCACTCCGGTACACGTTTCATATCCCAGGAAAGAGCCAAGTGGACAAAGACGAGTGGACAAGTGGACAAAGACAAGTGGACAAGTGGACAAGTGGTGCTACGTAGGTCCAATGGAGTGTCACTCAGCCATGAAATCCACGTCATGGGGCTGGTAGCAGCATCCTGAGTGGATTTAGGTACGATCATCCTCAGTGAAATAAGTCCCACAAAAAAAGAAACTTATGATATCACTTATCGAGGGAATGTAAAAATCGCTCCCCATGAACGGAATCCCCAAACAGAACAGAGTCACGCTTTTAGAAAACACACTTATGCCTGCCTCAGGGGAAAGGTGAGGTGCGGTGACGCATAAAACTCGAGTTTGAAATGAGCACAGATACCCTTCCGAAAACCGAATATGGAATGGACACGACCTACTCCTTGCTCAATCAACTGGACTCACCAGACCCTGTTCATCGCACAAGTATCTATCCGACTAGTAAGCATCTTAAAAGCTAAGTCTTGATATCTCTGTGTAAGTGCATCAAGTGTGTGTAAAGCGGCCTAAAACCAGCAGGGAAAATCAGCTCAGACCCATTCTGAGGATACATTTCCAACACAAAGAAGAAACAAGCAGGGCAAAACAGAGAGAAATTCTTCCAAAATGCGTTCAGGGACTGGCATGCAACCAGGATTGACCACATCTACAGCCCCAGCGGCAGAAGACATAAGGCTGGACACTCTTGGGGCTGAGACGATTGGTGAGGTTGGGAAAGCAAATGCAGACCCTTGAAAGGAATCCGTCGTGCTCCCCATTCCATGGCTCCCAACTCTCCAGGTTCAACGCAATCTTCCGACAGCGAAAGCACTCATTGGAAACCCAGCGGATGCTACACCGTGGGATCGGGAAAGCTTTCTGAAACTCACCTCAGTTTTCCTCTCCTGGTGCTCGTGTTCTCCATTCAGGCCCCCTTACTAACAATCTCCCCACTTGGAGACTCGGCGCCTTTCCATGCCTCTTTCGTACCGTCTGCCATTTGTCCGCAGGATGAACTGCAAGAGGGGGAACCAATGAGAGACTCGCTGGAGGTGTTTGGTCGGGCACATGTCACTCTCATTTCCCATCACGAAGAAGAATTCACCAGCGGTTCAGCCTGCCACCGCGGATCGACAATAGGGCGTGAAGCCATCCAGCCGTGTTGCGTCCCACTCACAAAAAAGCGACTTGGGAAATGGAGCTCAGGGGCCCTGCACTTCCCAAAGCTGCAGAGTTCTAAACGATAACTATCGCCCCAAAATATATTGAGGTCAGGCTACGAAGAGGCGCTGAACGCAAGGCAGAACTGCAGGAAACGGATGTCAACGGGTACATCGGAATGGCCCCGATAGCACATGAAAAGCGCCAGAACGTGGACAATGATGCGGTTGGCCAAAAAGGGCGTATGCGTTTTTTCCTGAATATATTCAGGAAAAAACGCATACGCCCTTTTTGGCCAACCAAGCAACCTGGGAGAGCAAATCAACACTACAAAGAAATCTCTCGCCCCCCCCCCCGGGGCAAAAGGGCCAGGCGAAAAAAGTCTAAAAACCAGAAAGGCAGGACAGCCCACGGAGTCAAGGGAGCCTTGTTAAGCTGATGGGCGGGATGTCAATGGCCAACAGCCAATCTTCACAAGTGTATCCTCTTTCCCAAACGATGTAAAACACAGAACCACAGAGCATAGGGCACTTCCACACATGGGCGTTGACCTTGGGAAAATGAAAAAATCAACCAGACACAGGGACCCCAAAGTTGAGGGCTGCTGTCTTGACAAGAACCTCCACTCCGGTACACGTTTCATATCCCAGGAAAGAGCCAAGTGGACAAAGACGAGTGGACAAGTGGACAAAGACAAGTGGACAAGTGGACAAGTGGTGCTACGTAGGTCCAATGGAGTGTCACTCAGCCATGAAATCCACGTCATGGGGCTGGTAGCAGCATCCTGAGTGGATTTAGGTACGATCATCCTCAGTGAAATAAGTCCCACAAAAAAAGAAACTTATGATATCACTTATCGAGGGAATGTAAAAATCGCTCCCCATGAACGGAATCCCCAAACAGAACAGAGTCACGCTTTTAGAAAACACACTTATGCCTGCTTCAGGGGAAAGGTGAGGTGCGGTGACGCATAAAACTCGAGTTTGAAATGAGCACAGATACCCTTCCGAAAACCGAATATGGAATGGACACGACCTACTCCTTGCTCAATCAACTGGACTCACCAGACCCTGTTCATCGCACAAGTATCTATCCGACTAGTAAGCATCTTAAAAGCTAAGTCTTGATATCTCTGTGTAAGTGCATCAAGTGTGTGTAAAGCGGCCTAAAACCAGCAGGGAAAATCAGCTCAGACCCATTCTGAGGATACATTTCCAACACAAAGAAGAAACAAGCAGGGCAAAACAGAGAGAAATTCTTCCAAAATGCGTTCAGGGACTGGCATGCAACCAGGATTGACCACATCTACAGCCCCAGCGGCAGAAGACATAAGGCTGGACACTCTTGGGGCTGAGACGATTGGTGAGGTTGGGAAAGCAAATGCAGACCCTTGAAAGGAATCCTGCGTGCTCCCCATTCCATGGCTCCCAACTCTCCAGGTTCAACGCAATCTTCCGACAGCGAAAGCACTCATTGGAAACCCAGCGGATGCTACACCGTGGGATCGGGAAAGCTTTCTGAAACTCACCTCAGTTTTCCTCTCCTGGTGCTCGTGTTCTCCATTCAGGCCCCCTTACTAACAATCTCCCCACTTGGAGACTCGGCGCCTTTCCATGCCTCTTTCGTACCGTCTGCAATTTGTCCGCAGGATGAACTGCAAGAGGGGGAACCAATGAGAGACTCGCTGGAGGTGTTTGGTCGGGCACATGTCACTCTCATTTCCCATCACGAAGAAGAATTCACCAGCGGTTCAGCCTGCCACCGCGGATCGACAATAGGGCGTGAAGCCATCCAGCCGTGTTGCGTCCCACTCACAAAAAAGCGACTTGGGAAATGGAGCTCAGGGGCCCTGCACTTCCCAAACCTGCAGAGTTCTAAACGATAACTATCGCCCCAAAATATATTGAGGTCAGGCTACGAAGAGGCGCTGAACGCAAGGCAGAACTGCAGGAAACGGATGTCAACGGGTACATCGGAATGGCCCCGATAGCACATGAAAAGCGCCAGAACGTGGACAATGATGCGGTTGGCCAAAAAGGGCGTATGCGTTTTTTCCTGAATATATTCAGGAAAAAACGCATACGCCCTTTTTGGCCAACCAAGCAACCTGGGAGAGCAAATCAGCACTACAAAGAAATCTCTCGCCCCCCCCCCGGGGCAAAAGGGCCAGGCGAAAAAAGTCTAAAAACCAGAAAGGCAGGACAGCCCACGGAGTCAAGGGAGCCTTGTTAAGCTGATGGGCGGGATGTCAATGGCCAACAGCCAATCTTCACAAGTGTATCCTCTTTCCCAAACCATGTCAAACACAGAACCACAGAGCATAGGGCACTTCCACACATGGGCGTTGACCTTGGGAAAATGAAAAAATCAACCAGACACAGGGACCCCAAAGTTGAGGGCTGCTGTCTTGACAAGAACCTCCACTCCGGTACACGTTTCATATCCCAGGAAAGAGCCAAGTGGACAAAGACGAGTGGACAAGTGGACAAAGACAAGTGGACAAGTGGACAAGTGGTGCTACGTAGGTCCAATGGAGTGTCACTCAGCCATGAAATCCACGTCATGAGGCTGGTAGCAGCATCCTGAGTGGATTTAGGTACGATCATCCTCAGTGAAATAAGTCCCACAAAAAAAGAAACTTATGATATCACTTATCGAGGGAATGTAAAAATCGCTCCCCATGAACGGAATCCCCAAACAGAACAGAGTCACGCTTTTAGAAAACACACTTATGCCTGCTTCAGGGGAAAGGTGAGGTGCGGTGACGCATAAAACTCGAGTTTGAAATGAGCAGATACCCTTCCGAAAACCGAATATGGAATGGACACGACCTACTCCTTGCTCAATCAACTGGACTCACCAGACCCTGTTCATCGCACAAGTATCTATCCGACTAGTAAGCATCTTAAAAGCTAAGTCTTGATATCTCTGTGTAAGTGCATCAAGTGTGTGTAAAGCGGCCTAAAACCAGCAGGGAAAATCAGCTCAGACCCATTCTGAGGATACATTTCCAACACAAAGAAGAAACAAGCAGGGCAAAACAGAGAGAAATTCTTCCAAAATGCGTTCAGGGACTGGCATGCAACCAGGATTGACCACATCTACAGCCCCAGCGGCAGAAGACATAAGGCTGGACACTCTTGGGGCTGAGACGATTGGTGAGGTTGGGAAAGCAAATGCAGACCCTTGAAAGGAATCCTGCGTGCTCCCCATTCCATGGCTCCCAACTCTCCAGGTTCAACGCAATCTTCCGACAGCGAAAGCACTCATTGGAAACCCAGCGGATGCTACACCGTGGGATCGGGAAAGCTTTCTGAAACTCACCTCAGTTTTCCTCTCCTGGTGCTCGTGTTCTCCATTCAGGCCCCCTTACTAACAATCTCCCCACTTGGAGACTCGGCGCCTTTCCATGCCTCTTTCGTACCGTCTGCAATTTGTCCGCAGGATGAACTGCAAGAGGGGGAACCAATGAGAGACTCGCTGGAGGTGTTTGGTCGGGCACATGTCACTCTCATTTCCCATCACGAAGAAGAATTCACCAGCGGTTCAGCCTGCCACCGCGGATCGACAATAGGGCGTGAAGCCATCCAGCCGTGTTGCGTCCCACTCACAAAAAAGCGACTTGGGAAATGGAGCTCAGGGGCCCTGCACTTCCCAAACCTGCAGAGTTCTAAACGATAACTATCGCCCCAAAATATATTGAGGTCAGGCTACGAAGAGGCGCTGAACGCAAGGCAGAACTGCAGGAAACGGATGTCAACGGGTACATCGGAATGGACCCGATAGCACATGAAAAGCGCCAGAACGTGGACAATGATGCGGTTGGCCAAAAAGGGCGTATGCGTTTTTTCCTGAATATATTCAGGAAAAAACGCATACGCCCTTTTTGGCCAACCAAGCAACCTGGGAGAGCAAATCAGCACTACAAAGAAATCTCTCGCCCCCCCCCCCGGGGCAAAAGGGCCAGGCGAAAAAAGTCTAAAAACCAGAAAGGCAAGACAGCCCACGGAGTCAAGGGAGCCTTGTTAAGCTGATGGGCGGGATGTCAATGGCCAACAGCCAATCTTCACAAGTGTATCCTCTTTCCCAAACCATGGAAAACACAGAACCACAGAGCATAGGGCACTTCCACACATGGGCGTTGACCTTGGGAAAATGAAAAAATCAACCAGACACAGGGACCCCAAAGTTGAGGGCTGCTGTCTTGACAAGAACCTCCACTCCGGTACACGTTTCATATCCCAGGAAAGAGCCAAGTGGACAAAGACGAGTGGACAAGTGGACAAAGACAAGTGGACAAGTGGACAAGTGGTGCTACGTAGGTCCAATGGAGTGTCACTCAGCCATGAAATCCACGTCATGGGGCTGGTAGCAGCATCCTGAGTGGATTTAGGTACGATCATCCTCAGTGAAATAAGTCCCACAAAAAAAGAAACTTATGATATCACTTATCGAGGGAATGTAAAAATCGCTCCCCATGAACGGAATCCCCAAACAGAACAGAGTCACGCTTTTAGAAAACACACATATGCCTGCTTCAGGGGAAAGGTGAGGTGCGGTGACGCATAAAACTCGAGTTTGAAATGAGCACAGATACCCTTCCGAAAACCGAATATGGAATGGACACGACCTACTCCTTGCTCAATCAACTGGACTCACCAGACCCTGTTCATCGCACAAGTATCTATCCGACTAGTAAGCATCTTAAAAGCTAAGTCTTGATATCTCTGTGTAAGTGCATCAAGTGTGTGTAAAGCGGCCTAAAACCAGCAGGGAAAATCAGCTCAGACCCATTCTGAGGATACATTTCCAACACAAAGAAGAAACAAGCAGGGCAAAACAGAGAGAAATTCTTCCAAAATGCGTTCAGGGACTGGCATGCAACCAGGATTGACCACATCTACAGCCCCAGCGGCAGAAGACAGAAGGCTGGACACTCTTGGGGCTGAGACGATTGGTGAGGTTGGGAAAGCAAATGCAGACCCTTGAAAGGAATCCTGCGTGCTCCCCATTCCATGGCTCCCAACTCTCCAGGTTCAACGCAATCTTCCGACAGCGAAAGCACTCATTGGAAACCCAGCGGATGCTACACCGTGGGATCGGGAAAGCTTTCTGAAACTCACCTCAGTTTTCCTCTCCTGGTGCTCGTGTTCTCCATTCAGGCCCCCTTACTAACAATCTCCCCACTTGGAGACTCGGCGCCTTTCCATGCCTCTTTCGTACCGTCTGCAATTTGTCCGCAGGATGAACTGCAAGAGGGGGAACCAATGAGAGACTCGCTGGAGGTGTTTGGTCGGGCACATGTCACTCTCATTTCCCATCACGAAGAAGAATTCACCAGCGGTTCAGCCTGCCACCGCGGATCGACAATAGGGCGTGAAGCCATCCAGCCGTGTTGCGTCCCACTCACAAAAAAGCGACTTGGGAAATGGAGCTCAGGGGCCCTGCACTTCCCAAACCTGCAGAGTTCTAAACGATAACTATCGCCCCAAAATATATTGAGGTCAGGCTACGAAGAGGCGCTGAACGCAAGGCAGAACTGCAGGAAACGGATGTCAACGGGTACATCGGAATGGCCCCGATAGCACATGAAAAGCGCCAGAACGTGGACAATGATGCGGTTGGCCAAAAAGGGCGTATGCGTTTTTTCCTGAATATATTCAGGAAAAAACGCATACGCCCTTTTTGGCCAACCAAGCAACCTGGGAGAGCAAATCAGCACTACAAAGAAATCTCTCGCCCCCCCCCCCCGGGGCAAAAGGGCCAGGCGAAAAAAGTCTAAAAACCAGAAAGGCAGGACAGCCCACGGAGTCAAGGGAGCCTTGTTAAGCTGATGGGCGGGATGTCAATGGCCAACAGCCAATCTTCACAAGTGTATCCTCTTTCCCAAACCATGTCAAACACAGAACCACAGAGCATAGGGCACTTCCACACATGGGCGTTGACCTTGGGAAAATGAAAAAATCAACCAGACACAGGGACCCCAAAGTTGAGGGCTGCTGTCTTGACAAGAACCTCCACTCCGGTACACGTTTCATATCCCAGGAAAGAGCCAAGTGGACAAAGACGAGTGGACAAGTGGACAAAGACAAGTGGACAAGTGGACAAGTGGTGCTACGTAGGTCCAATGGAGTGTCACTCAGCCATGAAATCCACGTCATGAGGCTGGTAGCAGCATCCTGAGTGGATTTAGGTACGATCATCCTCAGTGAAATAAGTCCCACAAAAAAAGAAACTTATGATATCACTTATCGAGGGAATGTAAAAATCGCTCCCCATGAACGGAATCCCCAAACAGAACAGAGTCACGCTTTTAGAAAACACACTTATGCCTGCTTCAGGGGAAAGGTGAGGTGCGGTGACGCATAAAACTCGAGTTTGAAATGAGCACAGATACCCTTCCGAAAACCGAATATGGAATGGACACGACCTACTCCTTGCTCAATCAACTGGACTCACCAGACCCTGTTCATCGCACAAGTATCTATCCGACTAGTAAGCATCTTAAAAGCTAAGTCTTGATATCTCTGTGTAAGTGCATCAAGTGTGTGTAAAGCGGCCTAAAACCAGCAGGGAAAATCAGCTCAGACCCATTCTGAGGATACATTTCCAACACAAAGAAGAAACAAGCAGGGCAAAACAGAGAGAAATTCTTCCAAAATGCGTTCAGGGACTGGCATGCAACCAGGATTGACCACATCTACAGCCCCAGCGGCAGAAGACATAAGGCTGGACACTCTTGGGGCTGAGACGATTGGTGAGGTTGGGAAAGCAAATGCAGACCCTTGAAAGGAATCCTGCGTGCTCCCCATTCCATGGCTCCCAACTCTCCAGGTTCAACGCAATCTTCCGACAGCGAAAGCACTCATTGGAAACCCAGCGGATGCTACACCGTGGGATCGGGAAAGCTTTCTGAAACTCACCTCAGTTTTCCTCTCCTGGTGCTCGTGTTCTCCATTCAGGCCCCCTTACTAACAATCTCCCCACTTGGAGTCTCGGCGCCTTTCCATGCCTCTTTCGTACCGTCTGCAATTTGTCCGCAGGATGAACTGCAAGAGGGGGAACCAATGAGAGACTCGCTGGAGGTGTTTGGTCGGGCACATGTCACTCTCATTTCCCATCACGAAGAAGAATTCACCAGCGGTTCAGCCTGCCACCGCGGATCGACAATAGGGCGTGAAGCCATCCAGCCGTGTTGCGTCCCACTCACAAAAAAGCGACTTGGGAAATGGAGCTCAGGGGCCCTGCACTTCCCAAACCTGCAGAGTTCTAAACGATAACTATCGCCCCAAAATATATTGAGGTCAGGCTACGAAGAGGCGCTGAACGCAAGGCAGAACTGCAGGAAACGGATGTCAACGGGTACATCGGAATGGCCCCGATAGCACATGAAAAGCGCCAGAACGTGGACAATGATGCGGTTGGCCAAAAAGGGCGTATGCGTTTTTTCCTGAATATATTCAGGAAAAAACGCATACGCCCTTTTTGGCCAACCAAGCAACCTGGGAGAGCAAATCAGCACTACAAAGAAATCTCTCGCCCCCCCCGGGGCAAAAGGGCCAGGCGAAAAAAGTCTAAAAACCAGAAAGGCAGGACAGCCCAAGGAGTCAAGGGAGCCTTGTTAAGCTGATGGGCGGGATGTCAATGGCCAACAGCCAATCTTCACAAGTGTATCCTCTTTCCCAAACCATGTAAAACACAGAACCACAGAGCATAGGGCACTTCCACACATGGGCGTTGACCTTGGGAAAATGAAAAAATCAACCAGACACAGGGACCCCAAAGTTGAGGGCTGCTGTCTTGACAAGAACCTCCACTCCGGTACACGTTTCATATCCCAGGAAAGAGCCAAGTGGACAAAGACGAGTGGACAAGTGGACAAAGACAAGTGGACAAGTGGACAAGTGGTGCTACGTAGGTCCAATGGAGTGTCACTCAGCCATGAAATCCACGTCATGAGGCTGGTAGCAGCATCCTGAGTGGATTTAGGTACGATCATCCTCAGTGAAATAAGTCCCACAAAAAAAGAAACTTATGATATCACTTATCGAGGGAATGTAAAAATCGCTCCCCATGAACGGAATCCCCAAACAGAACAGAGTCACGCTTTTAGAAAACACACTTATGCCTGCTTCAGGGGAAAGGTGAGGTGCGGTGACGCATAAAACTCGAGTTTGAAATGAGCACAGATACCCTTCCGAAAACCGAATATGGAATGGACACGACCTACTCCTTGCTCAATCAACTGGACTCACCAGACCCTGTTCATCGCACAAGTATCTATCCGACTAGTAAGCATCTTAAAAGCTAAGTCTTGATATCTCTGTGTAAGTGCATCAA
Organism: Kogia breviceps; assembly: GCF_026419965.1. NCBI lineage: Eukaryota > Metazoa > Chordata > Mammalia > Artiodactyla > Physeteridae > Kogia > Kogia breviceps. The sequence continues at coordinate 3,310,350 of NW_026711939.1, read as the reverse complement.
GGGTGTGTAAAGCGGCCTAAAACCAGCAGGGAAAATCAGCTCAGACCCATTCTGAGGATACATTTCCAACACAAAGAAGAAACAAGCAGGGCAAAACAGAGAGAAATTCTTCCAAAATGCGTTCAGGGACTGGCATGCAACCAGGATTGACCACATCTACAGCCCCAGCGGCAGAAGACATAAGGCTGGACACTCTTGGGGCTGAGACGATTGGTGAGGTTGGGAAAGCAAATGCAGACCCTTGAAAGGAATCCTGCGTGCTCCCCATTCCATGGGTCCCAACTCTCCAGGTTCAACGCAATCTTCCGACAGCGAAAGCACTCATTGGAAACCCAGCGGATGCTACACCGTGGGATCGGGAAAGCTTTCTGAAACTCACCTCAGTTTTCCTCTCCTGGTGCTCGTGTTCTCCATTCAGGCCCCCTTACTAACAATCTCCCCACTTGGAGACTCGGCGCCTTTCCATGCCTCTTTCGTACCGTCTGCAATTTGTCCGCAGGATGAACTGCAAGAGGGGGAACCAATGAGAGACTCGCTGGAGGTGTTTGGTCGGGCACATGTCACTCTCATTTCCCATCACGAAGAAGAATTCACCAGCGGTTCAGCCTGCCACCGCGGATCGACAATAGGGCGTGAAGCCATCCAGCCGTGTTGCGTCCCACTCACAAAAAAGCGACTTGGGAAATGGAGCTCAGGGGCCCTGCACTTCCCAAACCTGCAGAGTTCTAAACGATAACTATCGCCCCAAAATATATTGAGGTCAGGCTACGAAGAGGCGCTGAACGCAAGGCAGAACTGCAGGAAACGGATGTCAACGGGTACATCGGAATGGCCCCGATAGCACATGAAAAGCGCCAGAACGTGGACAATGATGCGGTTGGCCAAAAAGGGCGTATGCGTTTTTTCCTGAATATATTCAGGAAAAAACGCATACGCCCTTTTTGGCCAACCAAGCAACCTGGGAGAGCAAATCAACACTACAAAGAAATCTCTCGCCCCCCCCCCCCCCGGGGCAAAAGGGCCAGGCGAAAAAAGTCTAAAAACCAGAAAGGCAGGACAGCCCACGGAGTCAAGGGAGCCTTGTTAAGCTGATGGGCGGGATGTCAATGGCCAACAGCCAATCTTCACAAGTGTATCCTCTTTCCCAAACCATGTAAAACACAGAACCACAGAGCATAGGGCACTTCCACACATGGGCGTTGACCTTGGGAAAATGAAAAAATCAACCAGACACAGGGACCCCAAAGTTGAGGGCTGCTGTCTTGACAAGAACCTCCACTCCGGTACACGTTTCATATCCCAGGAAAGAGCCAAGTGGACAAAGACGAGTGGACAAGTGGACAAAGACAAGTGGACAAGTGGACAAGTGGTGCTACGTAGGTCCAATGGAGTGTCACTCAGCCATGAAATCCACGTCATGAGGCTGGTAGCAGCATCCTGAGTGGATTTAGGTACGATCATCCTCAGTGAAATAAGTCCCACAAAAAAGAAACTTATGATATCACTTATCGAGGGAATGTAAAAATCGCTCCCCATGACGGAATCCCCAAACAGAACAGAGTCACGCTTTTAGAAAACACACTTATGCCTGCTTCAGGGGAAAGGTGAGGTGCGGTGACGCATAAAACTCGAGTTTGAAATGAGCACAGATACCCTTCCGAAAACCGAATATGGAATGGACACGACCTACTCCTTGCTCAATCAACTGGACTCACCAGACCCTGTTCATCGCACAGTATCTATCGACTAGTAAGCATCTTAAAAGCTAAGTCTTGATATCTCTGTGTAAGTGCATCAAGTGTGTGTAAAGCGGCCTAAAACCAGCAGGGAAAATCAGCTCAGACCCATTCTGAGGATACATTTCCAACACAAAGAAGAAACAAGCAGGGCAAAACAGAGAGAAATTCTTCCAAAATGCGTTCAGGACTGGCATGCTACCAGGATTGACCACATCTACAGCCCCGCGGCAGAAGACATAAGGCTGGACACTCTTGGGCTGAGACGATTGGTGAGGTTGGAAAGCAAATGCAGACCCTTGAAAGGAATCCGTCGTGCTCCCCATTCCATGGCTCCCAACTCTCCAGGTTCAACGCAATCTTCCGACAGCGAAAGCACTCATTGGAAACCCAGCGGATGCTACACCGTGGATCGGGAAAGCTTTCTGAAACTCACCTCAGTTTTCCTCTCCTGGTGCTCGTGTTCTCCATTCAGGCCCCCCAGGCCCCCTTACTAACAATCTCCCCACTTGGAGACTCGGCGCCTTTCCATGCCTCTTTCGTACCGTCTGCAATTTGTCCGCAGGATGAACTGCAAGAGGGGGAACCAATGAGAGACTCGCTGGAGGTGTTTGGTCGGGCACATGTCACTCTCATTTCCCATCACGAAGAAGAATTCACCAGCGGTTCAGCCTGCAACCGCGGATCGACAATAGGGCGTGAAGCCATCCAGCCGTGTTGCGTCCCACTCACAAAAAAGCGACTTGGGAAATGGAGCTCAGGGGCCCTGCACTTCCCAAACCTGCAGAGTTCTAAACGATAACTATCGCCCCAAAATATATTGAGGTCAGGCTACGAAGAGGCGCTGAACGCAAGGCAGAACTGCAGGAAACGGATGTCAACGGGTACATCGGAATGGCCCCGATAGCACATGAAAAGCGCCAGAACGTGGACAATGATGCGGTTGGCCAAAAAGGGCGTATGCGTTTTTTCCTGAATATATTCAGGAAAAAACGCATACGCCCTTTTTGGCCAACCAAGCAACCTGGGAGAGCAAATCAACACTACAAAGAAATCTCTCGCCCCCCCCCCCCGGGGGCAAAAGGGCCAGGCGAAAAAAGTCTAAAAACCAGAAAGGCAGGACAGCCCACGGAGTCAAGGGAGCCTTGTTAAGCTGATGGGCGGGATGTCAATGGCCAACAGCCAATCTTCACAAGTGTATCCTCTTTCCCAAACCATGTAAAACACAGAACCACAGAGCATAGGGCACTTCCACACATGGGCGTTGACCTTGGGAAAATGAAAAAATCAACCAGACACAGGGACCCCAAAGTTGAGGGCTGCTGTACAACCTCCACTCCGGTACACGTTTCATATCCCAGGAAAGAGCCAAGTGGACAAAGACGAGTGGACAAGTGGACAAAGACAAGTGGACAAGTGGACAAGTGGTGCTACGTAGGTCCAATGGAGTGTCACTCAGCCATGAAATCCACGTCATGAGGCTGGTAGCAGCATCCTGAGTGGATTTAGGTACGATCATCCTCAGTGAAATAAGTCCCACAAAAAAAGAAACTTATGATATCACTTATCGAGGGAATGTAAAAATCGCTCCCCATGAACGGAATCCCCAAACAGAACAGAGTCACGCTTTTAGAAAACACACTTATGCCTGCTTCAGGGGAAAGGAGAGGTGGGGTGACGCATAAAACTCGAGTTTGAAATGAGCACAGATACCCTTCCGAAAACCGAATATGGAATGGACACGACCTACTCCTTGCTCAATCAACTGGACTCACCAGACCCTGTTCATCGCACAAGTATCTATCCGACTAGTAAGCATCTTAAAAGCTAAGTCTTGATATCTCTGTGTAAGTGCATCAAGTGTGTGTAAAGCGGCCTAAAACCAGCAGGGAAAATCAGCTCAGACCCATTCTGAGGATACATTTCGAACACAAAGAAGAAACAAGCAGGGCAAAAGAGAGAGAAATTCTTCCAAAATGCGTTCAGGGACTGGCATGCAACCAGGATTGACCACATCTACAGCCCCAGCGGCAGAAGACATAAGGCTGGACACTCTTGGGGCTGAGACGATTGGTGAGGTTGGGAAAGCAAATGCAGACCCTTGAAAGGAATCCGTCGTGCTCCCCATTCCATGGCTCCCAACTCTCCAGGTTCAACGCAATCTTCCGACAGCGAAAGCACTCATTGGAAACCCAGCGGATGCTACACCGTGGGATCGGGAAAGCTTTCTGAAACTCACCTCAGTTTTCCTCTCCTGGTGCTCGTGTTCTCCATTCAGGCCCCCTTACTAACAATCTCCCCACTTGGAGACTCGGCGCCTTTCCATGCCTCTTTCGTACCGTCTGCAATTTGTCCGCAGGATGAACTGCAAGAGGGGGAACCAATGAGAGACTCGCTGGAGGTGTTTGGTCGGGCACATGTCACTCTCATTTCCCATCACGAAGAAGAATTCACCAGCGGTTCAGCCTGCCACCGCGGATCGACAATAGGGCGTGAAGCCATCCAGCCGTGTTGCGTCCCACTCACAAAAAAGCGACTTGGGAAATGGAGCTCAGGGGCCCTGCACTTCCCAAACCTGCAGAGTTCTAAACGATAACTATCGCCCCAAAATATATTGAGGTCAGGCTACGAAGAGGCGCTGAACGCAAGGCAGAACTGCAGGAAACGGATGTCAACGGGTACATCGGAATGGCCCCGATAGCACATGAAAAGCGCCAGAACGTGGACAATGATGCGGTTGGCCAAAAAGGGCGTATGCGTTTTTTCCTGAATATATTCAGGAAAAAACGCATACGCCCTTTTTGGCCAACCAAGCAACCTGGGAGAGCAAATCAGCACTACAAAGAAATCTCTCGCCCCCCCCCGGGGCAAAAGGGCCAGGCGAAAAAAGTCTAAAAACCAGAAAGGCAGGACAGCCCACGGAGTCAAGGGAGCCTTGTTAAGCTGATGGGCGGGATGTCAATGGCCAACAGCCAATCTTCACAAGTGTATCCTCTTTCCCAAACCATGTCAAACACAGAACCACAGAGCATAGGGCACTTCCACACATGGGCGTTGACCTTGGGAAAATGAAAAAATCAACCAGACACAGGGACCCCAAAGTTGAGGGCTGCTGTCTTGACAAGAACCTCCACTCCGGTACACGTTTCATATCCCAGGAAAGAGCCAAGTGGACAAAGACGAGTGGACAAGTGGACAAAGACAAGTGGACAAGTGGTGCTACGTAGGTCCAATGGAGTGTCACTCAGCCATGAAATCCACGTCATGAGGCTGGTAGCAGCATCCTGAGTGGATTTAGGTACGATCATCCTCAGTGAAATAAGTCCCACAAAAAAAGAAACTTATGATATCACTTATCGAGGGAATGTAAAAATCGCTCCCCATGAACGGAATCCCCAAACAGAACAGAGTCACGCTTTTAGAAAACACACTTATGCCTGCTTCAGGGGAAAGGTGAGGTGCGGTGACGCATAAAACTCGAGTTTGAAATGAGCACAGATACCCTTCCGAAAACCGAATATGGAATGGACACGACCTACTCCTTGCTCAATCAACTGGACTCACCAGACCCTGTTCATCGCACAAGTATCTATCCGACTAGTAAGCATCTTAAAAGCTAAGTCTTGATATCTCTGTGTAAGTGCATCAAGTGTGTGTAAAGCGGCCTAAAACCAGCAGGGAAAATCAGCTCAGACCCATTCTGAGGATACATTTCCAACACAAAGAAGAAACAAGCAGGGCAAAACAGAGAGAAATTCTTCCAAAATGCGTTCAGGGACTGGCATGCAACCAGGATTGACCACATCTACAGCCCCAGCGGCAGAAGACATAAGGCTGGACACTCTTGGGGCTGAGACGATTGGTGAGGTTGGGAAAGCAAATGCAGACCCTTGAAAGGAATCCGTCGTGCTCCCCATTCCATGGCTCCCAACTCTCCAGGTTCAACGCAATCTTCCGACAGCGAAAGCACTCATTGGAAACCCAGCGGATGCTACACCGTGGGATCGGGAAAGCTTTCTGAAACTCACCTCAGTTTTCCTCTCCTGGTGCTCGTGTTCTCCATTCAGGCCCCCTTACTAACAATCTCCCCACTTGGAGACTCGGCGCCTTTCCATGCCTCTTTCGTACCGTCTGCAATTTGTCCGCAGGATGAACTGCAAGAGGGGGAACCAATGAGAGACTCGCTGGAGGTGTTTGGTCGGGCACATGTCACTCTCATTTCCCATCACGAAGAAGAATTCACCAGCGGTTCAGCCTGCAACCGCGGATCGACAATAGGGCGTGAAGCCATCCAGCCGTGTTGCGTCCCACTCACAAAAAAGCGACTTGGGAAATGGAGCTCAGGGGCCCTGCACTTCCCAAACCTGCAGAGTTCTAAACGATAACTATCGCCCCAAAATATATTGAGGTCAGGCTACGAAGAGGCGCTGAACGCAAGGCAGAACTGCAGGAAACGGATGTCAACGGGTACATCGGAATGGCCCCGATAGCACATGAAAAGCGCCAGAACGTGGACAATGATGCGGTTGGCCAAAAAGGGCGTATGCGTTTTTTCCTGAATATATTCAGGAAAAAACGCATACGCCCTTTTTGGCCAACCAAGCAACCTGGGAGAGCAAATCAGCACTACAAAGAAATCTCTCGCCCCCCCCCGGGGGCAAAAGGGCCAGGCGAAAAAAGTCTAAAAACCAGAAAGGCAGGACAGCCCACGGAGTCAAGGGAGCCTTGTTAAGCTGATGGGCGGGATGTCAATGGCCAACAGCCAATCTTCACAAGTGTATCCTCTTTCCCAAACCATGTAAAACACAGAACCACAGAGCATAGGGCACTTCCACACATGGGCGTTGACCTTGGGAAAATGAAAAAATCAACCAGACACAGGGACCCCAAAGTTGAGGGCTGCTGTCTTGACAAGAACCTCCACTCCGGTACACGTTTCATATCCCAGGAAAGAGCCAAGTGGACAAAGACGAGTGGACAAGTGGACAAAGACAAGTGGACAAGTGGACAAGTGGTGCTACGTAGGTCCAATGGAGTGTCACTCAGCCATGAAGTCCACGTCATGAGGCTGGTAGCAGCATCCTGAGTGGATTTAGGTACGATCATCCTCAGTGAAATAAGTCCCACAAAAAAAGAAACTTATGATATCACTTATCGAGGGAATGTAAAAATCGCTCCCCATGAACGGAATCCCCAAACAGAACAGAGTCACGCTTTTAGAAAACACACTTATGCCTGCTTCAGGGGAAAGGTGAGGTGCGGTGACGCATAAAACTCGAGTTTGAAATGAGCACAGATACCCTTCCGAAAACCGAATATGGAATGGACACGACCTACTCCTTGCTCAATCAACTGGACTCACCAGACCCTGTTCATCGCACAAGTATCTATCCGACTAGTAAGCATCTTAAAAGCTAAGTCTTGATATCTCTGTGTAAGTGCATCAAGGGTGTGTAAAGCGGCCTAAAACCAGCAGGGAAAATCAGCTCAGACCCATTCTGAGGATACATTTCCAACACAAAGAAGAAACAAGCAGGGCAAAACAGAGAGAAATTCTTCCAAAATGCGTTCAGGGACTGGCATGCAACCAGGATTGACCACATCTACAGCCCCAGCGGCAGAAGACATAAGGCTGGACACTCTTGGGGCTGAGACGATTGGTGAGGTTGGGAAAGCCAATGCAGACCCTTGAAAGGAATCCTGCGTGCTCCCCATTCCATGGCTCCCAACTCTCCAGGTTCAACGCAATCTTCCGACAGCGAAAGCACTCATTGGAAACCCAGCGGATGCTACACCGTGGGATCGGGAAAGCTTTCTGAAACTCACCTCAGTTTTCCTCTCCTGGTGCTCGTGTTCTCCATTCAGGCCCCCTTACTAACAATCTCCCCACTTGGAGACTCGGCGTCTTTCCATGCCTCTTTCGTACCGTCTGCAATTTGTCCGCAGGATGAACTGCAAGAGGGGGAACCAATGAGAGACTCGCTGGAGGTGTTTGGTCGGGCACATGTCACTCTCATTTCCCATCACGAAGAAGAATTCACCAGCGGTTCAGCCTGCCACCGCGGATCGACAATAGGGCGTGAAGCCATCCAGCCGTGTTGCGTCCCACTCACAAAAAAGCGACTTGGGAAATGGAGCTCAGGGGCCCTGCACTTCCCAAACCTGCAGAGTTCTAAACGATAACTATCGCCCCAAAATATATTGAGGTCAGGCTACGAAGAGGCGCTGAACGCAAGGCAGAACTGCAGGAAACGGATGTCAACGGGTACATCGGAATGGCCCCGATAGCACATGAAAAGCGCCAGAACGTGGACAATGATGCGGTTGGCCAAAAAGGGCGTATGCGTTTTTTCCTGAATATATTCAGGAAAAAACGCATACGCCCTTTTTGGCCAACCAAGCAACCTGGGAGAGCAAATCAGCACTACAAAGAAATCTCTCGCCCCCCCCCCCGGGGCAAAAGGGCCAGGCGAAAAAAGTCTAAAAACCAGAAAGGCAGGACAGCCCACGGAGTCAAGGGAGCCTTGTTAAGCTGATGGGCGGGATGTCAATGGCCAACAGCCAATCTTCACAAGTGTATCCTCTTTCCCAAACCATGTAAAACACAGAACCACAGAGCATAGGGCACTTCCACACATGGGCGTTGACCTTGGGAAAATGAAAAAATCAACCAGACACAGGGACCCCAAAGTTGAGGGCTGCTGTCTTGACAAGAACCTCCACTCCAGTACACGTTTCATATCCCAGGAAAGAGCCAAGTGGACAAAGACGAGTGGACAAGTGGACAAAGACAAGTGGACAAGTGGACAAGTGGTGCTACGTAGGTCCAATGGAGTGTCACTCAGCCATGAAGTCCACGTCATGAGGCTGGTAGCAGCATCCTGAGTGGATTTAGGTACGATCATCCTCAGTGAAATAAGTCCCACAAAAAAAGAAACTTATGATATCACTTATCGAGGGAATGTAAAAATCGCTCCCCATGAACGGAATCCCCAAACAGAACAGAGTCACGCTTTTAGAAAACACACTTATGCCTGCTTCAGGGGAAAGGTGAGGTGCGGTGACGCATAAAACTCGAGTTTGAAATGAGCACAGATACCCTTCCGAAAACCGAATATGGAATGGACACGACCTACTCCTTGCTCAATCAACTGGACTCACCAGACCCTGTTCATCGCACAAGTATCTATCCGACTAGTAAGCATCTTAAAAGCTAAGTCTTGATATCTCTGTGTAAGTGCATCAAGTGTGTGTAAAGCGGCCTAAAACCAGCAGGGAAAATCAGCTCAGACCCATTCTGAGGATACATTTCCAACACAAAGAAGAAACAAGCAGGGCAAAACAGAGAGAAATTCTTCCAAAATGCGTTCAGGGACTGGCATGCAACCAGGATTGACCACATCTACAGCCCCAGCGGCAGAAGACAGAAGGCTGGACACTCTTGGGGCTGAGACGATTGGTGAGGTTGGGAAAGCAAATGCAGACCCTTGAAAGGAATCCTGCGTGCTCCCCATTCCATGGCTCCCAACTCTCCAGGTTCAACGCAATCTTCCGACAGCGAAAGCACTCATTGGAAACCCAGCGGATGCTACACCGTGGGATCGGGAAAGCTTTCTGAAACTCACCTCAGTTTTCCTCTCCTGGTGCTCGTGTTCTCCATTCAGGCCCCCTTACTAACAATCTCCCCACTTGGAGTCTCGGCGCCTTTCCATGCCTCTTTCGTACCGTCTGCAATTTGTCCGCAGGATGAACTGCAAGAGGGGGAACCAATGAGAGACTCGCTGGAGGTGTTTGGTCGGGCACATGTCACTCTCATTTCCCATCACGAAGAAGAATTCACCAGCGGTTCAGCCTGCCACCGCGGATCGACAATAGGGCGTGAAGCCATCCAGCCGTGTTGCGTCCCACTCACAAAAAAGCGACTTGGGAAATGGAGCTCAGGGGCCCTGCACTTCCCAAACCTGCAGAGTTCTAAACGATAACTATCGCCCCAAAATATATTGAGGTCAGGCTACGAAGAGGCGCTGAACGCAAGGCAGAACTGCAGGAAACGGATGTCAACGGGTACATCGGAATGGCCCCGATAGCACATGAAAAGCGCCAGAACGTGGACAATGATGCGGTTGGCCAAAAAGGGCGTATGCGTTTTTTCCTGAATATATTCAGGAAAAAACGCATACGCCCTTTTTGGCCAACCAAGCAACCTGGGAGAGCAAATCAGCACTACAAAGAAATCTCTCGCCCCCCCCCCCCGGGGCAAAAGGGCCAGGCGAAAAAAGTCTAAAAACCAGAAAGGCAGGACAGCCCACGGAGTCAAGGGAGCCTTGTTAAGCTGATGGGCGGGATGTCAATGGCCAACAGCCAATCTTCACAAGTGTATCCTCTTTCCCAAACCATGTAAAACACAGAACCACAGAGCATAGGGCACTTCCACACATGGGCGTTGACCTTGGGAAAATGAAAAAATCAACCAGACACAGGGACCCCAAAGTTGAGGGCTGCTGTCTTGACAAGAACCTCCACTCCGGTACACGTTTCATATCCCAGGAAAGAGCCAAGTGGACAAAGACGAGTGGACAAGTGGACAAAGACAAGTGGACAAGTGGACAAGTGGTGCTACGTAGGTCCAATGGAGTGTCACTCAGCCATGAAATCCACGTCATGAGGCTGGTAGCAGCATCCTGAGTGGATTTAGGTACGATCATCCTCAGTGAAATAAGTCCCACAAAAAAAGAAACTTATGATATCACTTATCGAGGGAATGTAAAAATCGCTCCCCATGAACGGAATCCCCAAACAGAACAGAGTCACGCTTTTAGAAAACACACTTATGCCTGCTTCAGGGGAAAGGTGAGGTGCGGTGACGCATAAAACTCGAGTTTGAAATGAGCACAGATACCCTTCCGAAAACCGAATATGGAATGGACACGACCTACTCCTTGCTCAATCAACTGGACTCACCAGACCCTGTTCATCGCACAAGTATCTATCCGACTAGTAAGCATCTTAAAAGCTAAGTCTTGATATCTCTGTGTAAGTGCATCAAGGGTGTGTAAAGCGGCCTAAAACCAGCAGGGAAAATCAGCTCAGACCCATTCTGAGGATACATTTCCAACACAAAGAAGAAACAAGCAGGGCAAAACAGAGAGAAATTCTTCCAAAATGCGTTCAGGGACTGGCATGCAACCAGGATTGACCACATCTACAGCCCCAGCGGCAGAAGACAGAAGGCTGGACACTCTTGGGGCTGAGACGATTGGTGAGGTTGGGAAAGCAAATGCAGACCCTTGAAAGGAATCCGTCGTGCTCCCCATTCCATGGGTCCCAATTCTCCAGGTTCAACGCAATCTTCCGACAGCGAAAGCACTCATTGGAAACCCAGCGGATGCTACACCGTGGGATCGGGAAAGCTTTCTGAAACTCACCTCAGTTTTCCTCTCCTGGTGCTCGTGTTCTCCATTCAGGCCCCCTTACTAACAATCTCCCCACTTGGAGACTCGGCGCCTTTCCATGCCTCTTTCGTACCGTCTGCAATTTGTCCGCAGGATGAACTGCAAGAGGGGGAACCAATGAGAGACTCGCTGGAGGTGTTTGGTCGGGCACATGTCACTCTCATTTCCCATCACGAAGAAGAATTCACCAGCGGTTCAGCCTGCCACCGCGGATCGACAATAGGGCGTGAAGCCATCCAGCCGTGTTGCGTCCCACTCACAAAAAAGGGACTTGGGAAATGGAGCTCAGGGGCCCTGCACTTCCCAAACCTGCAGAGTTCTAAACGATAACTATCGCCCCAAAATATATTGAGGTCAGGCTACGAAGAGGCGCTGAACGCAAGGCAGAACTGCAGGAAACGGATGTCAACGGGTACATCGGAATGGCCCCGATAGCACATGAAAAGCGCCAGAACGTGGACAATGATGCGGTTGGCCAAAAAGGGCGTATGCGTTTTTTCCTGAATATATTCAGGAAAAAACGCATACGCCCTTTTTGGCCAACCAAGCAACCTGGGAGAGCAAATCAGCACTACAAAGAAATCTCTCGCCCCCCCCCCGGGGCAAAAGGGCCAGGCGAAAAAAGTCTAAAAACCAGAAAGGCAGGACAGCCCACGGAGTCAAGGGAGCCTTGTTAAGCTGATGGGCGGGATGTCAATGGCCAACAGCCAATCTTCACAAGTGTATCCTCTTTCCCAAACCATGTCAAACACAGAACCACAGAGCATAGGGCACTTCCACACATGGGCGTTGACCTTGGGAAAATGAAAAAATCAACCAGACACAGGGACCCCAAAGTTGAGGGCTGCTGTCTTGACAAGAACCTCCACTCCGGTACACGTTTCATATCCCAGGAAAGAGCCAAGTGGACAAAGACGAGTGGACAAGTGGACAAAGACAAGTGGACAAGTGGACAAGTGGTGCTACGTAAGTCCAATGGAGTGTCACTCAGCCATGAAATCCACGTCATGAGGCTGGTAGCAGCATCCTGAGTGGATTTAGGTACGATCATCCTCAGTGAAATAAGTCCCACAAAAAAAGAAACTTATGATATCACTTATCGAGGGAATGTAAAAATCGCTCCCCATGAACGGAATCCCCAAACAGAACAGAGTCACGCTTTTAGAAAACACACTTATGCCTGCTTCAGGGGAAAGGTGAGGTGCGGTGACGCATAAAACTCGAGTTTGAAATGAGCACAGATACCCTTCCGAAAACCGAATATGGAATGGACACGACCTACTCCTTGCTCAATCAACTGGACTCACCAGACCCTGTTCATCGCACAAGTATCTATCCGACTAGTAAGCATCTTAAAAGCTAAGTCTTGATATCTCTGTGTAAGTGCATCAAGTGTGTGTAAAGCGGCCTAAAACCAGCAGGGAAAATCAGCTCAGACCCATTCTGAGGATACATTTCCAACACAAAGAAGAAACAAGCAGGGCAAAACAGAGAGAAATTCTTCCAAAATGCGTTCAGGGACTGGCATGCAACCAGGATTGACCACATCTACAGCCCCAGCGGCAGAAGACATAAGGCTGGACACTCTTGGGGCTGAGACGATTGGTGAGGTTGGGAAAGCAAATGCAGACCCTTGAAAGGAATCCTGCGTGCTCCCCATTCCATGGGTCCCAACTCTCCAGGTTCAACGCAATCTTCCGACAGCGAAAGCACTCATTGGAAACCCAGCGGATGCTACACCGTGGGATCGGGAAAGCTTTCTGAAACTCACCTCAGTTTTCCTCTCCTGGTGCTCGTGTTCTCCATTCAGGCCCCCTTACTAACAATCTCCCCACTTGGAGACTCGGCGCCTTTCCATGCCTCTTTCGTACCGTCTGCAATTTGTCCGCAGGATGAACTGCAAGAGGGGGAACCAATGAGAGACTCGCTGGAGGTGTTTGGTCGGGCACATGTCACTCTCATTTCCCATCACGAAGAAGAATTCACCAGCGGTTCAGCCTGCCACCGCGGATCGACAATAGGGCGTGAAGCCATCCAGCCGTGTTGCGTCCCACTCACAAAAAAGCGACTTGGGAAATGGAGCTCAGGGGCCCTGCACTTCCCAAACCTGCAGAGTTCTAAACGATAACTATCGCCCCAAAATATATTGAGGTCAGGCTACGAAGAGGCGCTGAACGCAAGGCAGAACTGCAGGAAACGGATGTCAACGGGTACATCGGAATGGCCCCGATAGCACATGAAAAGCGCCAGAACGTGGACAATGATGCGGTTGGCCAAAAAGGGCGTATGCGTTTTTTCCTGAATATATTCAGGAAAAAACGCATACGCCCTTTTTGGCCAACCAAGCAACCTGGGAGAGCAAATCAACACTACAAAGAAATCTCTCGCCCCCCCCCCCCCCGGGGCAAAAGGGCCAGGCGAAAAAAGTCTAAAAACCAGAAAGGCAGGACAGCCCACGGAGTCAAGGGAGCCTTGTTAAGCTGATGGGCGGGATGTCAATGGCCAACAGCCAATCTTCACAAGTGTATCCTCTTTCCCAAACCATGTAAAACACAGAACCACAGAGCATAGGGCACTTCCACACATGGGCGTTGACCTTGGGAAAATGAAAAAATCAACCAGACACAGGGACCCCAAAGTTGAGGGCTGCTGTCTTGACAAGAACCTCCACTCCGGTACACGTTTCATATCCCAGGAAAGAGCCAAGTGGACAAAGACGAGTGGACAAGTGGACAAAGACAAGTGGACAAGTGGACAAGTGGTGCTACGTAGGTCCAATGGAGTGTCACTCAGCCATGAAATCCACGTCATGAGGCTGGTAGCAGCATCCTGAGTGGATTTAGGTACGATCATCCTCAGTGAAATAAGTCCCACAAAAAAAGAAACTTATGATATCACTTATCGAGGGAATGTAAAAATCGCTCCCCATGAACGGAATCCCCAAACAGAACAGAGTCACGCTTTTAGAAAACACACTTATGCCTGCTTCAGGGGAAAGGTGAGGTGCGGTGACGCATAAAACTCGAGTTTGAAATGAGCACAGATACCCTTCCGAAAACCGAATATGGAATGGACACGACCTACTCCTTGCTCAATCAACTGGACTCACCAGACCCTGTTCATCGCACAAGTATCTATCCGACTAGTAAGCATCTTAAAAGCTAAGTCTTGATATCTCTGTGTAAGTGCATCAAGTGTGTGTAAAGCGGCCTAAAACCAGCAGGGAAAATCAGCTCAGACCCATTCTGAGGATACATTTCCAACACAAAGAAGAAACAAGCAGGGCAAAACAGAGAGAAATTCTTCCAAAATGCGTTCAGGGACTGGCATGCAACCAGGATTGACCACATCTACAGCCCCAGCGGCAGAAGACATAAGGCTGGACACTCTTGGGGCTGAGACGATTGGTGAGGTTGGGAAAGCAAATGCAGACCCTTGAAAGGAATCCGTCGTGCTCCCCATTCCATGGCTCCCAACTCTCCAGGTTCAACGCAATCTTCCGACAGCGAAAGCACTCATTGGAAACCCAGCGGATGCTACACCGTGGGATCGGGAAAGCTTTCTGAAACTCACCTCAGTTTTCCTCTCCTGGTGCTCGTGTTCTCCATTCAGGCCCCCTTACTAACAATCTCCCCACTTGGAGACTCGGCGCCTTTCCATGCCTCTTTCGTACCGTCTGCAATTTGTCCGCAGGATGAACTGCAAGAGGGGGAACCAATGAGAGACTCGCTGGAGGTGTTTGGTCGGGCACATGTCACTCTCATTTCCCATCACGAAGAAGAATTCACCAGCGGTTCAGCCTGCAACCGCGGATCGACAATAGGGCGTGAAGCCATCCAGCCGTGTTGCGTCCCACTCACAAAAAAGCGACTTGGGAAATGGAGCTCAGGGGCCCTGCACTTCCCAAAGCTGCAGAGTTCTAAACGATAACTATCGCCCCAAAATATATTGAGGTCAGGCTACGAAGAGGCGCTGAACGCAAGGCAGAACTGCAGGAAACGGATGTCAACGGGTACATCGGAATGGCCCCGATAGCACATGAAAAGCGCCAGAACGTGGACAATGATGCGGTTGGCCAAAAAGGGCGTATGCGTTTTTTCCTGAATATATTCAGGAAAAAACGCATACGCCCTTTTTGGCCAACCAAGCAACCTGGGAGAGCAAATCAACACTACAAAGAAATCTCTCGCCCCCCCCCCCCCGGGGCAAAAGGGCCAGGCGAAAAAAGTCTAAAAACCAGAAAGGCAGGACAGCCCACGGAGTCAAGGGAGCCTTGTTAAGCTGATGGGCGGGATGTCAATGGCCAACAGCCAATCTTCACAAGTGTATCCTCTTTCCCAAACCATGTAAAACACAGAACCACAGAGCATAGGGCACTTCCACACATGGGCGTTGACCTTGGGAAAATGAAAAAATCAACCAGACACAGGGACCCCAAAGTTGAGGGCTGCTGTACAACCTCCACTCCGGTACACGTTTCATATCCCAGGAAAGAGCCAAGTGGACAAAGACGAGTGGACAAGTGGACAAAGACAAGTGGACAAGTGGACAAGTGGTGCTACGTAGGTCCAATGGAGTGTCACTCAGCCATGAAATCCACGTCATGAGGCTGGTAGCAGCATCCTGAGTGGATTTAGGTACGATCATCCTCAGTGAAATAAGTCCCACAAAAAAAGAAACTTATGATATCACTTATCGAGGGAATGTAAAAATCGCTCCCCATGAACGGAATCCCCAAACAGAACAGAGTCACGCTTTTAGAAAACACACTTATGCCTGCTTCAGGGGAAAGGAGAGGTGGGGTGACGCATAAAACTCGAGTTTGAAATGAGCACAGATACCCTTCCGAAAACCGAATATGGAATGGACACGACCTACTCCTTGCTCAATCAACTGGACTCACCAGACCCTGTTCATCGCACAAGTATCTATCCGACTAGTAAGCATCTTAAAAGCTAAGTCTTGATATCTCTGTGTAAGTGCATCAAGTGTGTGTAAAGCGGCCTAAAACCAGCAGGGAAAATCAGCTCAGACCCATTCTGAGGATACATTTCGAACACAAAGAAGAAACAAGCAGGGCAAAACAGAGAGAAATTCTTCCAAAATGCGTTCAGGGACTGGCATGCAACCAGGATTGACCACATCTACAGCCCCAGCGGCAGAAGACATAAGGCTGGACACTCTTGGGGCTGAGACGATTGGTGAGGTTGGGAAAGCAAATGCAGACCCTTGAAAGGAATCCGTCGTGCTCCCCATTCCATGGCTCCCAACTCTCCAGGTTCAACGCAATCTTCCGACAGCGAAAGCACTCATTGGAAACCCAGCGGATGCTACACCGTGGGATCGGGAAAGCTTTCTGAAACTCACCTCAGTTTTCCTCTCCTGGTGCTCGTGTTCTCCATTCAGGCCCCCTTACTAACAATCTCCCCACTTGGAGACTCGGCGCCTTTCCATGCCTCTTTCGTACCGTCTGCAATTTGTCCGCAGGATGAACTGCAAGAGGGGGAACCAATGAGAGACTCGCTGGAGGTGTTTGGTCGGGCACATGTCACTCTCATTTCCCATCACGAAGAAGAATTCACCAGCGGTTCAGCCTGCCACCGCGGATCGACAATAGGGCGTGAAGCCATCCAGCCGTGTTGCGTCCCACTCACAAAAAAGCGACTTGGGAAATGGAGCTCAGGGGCCCTGCACTTCCCAAACCTGCAGAGTTCTAAACGATAACTATCGCCCCAAAATATATTGAGGTCAGGCTACGAAGAGGCGCTGAACGCAAGGCAGAACTGCAGGAAACGGATGTCAACGGGTACATCGGAATGGCCCCGATAGCACATGAAAAGCGCCAGAACGTGGACAATGATGCGGTTGGCCAAAAAGGGCGTATGCGTTTTTTCCTGAATATATTCAGGAAAAAACGCATACGCCCTTTTTGGCCAACCAAGCAACCTGGGAGAGCAAATCAGCACTACAAAGAAATCTCTCGCCCCCCCCCGGGGCAAAAGGGCCAGGCGAAAAAAGTCTAAAAACCAGAAAGGCAGGACAGCCCACGGAGTCAAGGGAGCCTTGTTAAGCTGATGGGCGGGATGTCAATGGCCAACAGCCAATCTTCACAAGTGTATCCTCTTTCCCAAACCATGTAAAACACAGAACCACAGAGCATAGGGCACTTCCACACATGGGCGTTGACCTTGGGAAAATGAAAAAATCAACCAGACACAGGGACCCCAAAGTTGAGGGCTGCTGTCTTGACAAGAACCTCCACTCCGGTACACGTTTCATATCCCAGGAAAGAGCCAAGTGGACAAAGACGAGTGGACAAGTGGACAAAGACAAGTGGACAAGTGGACAAGTGGTGCTACGTAGGTCCAATGGAGTGTCACTCAGCCATGAAATCCACGTCATGAGGCTGGTAGCAGCATCCTGAGTGGATTTAGGTACGATCATCCTCAGTGAAATAAGTCCCACAAAAAAAGAAACTTATGATATCACTTATCGAGGGAATGTAAAAATCGCTCCCCATGAACGGAATCCCCAAACAGAACAGAGTCACGCTTTTAGAAAACACACTTATGCCTGCTTCAGGGGAAAGGTGAGGTGCGGTGACGCATAAAACTCGAGTTTGAAATGAGCACAGATACCCTTCCGAAAACCGAATATGGAATGGACACGACCTACTCCTTGCTCAATCAACTGGACTCACCAGACCCTGTTCATCGCACAAGTATCTATCCGACTAGTAAGCATCTTAAAAGCTAAGTCTTGATATCTCTGTGTAAGTGCATCAAGTGTGTGTAAAGCGGCCTAAAACCAGCAGGGAAAATCAGCTCAGACCCATTCTGAGGATACATTTCCAACACAAAGAAGAAACAAGCAGGGCAAAACAGAGAGAAATTCTTCCAAAATGCGTTCAGGGACTGGCATGCAACCAGGATTGACCACATCTACAGCCCCAGCGGCAGAAGACATAAGGCTGGACACTCTTGGGGCTGAGACGATTGGTGAGGTTGGGAAAGCAAATGCAGACCCTTGAAAGGAATCCGTCGTGCTCCCCATTCCATGGCTCCCAACTCTCCAGGTTCAACGCAATCTTCCGACAGCGAAAGCACTCATTGGAAACCCAGCGGATGCTACACCGTGGGATCGGGAAAGCTTTCTGAAACTCACCTCAGTTTTCCTCTCCTGGTGCTCGTGTTCTCCATTCAGGCCCCCTTACTAACAATCTCCCCACTTGGAGACTCGGCGCCTTTCCATGCCTCTTTCGTACCGTCTGCAATTTGTCCGCAGGATGAACTGCAAGAGGGGGAACCAATGAGAGACTCGCTGGAGGTGTTTGGTCGGGCACATGTCACTCTCATTTCCCATCACGAAGAAGAATTCACCAGCGGTTCAGCCTGCAACCGCGGATCGACAATAGGGCGTGAAGCCATCCAGCCGTGTTGCGTCCCACTCACAAAAAAGCGACTTGGGAAATGGAGCTCAGGGGCCCTGCACTTCCCAAACCTGCAGAGTTCTAAACGATAACTATCGCCCCAAAATATATTGAGGTCAGGCTACGAAGAGGCGCTGAACGCAAGGCAGAACTGCAGGAAACGGATGTCAACGGGTACATCGGAATGGCCCCGATAGCACATGAAAAGCGCCAGAACGTGGACAATGATGCGGTTGGCCAAAAAGGGCGTATGCGTTTTTTCCTGAATATATTCAGGAAAAAACGCATACGCCCTTTTTGGCCAACCAAGCAACCTGGGAGAGCAAATCAGCACTACAAAGAAATCTCTCGCCCCCCCCCGGGGGCAAAAGGGCCAGGCGAAAAAAGTCTAAAAACCAGAAAGGCAGGACAGCCCACGGAGTCAAGGGAGCCTTGTTAAGCTGATGGGCGGGATGTCAATGGCCAACAGCCAATCTTCACAAGTGTATCCTCTTTCCCAAACCATGTAAAACACAGAACCACAGAGCATAGGGCACTTCCACACATGGGCGTTGACCTTGGGAAAATGAAAAAATCAACCAGACACAGGGACCCCAAAGTTGAGGGCTGCTGTCTTGACAAGAACCTCCACTCCGGTACACGTTTCATATCCCAGGAAAGAGCCAAGTGGACAAAGACGAGTGGACAAGTGGACAAAGACAAGTGGACAAGTGGACAAGTGGTGCTACGTAGGTCCAATGGAGTGTCACTCAGCCATGAAGTCCACGTCATGAGGCTGGTAGCAGCATCCTGAGTGGATTTAGGTACGATCATCCTCAGTGAAATAAGTCCCACAAAAAAAGAAACTTATGATATCACTTATCGAGGGAATGTAAAAATCGCTCCCCATGAACGGAATCCCCAAACAGAACAGAGTCACGCTTTTAGAAAACACACTTATGCCTGCTTCAGGGGAAAGGTGAGGTGCGGTGACGCATAAAACTCGAGTTTGAAATGAGCACAGATACCCTTCCGAAAACCGAATATGGAATGGACACGACCTACTCCTTGCTCAATCAACTGGACTCACCAGACCCTGTTCATCGCACAAGTATCTATCCGACTAGTAAGCATCTTAAAAGCTAAGTCTTGATATCTCTGTGTAAGTGCATCAAGGGTGTGTAAAGCGGCCTAAAACCAGCAGGGAAAATCAGCTCAGACCCATTCTGAGGATACATTTCCAACACAAAGAAGAAACAAGCAGGGCAAAACAGAGAGAAATTCTTCCAAAATGCGTTCAGGGACTGGCATGCAACCAGGATTGACCACATCTACAGCCCCAGCGGCAGAAGACATAAGGCTGGACACTCTTGGGGCTGAGACGATTGGTGAGGTTGGGAAAGCCAATGCAGACCCTTGAAAGGAATCCTGCGTGCTCCCCATTCCATGGCTCCCAACTCTCCAGGTTCAACGCAATCTTCCGACAGCGAAAGCACTCATTGGAAACCCAGCGGATGCTACACCGTGGGATCGGGAAAGCTTTCTGAAACTCACCTCAGTTTTCCTCTCCTGGTGCTCGTGTTCTCCATTCAGGCCCCCTTACTAACAATCTCCCCACTTGGAGACTCGGCGTCTTTCCATGCCTCTTTCGTACCGTCTGCAATTTGTCCGCAGGATGAACTGCAAGAGGGGGAACCAATGAGAGACTCGCTGGAGGTGTTTGGTCGGGCACATGTCACTCTCATTTCCCATCACGAAGAAGAATTCACCAGCGGTTCAGCCTGCCACCGCGGATCGACAATAGGGCGTGAAGCCATCCAGCCGTGTTGCGT
Source organism: Kogia breviceps (assembly GCF_026419965.1). Classification (NCBI taxonomy): domain Eukaryota; kingdom Metazoa; phylum Chordata; class Mammalia; order Artiodactyla; family Physeteridae; genus Kogia; species Kogia breviceps. The sequence continues at coordinate 3,289,922 of NW_026711939.1, read as the reverse complement.
CCCACTCACAAAAAAGCGACTTGGGAAATGGAGCTCAGGGGCCCTGCACTTCCCAAACCTGCAGAGTTCTAAACGATAACTATCGCCCCAAAATATATTGAGGTCAGGCTACGAAGAGGCGCTGAACGCAAGGCAGAACTGCAGGAAACGGATGTCAACGGGTACATCGGAATGGCCCCGATAGCACATGAAAAGCGCCAGAACGTGGACAATGATGCGGTTGGCCAAAAAGGGCGTATGCGTTTTTTCCTGAATATATTCAGGAAAAAACGCATACGCCCTTTTTGGCCAACCAAGCAACCTGGGAGAGCAAATCAGCACTACAAAGAAATCTCTCGCCCCCCCCCCCCGGGGCAAAAGGGCCAGGCGAAAAAAGTCTAAAAACCAGAAAGGCAGGACAGCCCACGGAGTCAAGGGAGCCTTGTTAAGCTGATGGGCGGGATGTCAATGGCCAACAGCCAATCTTCACAAGTGTATCCTCTTTCCCAAACCATGTAAAACACAGAACCACAGAGCATAGGGCACTTCCACACATGGGCGTTGACCTTGGGAAAATGAAAAAATCAACCAGACACAGGGACCCCAAAGTTGAGGGCTGCTGTCTTGACAAGAACCTCCACTCCGGTACACGTTTCATATCCCAGGAAAGAGCCAAGTGGACAAAGACGAGTGGACAAGTGGACAAAGACAAGTGGACAAGTGGACAAGTGGTGCTACGTAGGTCCAATGGAGTGTCACTCAGCCATGAAGTCCACGTCATGAGGCTGGTAGCAGCATCCTGAGTGGATTTAGGTACGATCATCCTCAGTGAAATAAGTCCCACAAAAAAAGAAACTTATGATATCACTTATCGAGGGAATGTAAAAATCGCTCCCCATGAACGGAATCCCCAAACAGAACAGAGTCACGCTTTTAGAAAACACACTTATGCCTGCTTCAGGGGAAAGGTGAGGTGCGGTGACGCATAAAACTCGAGTTTGAAATGAGCACAGATACCCTTCCGAAAACCGAATATGGAATGGACACGACCTACTCCTTGCTCAATCAACTGGACTCACCAGACCCTGTTCATCGCACAAGTATCTATCCGACTAGTAAGCATCTTAAAAGCTAAGTCTTGATATCTCTGTGTAAGTGCATCAAGTGTGTGTAAAGCGGCCTAAAACCAGCAGGGAAAATCAGCTCAGACCCATTCTGAGGATACATTTCCAACACAAAGAAGAAACAAGCAGGGCAAAACAGAGAGAAATTCTTCCAAAATGCGTTCAGGGACTGGCATGCAACCAGGATTGACCACATCTACAGCCCCAGCGGCAGAAGACATAAGGCTGGACACTCTTGGGGCTGAGACGATTGGTGAGGTTGGGAAAGCAAATGCAGACCCTTGAAAGGAATCCTGCGTGCTCCCCATTCCATGGCTCCCAACTCTCCAGGTTCAACGCAATCTTCCGACAGCGAAAGCACTCATTGGAAACCCAGCGGATGCTACACCGTGGGATCGGGAAAGCTTTCTGAAACTCACCTCAGTTTTCCTCTCCTGGTGCTCGTGTTCTCCATTCAGGCCCCCTTACTAACAATCTCCCCACTTGGAGACTCGGCGCCTTTCCATGCCTCTTTCGTACCGTCTGCAATTTGTCCGCAGGATGAACTCAAGAGGGGGAACCAATGAGAGACTCGCTGGAGGTGTTTGGTCGGGCACATGTCACTCTCATTTCCCATCACGAAGAAGAATTCACCAGCGGTTCAGCCTGCCACCGCGGATCGACAATAGGGCGTGAAGCCATCCAGCCGTGTTGCGTCCCACTCACAAAAAAGCGACTTGGGAAATGGAGCTCAGGGGCCCTGCACTTCCCAAACCTGCAGAGTTCTAAACGATAACTATCGCCCCAAAATATATTGAGGTCAGGCTACGAAGAGGCGCTGAACGCAAGGCAGAACTGCAGGAAACGGATGTCAACGGGTACATCGGAATGGCCCCGATAGCACATGAAAAGCGCCAGAACGTGGACAATGATGCGGTTGGCCAAAAAGGGCGTATGCGTTTTTTTCCTGAATATATTCAGGAAAAAACGCATACGCCCTTTTTGGCCAACCAAGCAACCTGGGAGAGCAAATCAGCACTACAAAGAAATCTCTCGCCCCCCCCCCGGGGCAAAAGGGCCAGGCGAAAAAAGTCTAAAAACCAGAAAGGCAGGACAGCCCACGGAGTCAAGGGAGCCTTGTTAAGCTGATGGGCGGGATGTCAATGGCCAACAGCCAATCTTCACAAGTGTATCCTCTTTCCCAAACCATGTAAAACACAGAACCACAGAGCATAGGGCACTTCCACACATGGGCGTTGACCTTGGGAAAATGAAAAAATCAACCAGACACAGGGACCCCAAAGTTGAGGGCTGCTGTCTTGACAAGAACCTCCACTCCGGTACACGTTTCATATCCCAGGAAAGAGCCAAGTGGACAAAGACGAGTGGACAAGTGGACAAAGACAAGTGGACAAGTGGACAAGTGGTGCTACGTAGGTCCAATGGAGTGTCACTCAGCCATGAAATCCACGTCATGAGGCTGGTAGCAGCATCCTGAGTGGATTTAGGTACGATCATCCTCAGTGAAATAAGTCCCACAAAAAAAGAAACTTATGATATCACTTATCGAGGGAATGTAAAAATCGCTCCCCATGAACGGAATCCCCAAACAGAACAGAGTCACGCTTTTAGAAAACACACTTATGCCTGCTTCAGGGGAAAGGTGAGGTGCGGTGACGCATAAAACTCGAGTTTGAAATGAGCACAGATACCCTTCCGAAAACCGAATATGGAATGGACACGACCTACTCCTTGCTCAATCAACTGGACTCACCAGACCCTGTTCATCGCACAAGTATCTATCCGACTAGTAAGCATCTTAAAAGCTAAGTCTTGATATCTCTGTGTAAGTGCATCAAGTGTGTGTAAAGCGGCCTAAAACCAGCAGGGAAAATCAGCTCAGACCCATTCTGAGGATACATTTCCAACACAAAGAAGAAACAAGCAGGGCAAAACAGAGAGAAATTCTTCCAAAATGCGTTCAGGGACTGGCATGCAACCAGGATTGACCACATCTACAGCCCCAGCGGCAGAAGACATAAGGCTGGACACTCTTGGGGCTGAGACGATTGGTGAGGTTGGGAAAGCAAATGCAGACCCTTGAAAGGAATCCTGCGTGCTCCCCATTCCATGGGTCCCAACTCTCCAGGTTCAACGCAATCTTCCGACAGCGAAAGCACTCATTAGAAACCCAGCGGATGCTACACCGTGGGATCGGGAAAGCTTTCTGAAACTCACCTCAGTTTTCCTCTCCTGGTGCTCGTGTTCTCCATTCAGGCCCCCTTACTAACAATCTCCCCACTTGGAGACTCGGCGCCTTTCCATGCCTCTTTCGTACCGTCTGCAATTTGTCCGCAGGATGAACTGCAAGAGGGGGAACCAATGAGAGACTCGCTGGAGGTGTTTGGTCAGGCACATGTCACTCTCATTTCCCATCACGAAGAAGAATTCACCAGCGGTTCAGCCTGCAACCGCGGATCGACAATAGGGCGTGAAGCCATCCAGCCGTGTTGCGTCCCACTCACAAAAAAGCGACTTGGGAAATGGAGCTCAGGGGCCCTGCACTTCCCAAACCTGCAGAGTTCTAAACGATAAATATCGCCCCAAAATATATTGAGCGCAGGCTACGAAGAGGCGCTGAACGCAAGGCAGAACTGCAGGAAACGGATGTCAACGGGTACATCGGAATGGCCCCGATAGCACATGAAAAGCGCCAGAACGTGGACAATGATGCGGTTGGCCAAAAAGGGCGTATGCGTTTTTTCCTGAATATATTCAGGAAAAAACGCATACGCCCTTTTTGGCCAACCAAGCAACCTGGGAGAGCAAATCAGCACTACAAAGAAATCTCTCGCCCCCCCCCCCCGGGGCAAAAGGGCCAGGCGAAAAAAGTCTAAAAACCAGAAAGGCAGGACAGCCCACGGAGTCAAGGGAGCCTTGTTAAGCTGATGGGCGGGATGTCAATGGCCAACAGCCAATCTTCACAAGTGTATCCTCTTTCCCAAACCATGTCAAACACAGAACCACAGAGCATAGGGCACTTCCACACATGGGCGTTGACCTTGGGAAAATGAAAAAATCAACCAGACACAGGGACCCCAAAGTTGAGGGCTGCTGTCTTGACAAGAACCTCCACTCCGGTACACGTTTCATATCCCAGGAAAGAGCCAAGTGGACAAAGACGAGTGGACAAGTGGACAAAGACAAGTGGACAAGTGGACAAGTGGTGCTACGTAGGTCCAATGGAGTGTCACTCAGCCATGAAATCCACGTCATGAGGCTGGTAGCAGCATCCTGAGTGGATTTAGGTACGATCATCCTCAGTGAAATAAGTCCCACAAAAAAAGAAACTTATGATATCACTTATCGAGGGAATGTAAAAATCGCTCCCCATGAACGGAATCCCCAAACAGAACAGAGTCACGCTTTTAGAAAACACACTTATGCCTGCTTCAGGGGAAAGGTGAGGTGCGGTGACGCATAAAACTCGAGTTTGAAATGAGCACAGATACCCTTCCGAAAACCGAATATGGAATGGACACGACCTACTCCTTGCTCAATCAACTGGACTCACCAGACCCTGTTCATCGCACAAGTATCTATCCGACTAGTAAGCATCTTAAAAGCTAAGTCTTGATATCTCTGTGTAAGTGCATCAAGGGTGTGTAAAGCGGCCTAAAACCAGCAGGGAAAATCAGCTCAGACCCATTCTGAGGATACATTTCCAACACAAAGAAGAAACAAGCAGGGCAAAACAGAGAGAAATTCTTCCAAAATGCGTTCAGGGACTGGCATGCAACCAGGATTGACCACATCTACAGCCCCAGCGGCAGAAGACATAAGGCTGGACACTCTTGGGGCTGAGACGATTGGTGAGGTTGGGAAAGCAAATGCAGACCCTTGAAAGGAATCCGTCGTGCTCCCCATTCCATGGGTCCCAACTCTCCAGGTTCAACGCAATCTTCCGACAGCGAAAGCACTCATTGGAAACCCAGCGGATGCTACACCGTGGGATCGGGAAAGCTTTCTGAAACTCACCTCAGTTTTCCTCTCCTGGTGCTCGTGTTCTCCATTCAGGCCCCCTTACTAACAATCTCCCCACTTGGAGACTCGGCGCCTTTCCATGCCTCTTTCGTACCGTCTGCAATTTGTCCGCAGGATGAACTGCAAGAGGGGGAACCAATGAGAGACTCGCTGGAGGTGTTTGGTCGGGCACATGTCACTCTCATTTCCCATCACGAAGAAGAATTCACCAGCGGTTCAGCCTGCCACCGCGGATCGACAATAGGGCGTGAAGCCATCCAGCCGTGTTGCGTCCCACTCACAAAAAAGCGACTTGGGAAATGGAGCTCAGGGGCCCTGCACTTCCCAAACCTGCAGAGTTCTAAACGATAACTATCGCCCCAAAATATATTGAGGTCAGGCTACGAAGAGGCGCTGAACGCAAGGCAGAACTGCAGGAAACGGATGTCAACGGGTACATCGGAATGGCCCCGATAGCACATGAAAAGCGCCAGAACGTGGACAATGATGCGGTTGGCCAAAAAGGGCGTATGCGTTTTTTCCTGAATATATTCAGGAAAAAACGCATACGCCCTTTTTGGCCAACCAAGCAACCTGGGAGAGCAAATCAGCACTACAAAGAAATCTCTCGCCCCCCCCCGGGGGGCAAAAGGGCCAGGCGAAAAAAGTCTAAAAACCAGAAAGGCAGGACAGCCCACGGAGTCAAGGGAGCCTTGTTAAGCTGATGGGCGGGATGTCAATGGCCAACAGCCAATCTTCACAAGTGTATCCTCTTTCCCAAACCATGTAAAACACAGAACCACAGAGCATAGGGCACTTCCACACATGGGCGTTGACCTTGGGAAAATGAAAAAATCAACCAGACACAGGGACCCCAAAGTTGAGGGCTGCTGTCTTGACAAGAACCTCCACTCCGGTACACGTTTCATATCCCAGGAAAGAGCCAAGTGGACAAAGACGAGTGGACAAGTGGACAAAGACAAGTGGACAAGTGGACAAGTGGTGCTACGTAGGTCCAATGGAGTGTCACTCAGCCATGAAATCCACGTCATGAGGCTGGTAGCAGCATCCTGAGTGGATTTAGGTACGATCATCCTCAGTGAAATAAGTCCCACAAAAAAAGAAACTTATGATATCACTTATCGAGGGAATGTAAAAATCGCTCCCCATGAACGGAATCCCCAAACAGAACAGAGTCACGCTTTTAGAAAACACACTTATGCCTGCTTCAGGGGAAAGGTGAGGTGCGGTGACGCATAAAACTCGAGTTTGAAATGAGCACAGATACCCTTCCGAAAACCGAATATGGAATGGACACGACCTACTCCTTGCTCAATCAACTGGACTCACCAGACCCTGTTCATCGCACAAGTATCTATCCGACTAGTAAGCATCTTAAAAGCTAAGTCTTGATATCTCTGTGTAAGTGCATCAAGGGTGTGTAAAGCGGCCTAAAACCAGCAGGGAAAATCAGCTCAGACCCATTCTGAGGATACATTTCCAACACAAAGAAGAAACAAGCAGGGCAAAACAGAGAGAAATTCTTCCAAAATGCGTTCAGGGACTGGCATGCAACCAGGATTGACCACATCTACAGCCCCAGCGGCAGAAGACAGAAGGCTGGACACTCTTGGGGCTGAGACGATTGGTGAGGTTGGGAAAGCAAATGCAGACCCTTGAAAGGAATCCGTCGTGCTCCCCATTCCATGGGTCCCAACTCTCCAGGTTCAACGCAATCTTCCGACAGCGAAAGCACTCATTGGAAACCCAGCGGATGCTACACCGTGGGATCGGGAAAGCTTTCTGAAACTCACCTCAGTTTTCCTCTCCTGGTGCTCGTGTTCTCCATTCAGGCCCCCTTACTAACAATCTCCCCACTTGGAGACTCGGCGCCTTTCCATGCCTCTTTCGTACCGTCTGCAATTTGTCCGCAGGATGAACTGCAAGAGGGGGAACCAATGAGAGACTCGCTGGAGGTGTTTGGTCGGGCACATGTCACTCTCATTTCCCATCACGAAGAAGAATTCACCAGCGGTTCAGCCTGCCACCGCGGATCGACAATAGGGCGTGAAGCCATCCAGCCGTGTTGCGTCCCACTCACAAAAAAGCGACTTGGGAAATGGAGCTCAGGGGCCCTGCACTTCCCAAACCTGCAGAGTTCTAAACGATAACTATCGCCCCAAAATATATTGAGGTCAGGCTACGAAGAGGCGCTGAACGCAAGGCAGAACTGCAGGAAACGGATGTCAACGGGTACATCGGAATGGCCCCGATAGCACATGAAAAGCGCCAGAACGTGGACAATGATGCGGTTGGCCAAAAAGGGCGTATGCGTTTTTTCCTGAATATATTCAGGAAAAAACGCATACGCCCTTTTTGGCCAACCAAGCAACCTGGGAGAGCAAATCAGCACTACAAAGAAATCTCTCGCCCCCCCCCCGGGGCAAAAGGGCCAGGCGAAAAAAGTCTAAAAACCAGAAAGGCAGGACAGCCCACGGAGTCAAGGGAGCCTTGTTAAGCTGATGGGCGGGATGTCAATGGCCAACAGCCAATCTTCACAAGTGTATCCTCTTTCCCAAACCATGTAAAACACAGAACCACAGAGCATAGGGCACTTCCACACATGGGCGTTGACCTTGGGAAAATGAAAAAATCAACCAGACACAGGGACCCCAAAGTTGAGGGCTGCTGTCTTGACAAGAACCTCCACTCCGGTACACGTTTCATATCCCAGGAAAGAGCCAAGTGGACAAAGACGAGTGGACAAGTGGACAAAGACAAGTGGACAAGTGGACAAGTGGTGCTACGTAGGTCCAATGGAGTGTCACTCAGCCATGAAATCCACGTCATGAGGCTGGTAGCAGCATCCTGAGTGGATTTAGGTACGATCATCCTCAGTGAAATAAGTCCCACAAAAAAAGAAACTTATGATATCACTTATCGAGGGAATGTAAAAATCGCTCCCCATGAACGGAATCCCCAAACAGAACAGAGTCACGCTTTTAGAAAACACACTTATGCCTGCTTCAGGGGAAAGGTGAGGTGCGGTGACGCATAAAACTCGAGTTTGAAATGAGCAGATACCCTTCCGAAAACCGAATATGGAATGGACACGACCTACTCCTTGCTCAATCAACTGGACTCACCAGACCCTGTTCATCGCACAAGTATCTATCCGACTAGTAAGCATCTTAAAAGCTAAGTCTTGATATCTCTGTGTAAGTGCATCAAGGGTGTGTAAAGCGGCCTAAAACCAGCAGGGAAAATCAGCTCAGACCCATTCTGAGGATACATTTCCAACACAAAGAAGAAACAAGCAGGGCAAAACAGAGAGAAATTCTTCCAAAATGCGTTCAGGGACTGGCATGCAACCAGGATTGACCACATCTACAGCCCCAGCGGCAGAAGACAGAAGGCTGGACACTCTTGGGGCTGAGACGATTGGTGAGGTTGGGAAAGCAAATGCAGACCCTTGAAAGGAATCCGTCGTGCTCCCCATTCCATGGGTCCCAACTCTCCAGGTTCAACGCAATCTTCCGACAGCGAAAGCACTCATTGGAAACCCAGCGGATGCTACACCGTGGGATCGGGAAAGCTTTCTGAAACTCACCTCAGTTTTCCTCTCCTGGTGCTCGTGTTCTCCATTCAGGCCCCCTTACTAACAATCTCCCCACTTGGAGACTCGGCGCCTTTCCATGCCTCTTTCGTACCGTCTGCAATTTGTCCGCAGGATGAACTGCAAGAGGGGGAACCAATGAGAGACTCGCTGGAGGTGTTTGGTCGGGCACATGTCACTCTCATTTCCCATCACGAAGAAGAATTCACCAGCGGTTCAGCCTGCCACCGCGGATCGACAATAGGGCGTGAAGCCATCCAGCCGTGTTGCGTCCCACTCACAAAAAAGCGACTTGGGAAATGGAGCTCAGGGGCCCTGCACTTCCCAAACCTGCAGAGTTCTAAACGATAACTATCGCCCCAAAATATATTGAGGTCAGGCTACGAAGAGGCGCTGAACGCAAGGCAGAACTGCAGGAAACGGATGTCAATGGGTACATCGGAATGGCCCCGATAGCACATGAAAAGCGCCAGAACGTGGACAATGATGCGGTTGGCCAAAAAGGGCGTATGCGTTTTTTCCTGAATATATTCAGGAAAAAACGCATACGCCCTTTTTGGCCAACCAAGCAACCTGGGAGAGCAAATCAGCACTACAAAGAAATCTCTCGCCCCCCCCCCCGGGGCAAAAGGGCCAGGCGAAAAAAGTCTAAAAACCAGAAAGGCAGGACAGCCCACGGAGTCAAGGGAGCCTTGTTAAGCTGATGGGCGGGATGTCAATGGCCAACAGCCAATCTTCACAAGTGTATCCTCTTTCCCAAACCATGTCAAACACAGAACCACAGAGCATAGGGCACTTCCACACATGGGCGTTGACCTTGGGCAAATGAAAAAATCAACCAGACACAGGGACCCCAAAGTTGAGGGCTGCTGTCTTGACAAGAACCTCCACTCCGGTACACGTTTCATATCCCAGGAAAGAGCCAAGTGGACAAAGACGAGTGGACAAGTGGACAAAGACAAGTGGACAAGTGGACAAGTGGTGCTACGTAGGTCCAATGGAGTGTCACTCAGCCATGAAATCCACGTCATGAGGCTGGTAGCAGCATCCTGAGTGGATTTAGGTACGATCATCCTCAGTGAAATAAGTCCCACAAAAAAAGAAACTTATGATATCACTTATCGAGGGAATGTAAAAATCGCTCCCCATGAACGGAATCCCCAAACAGAACAGAGTCACGCTTTTAGAAAACACACTTATGCCTGCTTCAGGGGAAAGGTGAGGTGCGGTGACGCATAAAACTCGAGTTTGAAATGAGCACAGATACCCTTCCGAAAACCGAATATGGAATGGACACGACCTACTCCTTGCTCAATCAACTGGACTCACCAGACCCTGTTCATCGCACAAGTATCTATCCGACTAGTAAGCATCTTAAAAGCTAAGTCTTGATATCTCTGTGTAAGTGCATCAAGGGTGTGTAAAGCGGCCTAAAACCAGCAGGGAAAATCAGCTCAGACCCATTCTGAGGATACATTTCCAACACAAAGAAGAAACAAGCAGGGCAAAACAGAGAGAAATTCTTCCAAAATGCGTTCAGGGACTGGCATGCAACCAGGATTGACCACATCTACAGCCCGAGCGGCAGAAGACAGAAGGCTGGACACTCTTGGGGCTGAGACGATTGGTGAGGTTGGGAAAGCAAATGCAGACCCTTGAAAGGAATCCGTCGTGCTCCCCATTCCATGGGTCCCAATTCTCCAGGTTCAACGCAATCTTCCGACAGCGAAAGCACTCATTGGAAACCCAGCGGATGCTACACCGTGGGATCGGGAAAGCTTTCTGAAACTCACCTCAGTTTTCCTCTCCTGGTGCTCGTGTTCTCCATTCAGGCCCCCTTACTAACAATCTCCCCACTTGGAGACTCGGCGCCTTTCCATGCCTCTTTCGTACCGTCTGCAATTTGTCCGCAGGATGAACTGCAAGAGGGGGAACCAATGAGAGACTCGCTGGAGGTGTTTGGTCGGGCACATGTCACTCTCATTTCCCATCACGAAGAAGAATTCACCAGCGGTTCAGCCTGCCACCGCGGATCGACAATAGGGCGTGAAGCCATCCAGCCGTGTTGCGTCCCACTCACAAAAAAGCGACTTGGGAAATGGAGCTCAGGGGCCCTGCACTTCCCAAACCTGCAGAGTTCTAAACGATAACTATCGCCCCAAAATATATTGAGGTCAGGCTACGAAGAGGCGCTGAACGCAAGGCAGAACTGCAGGAAACGGATGTCAACGGGTACATCGGAATGGCCCCGATAGCACATGAAAAGCGCCAGAACGTGGACAATGATGCGGTTGGCCAAAAAGGGCGTATGCGTTTTTTCCTGAATATATTCAGGAAAAAACGCATACGCCCTTTTTGGCCAACCAAGCAACCTGGGAGAGCAAATCAGCACTACAAAGAAATCTCTCGCCCCCCCCCCGGGGGCAAAAGGGCCAGGCGAAAAAAGTCTAAAAACCAGAAAGGCAGGACAGCCCACGGAGTCAAGGGAGCCTTGTTAAGCTGATGGGCGGGATGTCAATGGCCAACAGCCAATCTTCACAAGTGTATCCTCTTTCCCAAACCATGTAAAACACAGAACCACAGAGCATAGGGCACTTCCACACATGGGCGTTGACCTTGGGAAAATGAAAAAATCAACCAGACACAGGGACCCCAAAGTTGAGGGCTGCTGTCTTGACAAGAACCTCCACTCCGGTACACGTTTCATATCCCAGGAAAGAGCCAAGTGGACAAAGACGAGTGGACAAGTGGACAAAGACAAGTGGACAAGTGGACAAGTGGTGCTACGTAGGTCCAATGGAGTGTCACTCAGCCATGAAATCCACGTCATGAGGCTGGTAGCAGCATCCTGAGTGGATTTAGGTACGATCATCCTCAGTGAAATAAGTCCCACAAAAAAAGAAACTTATGATATCACTTATCGAGGGAATGTAAAAATCGCTCCCCATGAAGGGAATCCCCAAACAGAACAGAGTCACGCTTTTAGAAAACACACTTATGCCTGCTTCAGGGGAAAGGTGAGGTGCGGTGACGCATAAAACTCGAGTTTGAAATGAGCACAGATACCCTTCCGAAAACCGAATATGGAATGGACACGACCTACTCCTTGCTCAATCAACTGGACTCACCAGACCCTGTTCATCGCACAAGTATCTATCCGACTAGTAAGCATCTTAAAAGCTAAGTCTTGATATCTCTGTGTAAGTGCATCAAGGGTGTGTAAAGCGGCCTAAAACCAGCAGGGAAAATCAGCTCAGACCCATTCTGAGGATACATTTCCAACACAAAGAAGAAACAAGCAGGGCAAAACAGAGAGAAATTCTTCCAAAATGCGTTCAGGGACTGGCATGCAACCAGGATTGACCACATCTACAGCCCCAGCGGCAGAAGACAGAAGGCTGGACACTCTTGGGGCTGAGACGATTGGTGAGGTTGGGAAAGCAAATGCAGACCCTTGAAAGGAATCCGTCGTGCTCCCCATTCCATGGGTCCCAACTCTCCAGGTTCAACGCAATCTTCCGACAGCGAAAGCACTCATTGGAAACCCAGCGGATGCTACACCGTGGGATCGGGAAAGCTTTCTGAAACTCACCTCAGTTTTCCTCTCCTGGTGCTCGTGTTCTCCATTCAGGCCCCCTTACTAACAATCTCCCCACTTGGAGACTCGGCGCCTTTCCATGCCTCTTTCGTACCGTCTGCAATTTGTCCGCAGGATGAACTGCAAGAGGGGGAACCAATGAGAGACTCGCTGGAGGTGTTTGGTCGGGCACATGTCACTCTCATTTCCCATCACGAAGAAGAATTCACCAGCGGTTCAGCCTGCCACCGCGGATCGACAATAGGGCGTGAAGCCATCCAGCCGTGTTGCGTCCCACTCACAAAAAAGCGACTTGGGAAATGGAGCTCAGGGGCCCTGCACTTCCCAAACCTGCAGAGTTCTAAACGATAACTATCGCCCCAAAATATATTGAGGTCAGGCTACGAAGAGGCGCTGAACGCAAGGCAGAACTGCAGGAAACGGATGTCAACGGGTACATCGGAATGGCCCCGATAGCACATGAAAAGCGCCAGAACGTGGACAATGATGCGGTTGGCCAAAAAGGGCGTATGCGTTTTTTCCTGAATATATTCAGGAAAAAACGCATACGCCCTTTTTGGCCAACCAAGCAACCTGGGAGAGCAAATCAGCACTACAAAGAAATCTCTCGCCCCCCCCCCGGGGCAAAAGGGCCAGGCGAAAAAAGTCTAAAAACCAGAAAGGCAGGACAGCCCACGGAGTCAAGGGAGCCTTGTTAAGCTGATGGGCGGGATGTCAATGGCCAACAGCCAATCTTCACAAGTGTATCCTCTTTCCCAAACCATGTAAAACACAGAACCACAGAGCATAGGGCACTTCCACACATGGGCGTTGACCTTGGGAAAATGAAAAAATCAACCAGACACAGGGACCCCAAAGTTGAGGGCTGCTGTCTTGACAAGAACCTCCACTCCGGTACACGTTTCATATCCCAGGAAAGAGCCAAGTGGACAAAGACGAGTGGACAAGTGGACAAAGACAAGTGGACAAGTGGACAAGTGGTGCTACGTAGGTCCAATGGAGTGTCACTCAGCCATGAAATCCACGTCATGAGGCTGGTAGCAGCATCCTGAGTGGATTTAGGTACGATCATCCTCAGTGAAATAAGTCCCACAAAAAAAGAAACTTATGATATCACTTATCGAGGGAATGTAAAAATCGCTCCCCATGAACGGAATCCCCAAACAGAACAGAGTCACGCTTTTAGAAAACACACTTATGCCTGCTTCAGGGGAAAGGTGAGGTGCGGTGACGCATAAAACTCGAGTTTGAAATGAGCAGATACCCTTCCGAAAACCGAATATGGAATGGACACGACCTACTCCTTGCTCAATCAACTGGACTCACCAGACCCTGTTCATCGCACAAGTATCTATCCGACTAGTAAGCACCTTAAAAGCTAAGTCTTGATATCTCTGTGTAAGTGCATCAAGGGTGTGTAAAGCGGCCTAAAACCAGCAGGGAAAATCAGCTCAGACCCATTCTGAGGATACATTTCCAACACAAAGAAGAAACAAGCAGGGCAAAACAGAGAGAAATTCTTCCAAAATGCGTTCAGGGACTGGCATGCAACCAGGATTGACCACATCTACAGCCCCAGCGGCAGAAGACAGAAGGCTGGACACTCTTGGGGCTGAGACGATTGGTGAGGTTGGGAAAGCAAATGCAGACCCTTGAAAGGAATCCTGCGTGCTCCCCATTCCATGGCTCCCAACTCTCCAGGTTCAACGCAATCTTCCGACAGCGAAAGCACTCATTGGAAACCCAGCGGATGCTACACCGTGGGATCGGGAAAGCTTTCTGAAACTCACCTCAGTTTTCCTCTCCTGGTGCTCGTGTTCTCCATTCAGGCCCCCTTACTAACAATCTCCCCACTTGGAGTCTCGGCGCCTTTCCATGCCTCTTTCGTACCGTCTGCAATTTGTCCGCGGGATGAACTGCAAGAGGGGGAACCAATGAGAGACTCGCTGGAGGTGTTTGGTCGGGCACATGTCACTCTCATTTCCCATCACGAAGAAGAATTCACCAGCGGTTCAGCCTGCCACCGCGGATCGACAATAGGGCGTGAAGCCATCCAGCCGTGTTGCGTCCCACTCACAAAAAAGCGACTTGGGAAATGGAGCTCAGGGGCCCTGCACTTCCCAAACCTGCAGAGTTCTAAACGATAACTATCGCCCCAAAATATATTGAGGTCAGGCTACGAAGAGGCGCTGAACGCAAGGCAGAACTGCAGGAAACGGATGTCAACGGGTACATCGGAATGGACCCGATAGCACATGAAAAGCGCCAGAACGTGGACAATGATGCGGTTGGCCAAAAAGGGCGTATGCGTTTTTTCCTGAATATATTCAGGAAAAAACGCATACGCCCTTTTTGGCCAACCAAGCAACCTGGGAGAGCAAATCAGCACTACAAAGAAATCTCTCGCCCCCCCCCCCCACCGGGGCAAAAGGGCCAGGCGAAAAAAGTCTAAAAACCAGAAAGGCAGGACAGCCCACGGAGTCAAGGGAGCCTTGTTAAGCTGATGGGCGGGATGTCAATGGCCAACAGCCAATCTTCACAAGTGTATCCTCTTTCCCAAACCATGGAAAACACAGAACCACAGAGCATAGGGCACTTCCACACATGGGCGTTGACCTTGGGAAAATGAAAAAATCAACCAGACACAGGGACCCCAAAGTTGAGGGCTGCTGTCTTGACAAGAACCTCCACTCCGGTACACGTTTCATATCCCAGGAAAGAGCCAAGTGGACAAAGACGAGTGGACAAGTGGACAAAGACAAGTGGACAAGTGGACAAGTGGTGCTACGTAGGTCCAATGGAGTGTCACTCAGCCATGAAATCCACGTCATGGGGCTGGTAGCAGCATCCTGAGTGGATTTAGGTACGATCATCCTCAGTGAAATAAGTCCCACAAAAAAAGAAACTTATGATATCACTTATCGAGGGAATGTAAAAATCGCTCCCCATGAACGGAATCCCCAAACAGAACAGAGTCACGCTTTTAGAAAACACACTTATGCCTGCTTCAGGGGAAAGGTGAGGTGCGGTGACGCATAAAACTCGAGTTTGAAATGAGCACAGATACCCTTCCGAAAACCGAATATGGAATGGACACGACCTACTCCTTGCTCAATCAACTGGACTCACCAGACCCTGTTCATCGCACAAGTATCTATCCGACTAGTAAGCATCTTAAAAGCTAAGTCTTGATATCTCTGTGTAAGTGCATCAAGTGTGTGTAAAGCGGCCTAAAACCAGCAGGGAAAATCAGCTCAGACCCATTCTGAGGATACATTTCCAACACAAAGAAGAAACAAGCAGGGCAAAACAGAGAGAAATTCTTCCAAAATGCGTTCAGGGACTGGCATGCAACCAGGATTGACCACATCTACAGCCCCAGCGGCAGAAGACAGAAGGCTGGACACTCTTGGGGCTGAGACGATTGGTGAGGTTGGGAAAGCAAATGCAGACCCTTGAAAGGAATCCTGCGTGCTCCCCATTCCATGGCTCCCAACTCTCCAGGTTCAACGCAATCTTCCGACAGCGAAAGCACTCATTGGAAACCCAGCGGATGCTACACCGTGGGATCGGGAAAGCTTTCTGAAACTCACCTCAGTTTTCCTCTCCTGGTGCTCGTGTTCTCCATTCAGGCCCCCTTACTAACAATCTCCCCACTTGGAGTCTCGGCGCCTTTCCATGCCTCTTTCGTACCGTCTGCAATTTGTCCGCAGGATGAACTGCAAGAGGGGGAACCAATGAGAGACTCGCTGGAGGTGTTTGGTCGGGCACATGTCACTCTCATTTCCCATCACGAAGAAGAATTCACCAGCGGTTCAGCCTGCCACCGCGGATCGACAATAGGGCGTGAAGCCATCCAGCCGTGTTGCGTCCCACTCACAAAAAAGCGACTTGGGAAATGGAGCTCAGGGGCCCTGCACTTCCCAAACCTGCAGAGTTCTAAACGATAACTATCGCCCCAAAATATATTGAGGTCAGGCTACGAAGAGGCGCTGAACGCAAGGCAGAACTGCAGGAAACGGATGTCAACGGGTACATCGGAATGGCCCCGATAGCACATGAAAAGCGCCAGAACGTGGACAATGATGCGGTTGGCCAAAAAGGGCGTATGCGTTTTTTCCTGAATATATTCAGGAAAAAACGCATACGCCCTTTTTGGCCAACCAAGCAACCTGGGAGAGCAAATCAGCACTACAAAGAAATCTCTCGCCCCCCCCCCCGGGGCAAAAGGGCCAGGCGAAAAAAGTCTAAAAACCAGAAAGGCAGGACAGCCCACGGAGTCAAGGGAGCCTTGTTAAGCTGATGGGCGGGATGTCAATGGCCAACAGCCAATCTTCACAAGTGTATCCTCTTTCCCAAACCATGTAAAACACAGAACCACAGAGCATAGGGCACTTCCACACATGGGCGTTGACCTTGGGAAAATGAAAAAATCAACCAGACACAGGGACCCCAAAGTTGAGGGCTGCTGTCTTGACAAGAACCTCCACTCCGGTACACGTTTCATATCCCAGGAAAGAGCCAAGTGGACAAAGACGAGTGGACAAGTGGACAAAGACAAGTGGACAAGTGGACAAGTGGTGCTACGTAGGTCCAATGGAGTGTCACTCAGCCATGAAATCCACGTCATGAGGCTGGTAGCAGCATCCTGAGTGGATTTAGGTACGATCATCCTCAGTGAAATAAGTCCCACAAAAAAAGAAACTTATGATATCACTTATCGAGGGAATGTAAAAATCGCTCCCCATGAACGGAATCCCCAAACAGAACAGAGTCACGCTTTTAGAAAACACACTTATGCCTGCTTCAGGGGAAAGGTGAGGTGCGGTGACGCATAAAACTCGAGTTTGAAATGAGCACAGATACCCTTCCGAAAACCGAATATGGAATGGACACGACCTACTCCTTGCTCAATCAACTGGACTCACCAGACCCTGTTCATCGCACAAGTATCTATCCGACTAGTAAGCATCTTAAAAGCTAAGTCTTGATATCTCTGTGTAAGTGCATCAAGTGTGTGTAAAGCGGCCTAAAACCAGCAGGGAAAATCAGCTCAGACCCATTCTGAGGATACATTTCCAACACAAAGAAGAAACAAGCAGGGCAAAACAGAGAGAAATTCTTCCAAAATGCGTTCAGGGACTGGCATGCAACCAGGATTGACCACATCTACAGCCCCAGCGGCAGAAGACAGAAGGCTGGACACTCTTGGGGCTGAGACGATTGGTGAGGTTGGGAAAGCAAATGCAGACCCTTGAAAGGAATCCTGCGTGCTCCCCATTCCATGGCTCCCAACTCTCCAGGTTCAACGCAATCTTCCGACAGCGAAAGCACTCATTGGAAACCCAGCGGATGCTACACCGTGGGATCGGGAAAGCTTTCTGAAACTCACCTCAGTTTTCCTCTCCTGGTGCTCGTGTTCTCCATTCAGGCCCCCTTACTAACAATCTCCCCACTTGGAGTCTCGGCGCCTTTCCATGCCTCTTTCGTACCGTCTGCAATTTGTCCGCAGGATGAACTGCAAGAGGGGGAACCAATGAGAGACTCGCTGGAGGTGTTTGGTCGGGCACATGTCACTCTCATTTCCCATCACGAAGAAGAATTCACCAGCGGTTCAGCCTGCCACCGCGGATCGACAATAGGGCGTGAAGCCATCCAGCCGTGTTGCGTCCCACTCACAAAAAAGCGACTTGGGAAATGGAGCTCAGGGGCCCTGCACTTCCCAAACCTGCAGAGTTCTAAACGATAACTATCGCCCCAAAATATATTGAGGTCAGGCTACGAAGAGGCGCTGAACGCAAGGCAGAACTGCAGGAAACGGATGTCAACGGGTACATCGGAATGGCCCCGATAGCACATGAAAAGCGCCAGAACGTGGACAATGATGCGGTTGGCCAAAAAGGGCGTATGCGTTTTTTCCTGAATATATTCAGGAAAAAACGCATACGCCCTTTTTGGCCAACCAAGCAACCTGGGAGAGCAAATCAGCACTACAAAGAAATCTCTCGCCCCCCCCCCGGGGCAAAAGGGCCAGGCGAAAAAAGTCTAAAAACCAGAAAGGCAGGACAGCCCACGGAGTCAAGGGAGCCTTGTTAAGCTGATGGGCGGGATGTCAATGGCCAACAGCCAATCTTCACAAGTGTATCCTCTTTCCCAAACCATGTAAAACACAGAACCACAGAGCATAGGGCACTTCCACACATGGGCGTTGACCTTGGGAAAATGAAAAAATCAACCAGACACAGGGACCCCAAAGTTGAGGGCTGCTGTCTTGACAAGAACCTCCACTCCGGTACACGTTTCATATCCCAGGAAAGAGCCAAGTGGACAAAGACGAGTGGACAAGTGGACAAAGACAAGTGGACAAGTGGACAAGTGGTGCTACGTAGGTCCAATGGAGTGTCACTCAGCCATGAAATCCACGTCATGAGGCTGGTAGCAGCATCCTGAGTGGATTTAGGTACGATCATCCTCAGTGAAATAAGTCCCACAAAAAAAGAAACTTATGATATCACTTATCGAGGGAATGTAAAAATCGCTCCCCATGAACGGAATCCCCAAACAGAACAGAGTCACGCTTTTAGAAAACACACTTATGCCTGCTTCAGGGGAAAGGTGAGGTGCGGTGACGCATAAAACTCGAGTTTGAAATGAGCACAGATACCCTTCCGAAAACCGAATATGGAATGGACACGACCTACTCCTTGCTCAATCAACTGGACTCACCAGACCCTGTTCATCGCACAAGTATCTATCCGACTAGTAAGCATCTTAAAAGCTAAGTCTTGATATCTCTGTGTAAGTGCATCAAGTGTGTGTAAAGCGGCCTAAAACCAGCAGGGAAAATCAGCTCAGACCCATTCTGAGGATACATTTCCAACACAAAGAAGAAACAAGCAGGGCAAAACAGAGAGAAATTCTTCCAAAATGCGTTCAGGGACTGGCATGCAACCAGGATTGACCACATCTACAGCCCCAGCGGCAGAAGACAGAAGGCTGGACACTCTTGGGGCTGAGACGATTGGTGAGGTTGGGAAAGCAAATGCAGACCCTTGAAAGGAATCCTGCGTGCTCCCCATTCCATGGCTCCCAACTCTCCAGGTTCAACGCAATCTTCCGACAGCGAAAGCACTCATTGGAAACCCAGCGGATGCTACACCGTGGGATCGGGAAAGCTTTCTGAAACTCACCTCAGTTTTCCTCTCCTGGTGCTCGTGTTCTCCATTCAGGCCCCCTTACTAACAATCTCCCCACTTGGAGTCTCGGCGCCTTTCCATGCCTCTTTCGTACCGTCTGCAATTTGTCCGCAGGATGAACTGCAAGAGGGGGAACCAATGAGAGACTCGCTGGAGGTGTTTGGTCGGGCACATGTCACTCTCATTTCCCATCACGAAGAAGAATTCACCAGCGGTTCAGCCTGCCACCGCGGATCGACAATAGGGCGTGAAGCCATCCAGCCGTGTTGCGTCCCACTCACAAAAAAGCGACTTGGGAAATGGAGCTCAGGGGCCCTGCACTTCCCAAACCTGCAGAGTTCTAAACGATAACTATCGCCCCAAAATATATTGAGGTCAGGCTACGAAGAGGCGCTGAACGCAAGGCAGAACTGCAGGAAACGGATGTCAACGGGTACATCGGAATGGCCCCGATAGCACATGAAAAGCGCCAGAACGTGGACAATGATGCGGTTGGCCAAAAAGGGCGTATGCGTTTTTTCCTGAATATATTCAGGAAAAAACGCATACGCCCTTTTTGGCCAACCAAGCAACCTGGGAGAGCAAATCAGCACTACAAAGAAATCTCTCGTCCCCCCCCCCGGGGGCAAAAGGGCCAGGCGAAAAAAGTCTAAAAACCAGAAAGGCAGGACAGCCCACGGAGTCAAGGGAGCCTTGTTAAGCTGATGGGCGGGATGTCAATGGCCAACAGCCAATCTTCACAAGTGTATCCTCTTTCCCAAACCATGTAAAACACAGAACCACAGAGCATAGGGCACTTCCACACATGGGCGTTGACCTTGGGAAAATGAAAAAATCAACCAGACACAGGGACCCCAATGTTGAGGGCTGCTGTCTTGACAAGAACCTCCACTCCGGTACACGTTTCATATCCCAGGAAAGAGCCAAGTGGACAAAGACGAGTGGACAAGTGGACAAAGACAAGTGGACAAGTGGACAAGTGGTGCTACGTAGGTCCAATGGAGTGTCACTCAGCCATGAAATCCACGTCATGAGGCTGGTAGCAGCATCCTGAGTGGATTTAGGTACGATCATCCTCAGTGAAATAAGTCCCACAAAAAAAGAAACTTATGATATCACTTATCGAGGGAATGTAAAAATCGCTCCCCATGAACGGAATCCCCAAACAGAACAGAGTCACGCTTTTAGAAAACACACTTATGCCTGCTTCAGGGGAAAGGTGAGGTGCGGTGACTCATAAAACTCGAGTTTGAAATGAGCACAGATACCCTTCCGAAAACCGAATATGGAATGGACACGACCTACTCCTTGCTCAATCAACTGGACTCACCAGACCCTGTTCATCGCACAAGTATCTATCCGACTAGTAAGCATCTTAAAAGCTAAGTCTTGATATCTCTGTGTAAGTGCATCAAGTGTGTGTAAAGCGGCCTAAAACCAGCAGGGAAAATCAGCTCAGACCCATTCTGAGGATACATTTCCAACACAAAGAAGAAACAAGCAGGGCAAAACAGAGAGAAATTCTTCCAAAATGCGTTCAGGGACTGGCATGCAACCAGGATTGACCACATCTACAGCCCGAGCGGCAGAAGACATAAGGCTGGACACTCTTGGGGCTGAGACGATTGGTGAGGTTGGGAAAGCAAATGCAGACCCTTGAAAGGAATCCGTCGTGCTCCCCATTCCATGGCTCCCAACTCTCCAGGTTCAACGCAATCTTCCGACAGCGAAAGCACTCATTGGAAACCCAGCGGATGCTACACCGTGGGATCGGGAAAGCTTTCTGAAACTCACCTCAGTTTTCCTCTCCTGGTGCTCGTGTTCTCCATTCAGGCCCCCTTACTAACAATCTCCCCACTTGGAGACTCGGCGCCTTTCCATGCCTCTTTCGTACCGTCTGCAATTTGTCCGCAGGATGAACTGCAAGAGGGGGAACCAATGAGAGACTCGCTGGAGGTGTTTGGTCGGGCACATGTCACTCTCATTTCCCATCACGAAGAAGAATTCACCAGCGGTTCAGCCTGCAACCGCGGATCGACAATAGGGCGTGAAGCCATCCAGCCGTGTTGCGTCCCACTCACAAAAAAGCGACTTGGGAAATGGAGCTCAGGGGCCCTGCACTTCCCAAACCTGCAGAGTTCTAAACGATAACTATCGCCCCAAAATATATTGAGGTCAGGCTACGAAGAGGCGCTGAACGCAAGGCAGAACTGCAGGAAACGGATGTCAACGGGTACATCGGAATGGCCCCGATAGCACATGAAAAGCGCCAGAACGTGGACAATGATGCGGTTGGCCAAAAAGGGCGTATGCGTTTTTTCCTGAATATATTCAGGAAAAAACGCATACGCCCTTTTTGGCCAACCAAGCAACCTGGGAGAGCAAATCAGCACTACAAAGAAATCTCTCGACCCCCCCCCCCGGGGCAAAAGGGCCAGGCGAAAAAAGTCTAAAAACCAGAAAGGCAGGACAGCCCACGGAGTCAAGGGAGCCTTGTTAAGCTGATGGGCGGGATGTCAATGGCCAACAGCCAATCTTCACAAGTGTATCCTCTTTCCCAAACCATGTAAAACACAGAACCACAGAGCATAGGGCACTTCCACACATGGGCGTTGACCTTGGGAAAATGAAAAAATCAACCAGACACAGGGACCCCAAAGTTGAGGGCTGCTGTACAACCTCCACTCCGGTACACGTTTCATATCCCAGGAAAGAGCCAAGTGGACAAAGACGAGTGGACAAGTGGACAAAGACAAGTGGACAAGTGGACAAGTGGTGCTACGTAGGTCCAATGGAGTGTCACTCAGCCATGAAATCCACGTCATGAGGCTGGTAGCAGCATCCTGAGTGGATTTAGGTACGATCATCCTCAGTGAAATAAGTCCCACAAAAAAAGAAACTTATGATATCACTTATCGAGGGAATGTAAAAATCGCTCCCCATGAACGGAATCCCCAAACAGAACAGAGTCACGCTTTTAGAAAACACACTTATGCCTGCTTCAGGGGAAAGGTGAGGTGCGGTGACGCATAAAACTCGAGTTTGAAATGAGCACAGATACCCTTCCGAAAACCGAATATGGAATGGACACGACCTACTCCTTGCTCAATCAACTGGATTCACCAGACCCTGTTCATCGCACAAGTATCTATCCGACTAGTAAGCATCTTAAAAGCTAAGTCTTGATATCTCTGTGTAAGTGCATCAAGTGTGTGTAAAGCGGCCTAAAACCAGCAGGGAAAATCAGCTCAGACCCATTCTGAGGATACATTTCCAACACAAAGAAGAAACAAGCAGGGCAAAACAGAGAGAAATTCTTCCAAAATGCGTTCAGGGACTGGCATGCAACCAGGATTGACCACATCTACAGCCCCAGCGGCAGAAGACATAAGGCTGGACACTCTTGGGGCTGAGACGATTGGTGAGGTTGGGAAAGCAAATGCAGACCCTTGAAAGGAATCCGTCGTGCTCCCCATTCCATGGCTCCCAACTCTCCAGGTTCAACGCAATCTTCCGACAGCGAAAGCACTCATTGGAAACCCAGCGGATGCTACACCGTGGGATCGGGAAAGCTTTCTGAAACTCACCTCAGTTTTCCTCTCCTGGTGCTCGTGTTCTCCATTCAGGCCCCCTTACTAACAATCTCCCCACTTGGAGACTCGGCGCCTTTCCATGCCTCTTTCGTACCGTCTGCAATTTGTCCGCAGGATGAACTGCAAGAGGGGGAACCAATGAGAGACTCGCTGGAGGTGTTTGGTCGGGCACATGTCACTCTCATTTCCCATCACGAAGAAGAATTCACCAGCGGTTCAGCCTGCCACCGCGGATCGACAATAGGGCGTGAAGCCATCCAGCCGTGTTGCGTCCCACTCACAAAAAAGCGACTTGGGAAATGGAGCTCAGGGGCCCTGCACTTCCCAAACCTGCAGAGTTCTAAACGATAACTATCGCCCCAAAATATATTGAGGTCAGGCTACGAAGAGGCGCTGAACGCAAGGCAGAACTGCAGGAAACGGATGTCAACGGGTACATCGGAATGGCCCCGATAGCACATGAAAAGCGCCAGAACGTGGACAATGATGCGGTTGGCCAAAAAGGGCGTATGCGTTTTTTCCTGAATATATTCAGGAAAAAACGCATACGCCCTTTTTGGCCAACCAAGCAACCTGGGAGAGCAAATCAGCACTACAAAGAAATCTCTCGCCCCCCCCCGGGGCAAAAGGGCCAGGCGAAAAAAGTCTAAAAACCAGAAAGGCAGGACAGCCCACGGAGTCAAGGGAGCCTTGTTAAGCTGATGGGCGGGATGTCAATGGCCAACAGCCAATCTTCACAAGTGTATCCTCTTTCCCAAACCATGTAAAACACAGAACCACAGAGCATAGGGCACTTCCACACATGGGCGTTGACCTTGGGAAAATGAAAAAATCAACCAGACACAGGGACCCCAAAGTTGAGGGCTGCTGTCTTGACAAGAACCTCCACTCCGGTACACGTTTCATATCCCAGGAAAGAGCCAAGTGGACAAAGACGAGTGGACAAGTGGACAAAGACAAGTGGACAAGTGGACAAGTGGTGCTACGTAGGTCCAATGGAGTGTCACTCAGCCATGAAATCCACGTCATGAGGCTGGTAGCAGCATCCTGAGTGGATTTAGGTACGATCATCCTCAGTGAAATAAGTCCCACAAAAAAAGAAACTTATGATATCACTTATCGAGGGAATGTAAAAATCGCTCCCCATGAACGGAATCCCCAAACAGAACAGAGTCACGCTTTTAGAAAACACACTTATGCCTGCTTCAGGGGAAAGGTGAGGTGCGGTGACGCATAAAACTCGAGTTTGAAATGAGCACAGATACCCTTCCGAAAACCGAATATGGAATGGACACGACCTACTCCTTGCTCAATCAACTGGACTCACCAGACCCTGTTCATCGCACAAGTATCTATCCGACTAGTAAGCATCTTAAAAGCTAAGTCTTGATATCTCTGTGTAAGTGCATCAAGTGTGTGTAAAGCGGCCTAAAATCAGCAGGGAAAATCAGCTCAGACCCATTCTGAGGATACATTTCCAACACAAAGAAGAAACAAGCAGGGCAAAACAGAGAGAAATTCTTCCAAAATGCGTTCAGGGACTGGCATGCAACCAGGATTGACCACATCTACAGCCCCAGCGGCAGAAGACATAAGGCTGGACACTCTTGGGGCTGAGACGATTGGTGAGGTTGGGAAAGCAAATGCAGACCCTTGAAAGGAATCCTGCGTGCTCCCCATTCCATGGCTCCCAACTCTCCAGGTTCAACGCAATCTTCCGACAGCGAAAGCACTCATTGGAAACCCAGCGGATGCTACACCGTGGGATCGGGAAAGCTTTCTGAAACTCACCTCAGTTTTCCTCTCCTGGTGCTCGTGTTCTCCATTCAGGCCCCCTTACTAACAATCTCCCCACTTGGAGACTCGGCGCCTTTCCATGCCTCTTTCGTACCGTCTGCAATTTGTCCGCAGGATGAACTGCAAGAGGGGGAACCAATGAGAGACTCGCTGGAGGTGTTTGGTCGGGCACATGTCACTCTCATTTCCCATCACGAAGAAGAATTCACCAGCGGTTCAGCCTGCAACCGCGGATCGACAATAGGGCGTGAAGCCATCCAGCCGTGTTGCGTCCCACTCACAAAAAAGCGACTTGGGAAATGGAGCTCAGGGGCCCTGCACTTCCCAAACCTGCAGAGTTCTAAACGATAACTATCGCCCCAAAATATATTGAGGTCAGGCTACGAAGAGGCGCTGAACGCAAGGCAGAACTGCAGGAAACGGATGTCAACGGGTACATCGGAATGGCCCCGATAGCACATGAAAAGCGCCAGAACGTGGACAATGATGCGGTTGGCCAAAAAGGGCGTATGCGTTTTTTCCTGAATATATTCAGGAAAAAACGCATACGCCCTTTTTGGCCAACCAAGCAACCTGGGAGAGCAAATCAGCACTACAAAGAAATCTCTCGCCCCCCCCCGGGGGCAAAAGGGCCAGGCGAAAAAAGTCTAAAAACCAGAAAGGCAGGACAGCCCACGGAGTCAAGGGAGCCTTGTTAAGCTGATGGGCGGGATGTCAATGGCCAACAGCCAATCTTCACAAGTGTATCCTCTTTCCCAAACCATGTCAAACACAGAACCACAGAGCATAGGGCACTTCCACACATGGGCGTTGACCTTGGGAAAATGAAAAAATCAACCAGACACAGGGACCCCAAAGTTGAGGGCTGCTGTCTTGACAAGAACCTCCACTCCGGTACACGTTTCATATCCCAGGAAAGAGCCAAGTGGACAAAGACGAGTGGACAAGTGGACAAAGACAAGTGGACAAGTGGACAAGTGGTGCTACGTAGGTCCAATGGAGTGTCACTCAGCCATGAAGTCCACGTCATGAGGCTGGTAGCAGCATCCTGAGTGGATTTAGGTACGATCATCCTCAGTGAAATAAGTCCCACAAAAAAAGAAACTTATGATATCACTTATCGAGGGAATGTAAAAATCGCTCCCCATGAACGGAATCCCCAAACAGAACAGAGTCACGCTTTTAGAAAACACACTTATGCCTGCTTCAGGGGAAAGGTGAGGTGCGGTGACGCATAAAACTCGAGTTTGAAATGAGCACAGATACCCTTCCGAAAACCGAATATGGAATGGACACGACCTACTCCTTGCTCAATCAACTGGACTCACCAGACCCTGTTCATCGCACAAGTATCTATCCGACTAGTAAGCATCTTAAAAGCTAAGTCTTGATATCTCTGTGTAAGTGCATCAAGGGTGTGTAAAGCGGCCTAAAACCAGCAGGGAAAATCAGCTCAGACCCATTCTGAGGATACATTTCCAACACAAAGAAGAAACAAGCAGGGCAAAACAGAGAGAAATTCTTCCAAAATGCGTTCAGGGACTGGCATGCAACCAGGATTGACCACATCTACAGCCCCAGCGGCAGAAGACATAAGGCTGGACACTCTTGGGGCTGAGACGATTGGTGAGGTTGGGAAAGCCAATGCAGACCCTTGAAAGGAATCCTGCGTGCTCCCCATTCCATGGCTCCCAACTCTCCAGGTTCAACGCAATCTTCCGACAGCGAAAGCACTCATTGGAAACCCAGCGGATGCTACACCGTGGGATCGGGAAAGCTTTCTGAAACTCACCTCAGTTTTCCTCTCCTGGTGCTCGTGTTCTCCATTCAGGCCCCCTTACTAACAATCTCCCCACTTGGAGACTCGGCGCCTTTCCATGCCTCTTTCGTACCGTCTGCAATTTGTCCGCAGGATGAACTGCAAGAGGGGGAACCAATGAGAGACTCGCTGGAGGTGTTTGGTCGGGCACATGTCACTCTCATTTCCCATCACGAAGAAGAATTCACCAGCGGTTCAGCCTGCCACCGCGGATCGACAATAGGGCGTGAAGCCATCCAGCCGTGTTGCGTCCCACTCACAAAAAAGCGACTTGGGAAATGGAGCTCAGGGGCCCTGCACTTCCCAAACCTGCAGAGTTCTAAACGATAACTATCGCCCCAAAATATATTGAGGTCAGGCTACGAAGAGGCGCTGAACGCAAGGCAGAACTGCAGGAAACGGATGTCAACGGGTACATCGGAATGGCCCCGATAGCACATGAAAAGCGCCAGAACGTGGACAATGATGCGGTTGGCCAAAAAGGGCGTATGCGTTTTTTCCTGAATATATTCAGGAAAAAACGCATACGCCCTTTTTGGCCAACCAAGCAACCTGGGAGAGCAAATCAGCACTACAAAGAAATCTCTCGCCCCCCCCCCCCGGGGCAAAAGGGCCAGGCGAAAAAAGTCTAAAAACCAGAAAGGCAGGACAGCCCACGGAGTCAAGGGAGCCTTGTTAAGCTGATGGGCGGGATGTCAATGGCCAACAGCCAATCTTCACAAGTGTATCCTCTTTCCCAAACCATGTCAAACACAGAACCACAGAGCATAGGGCACTTCCACACATGGGCGTTGACCTTGGGAAAATGAAAAAATCAACCAGACACAGGGACCCCAAAGTTGAGGGCTGCTGTCTTGACAAGAACCTCCACTCCGGTACACGTTTCATATCCCAGGAAAGAGCCAAGTGGACAAAGACGAGTGGACAAGTGGACAAAGACAAGTGGACAAGTGGACAAGTGGTGCTACGTAGGTCCAATGGAGTGTCACTCAGCCATGAAGTCCACGTCATGAGGCTGGTAGCAGCATCCTGAGTGGATTTAGGTACGATCATCCTCAGTGAAATAAGTCCCACAAAAAAAGAAACTTATGATATCACTTATCGAGGGAATGTAAAAATCGCTCCCCATGAACGGAATCCCCAAACAGAACAGAGTCACGCTTTTAGAAAACACACTTATGCCTGCTTCAGGGGAAAGGTGAGGTGCGGTGACGCATAAAACTCGAGTTTGAAATGAGCACAGATACCCTTCCGAAAACCGAATATGGAATGGACACGACCTACTCCTTGCTCAATCAACTGGACTCACCAGACCCTGTTCATCGCACAAGTATCTATCCGACTAGTAAGCATCTTAAAAGCTAAGTCTTGATATCTCTGTGTAAGTGCATCAAGTGTGTGTAAAGCGGCCTAAAACCAGCAGGGAAAATCAGCTCAGACCCATTCTGAGGATACATTTCCAACACAAAGAAGAAACAAGCAGGGCAAAACAGAGAGAAATTCTTCCAAAATGCGTTCAGGGACTGGCATGCAACCAGGATTGACCACATCTACAGCCCCAGCGGCAGAAGACATAAGGCTGGACACTCTTGGGGCTGAGACGATTGGTGAGGTTGGGAAAGCAAATGCAGACCCTTGAAAGGAATCCGTCGTGCTCCCCATTCCATGGCTCCCAACTCTCCAGGTTCAACGCAATCTTCCGACAGCGAAAGCACTCATTGGAAACCCAGCGGATGCTACACCGTGGGATCGGGAAAGCTTTCTGAAACTCACCTCAGTTTTCCTCTCCTGGTGCTCGTGTTCTCCATTCAGGCCCCCTTACTAACAATCTCCCCACTTGGAGACTCGGCGCCTTTCCATGCCTCTTTCGTACCGTCTGCAATTTGTCCGCAGGATGAACTGCAAGAGGGGGAACCAATGAGAGACTCGCTGGAGGTGTTTGGTCGGGCACATGTCACTCTCATTTCCCATCACGAAGAAGAATTCACCAGCGGTTCAGCCTGCCACCGCGGATCGACAATAGGGCGTGAAGCCATCCAGCCGTGTTGCGTCCCACTCACAAAAAAGCGACTTGGGAAATGGAGCTCAGGGGCCCTGCACTTCCCAAAGCTGCAGAGTTCTAAACGATAACTATCGCCCCAAAATATATTGAGGTCAGGCTACGAAGAGGCGCTGAACGCAAGGCAGAACTGCAGGAAACGGATGTCAACGGGTACATCGGAATGGCCCCGATAGCACATGAAAAGCGCCAGAACGTGGACAATGATGCGGTTGGCCAAAAAGGGCGTATGCGTTTTTTCCTGAATATATTCAGGAAAAAACGCATACGCCCTTTTTGGCCAACCAAGCAACCTGGGAGAGCAAATCAACACTACAAAGAAATCTCTCGCCCCCCCCCCGGGGCAAAAGGGCCAGGCGAAAAAAGTCTAAAAACCAGAAAGGCAGGACAGCCCACGGAGTCAAGGGAGCCTTGTTAAGCTGATGGGCGGGATGTCAATGGCCAACAGCCAATCTTCACAAGTGTATCCTCTTTCCCAAACGATGTAAAACACAGAACCACAGAGCATAGGGCACTTCCACACATGGGCGTTGACCTTGGGAAAATGAAAAAATCAACCAGACACAGGGACCCCAAAGTTGAGGGCTGCTGTCTTGACAAGAACCTCCACTCCGGTACACGTTTCATATCCCAGGAAAGAGCCAAGTGGACAAAGACGAGTGGACAAGTGGACAAAGACAAGTGGACAAGTGGACAAGTGGTGCTACGTAGGTCCAATGGAGTGTCACTCAGCCATGAAATCCACGTCATGGGGCTGGTAGCAGCATCCTGAGTGGATTTAGGTACGATCATCCTCAGTGAAATAAGTCCCACAAAAAAAGAAACTTATGATATCACTTATCGAGGGAATGTAAAAATCGCTCCCCATGAACGGAATCCCCAAACAGAACAGAGTCACGCTTTTAGAAAACACACTTATGCCTGCTTCAGGGGAAAGGTGAGGTGCGGTGACGCATAAAACTCGAGTTTGAAATGAGCACAGATACCCTTCCGAAAACCGAATATGGAATGGACACGACCTACTCCTTGCTCAATCAACTGGACTCACCAGACCCTGTTCATCGCACAAGTATCTATCCGACTAGTAAGCATCTTAAAAGCTAAGTCTTGATATCTCTGTGTAAGTGCATCAAGTGTGTGTAAAGCGGCCTAAAACCAGCAGGGAAAATCAGCTCAGACCCATTCTGAGGATACATTTCCAAAACAAAGAAGAAACAAGCAGGGCAAAACAGAGAGAAATTCTTCCAAAATGCATTCAGGGACTGGCATGCAACCAGGATTGACCACATCTACAGCCCCAGCGGCAGAAGACATAAGGCTGGACACTCTTGGGGCTGAGACGATTGGTGAGGTTGGGAAAGCAAATGCAGACCCTTGAAAGGAATCCTGCGTGCTCCCCATTCCATGGCTCCCAACTCTCCAGGTTCAACGCAATCTTCCGACAGCGAAAGCACTCATTGGAAACCCAGCGGATGCTACACCGTGGGATCGGGAAAGCTTTCTGAAACTCACCTCAGTTTTCCTCTCCTGGTGCTCGTGTTCTCCATTCAGGCCCCCTTACTAACAATCTCCCCACTTGGAGACTCGGCGCCTTTCCATGCCTCTTTCGTACCGTCTGCAATTTGTCCGCAGGATGAACTGCAAGAGGGGGAACCAATGAGAGACTCGCTGGAGGTGTTTGGTCGGGCACATGTCACTCTCATTTCCCATCACGAAGAAGAATTCACCAGCGGTTCAGCCTGCCACCGCGGATCGACAATAGGGCGTGAAGCCATCCAGCCGTGTTGCGTCCCACTCACAAAAAAGCGACTTGGGAAATGGAGCTCAGGGGCCCTGCACTTCCCAAACCTGCAGAGTTCTAAACGATAACTATCGCCCCAAAATATATTGAGGTCAGGCTACGAAGAGGCGCTGAACGCAAGGCAGAACTGCAGGAAACGGATGTCAACGGGTACATCGGAATGGCCCCGATAGCACATGAAAAGCGCCAGAACGTGGACAATGATGCGGTTGGCCAAAAAGGGCGTATGCGTTTTTTCCTGAATATATTCAGGAAAAAACGCATACGCCCTTTTTGGCCAACCAAGCAACCTGGGAGAGCAAATCAGCACTACAAAGAAATCTCTCGCCCCCCCCCCCGGGGCAAAAGGGCCAGGCGAAAAAAGTCTAAAAACCAGAAAGGCAGGACAGCCCACGGAGTCAAGGGAGCCTTGTTAAGCTGATGGGCGGGATGTCAATGGCCAACAGCCAATCTTCACAAGTGTATCCTCTTTCCCAAACCATGTCAAACACAGAACCACAGAGCATAGGGCACTTCCACACATGGGCGTTGACCTTGGGAAAATGAAAAAATCAACCAGACACAGGGACCCCAAAGTTGAGGGCTGCTGTCTTGACAAGAACCTCCACTCCGGTACACGTTTCATATCCCAGGAAAGAGCCAAGTGGACAAAGACGAGTGGACAAGTGGACAAAGACAAGTGGACAAGTGGACAAGTGGTGCTACGTAGGTCCAATGGAGTGTCACTCAGCCATGAAATCCACGTCATGAGGCTGGTAGCAGCATCCTGAGTGGATTTAGGTACGATCATCCTCAGTGAAATAAGTCCCACAAAAAAAGAAACTTATGATATCACTTATCGAGGGAATGTAAAAATCGCTCCCCATGAACGGAATCCCCAAACAGAACAGAGTCACGCTTTTAGAAAACACACTTATGCCTGCTTCAGGGGAAAGGTGAGGTGCGGTGACGCATAAAACTCGAGTTTGAAATGAGCAGATACCCTTCCGAAAACCGAATATGGAATGGACACGACCTACTCCTTGCTCAATCAACTGGACTCACCAGACCCTGTTCATCGCACAAGTATCTATCCGACTAGTAAGCATCTTAAAAGCTAAGTCTTGATATCTCTGTGTAAGTGCATCAAGTGTGTGTAAAGCGGCCTAAAACCAGCAGGGAAAATCAGCTCAGACCCATTCTGAGGATACATTTCCAACACAAAGAAGAAACAAGCAGGGCAAAACAGAGAGAAATTCTTCCAAAATGCGTTCAGGGACTGGCATGCAACCAGGATTGACCACATCTACAGCCCCAGCGGCAGAAGACATAAGGCTGGACACTCTTGGGGCTGAGACGATTGGTGAGGTTGGGAAAGCAAATGCAGACCCTTGAAAGGAATCCTGCGTGCTCCCCATTCCATGGCTCCCAACTCTCCAGGTTCAACGCAATCTTCCGACAGCGAAAGCACTCATTGGAAACCCAGCGGATGCTACACCGTGGGATCGGGAAAGCTTTCTGAAACTCACCTCAGTTTTCCTCTCCTGGTGCTCGTGTTCTCCATTCAGGCCCCCTTACTAACAATCTCCCCACTTGGAGACTCGGCGCCTTTCCATGCCTCTTTCGTACCGTCTGCAATTTGTCCGCAGGATGAACTGCAAGAGGGGGAACCAATGAGAGACTCGCTGGAGGTGTTTGGTCGGGCACATGTCACTCTCATTTCCCATCACGAAGAAGAATTCACCAGCGGTTCAGCCTGCCACCGCGGATCGACAATAGGGCGTGAAGCCATCCAGCCGTGTTGCGTCCCACTCACAAAAAAGCGACTTGGGAAATGGAGCTCAGGGGCCCTGCACTTCCCAAACCTGCAGAGTTCTAAACGATAACTATCGCCCCAAAATATATTGAGCGCAGGCTACGAAGAGGCGCTGAACGCAAGGCAGAACTGCAGGAAACGGATGTCAACGGGTACATCGGAATGGCCCCGATAGCACATGAAAAGCGCCAGAACGTGGACAATGATGCGGTTGGCCAAAAAGGGCGTATGCGTTTTTTCCTGAATATATTCAGGAAAAAACGCATACGCCCTTTTTGGCCAACCAAGCAACCTGGGAGAGCAAATCAGCACTACAAAGAAATCTCTCGCCCCCCCCCCCGGGGCAAAAGGGCCAGGCGAAAAAAGTCTAAAAACCAGAAAGGCAAGACAGCCCACGGAGTCAAGGGAGCCTTGTTAAGCTGATGGGCGGGATGTCAATGGCCAACAGCCAATCTTCACAAGTGTATCCTCTTTCCCAAACCATGGAAAACACAGAACCACAGAGCATAGGGCACTTCCACACATGGGCGTTGACCTTGGGAAAATGAAAAAATCAACCAGACACAGGGACCCCAAAGTTGAGGGCTGCTGTCTTGACAAGAACCTCCACTCCGGTACACGTTTCATATCCCAGGAAAGAGCCAAGTGGACAAAGACGAGTGGACAAGTGGACAAAGACAAGTGGACAAGTGGACAAGTGGTGCTACGTAGGTCCAATGGAGTGTCACTCAGCCATGAAATCCACGTCATGGGGCTGGTAGCAGCATCCTGAGTGGATTTAGGTACGATCATCCTCAGTGAAATAAGTCCCACAAAAAAAGAAACTTATGATATCACTTATCGAGGGAATGTAAAAATCGCTCCCCATGAACGGAATCCCCAAACAGAACAGAGTCACGCTTTTAGAAAACACACATATGCCTGCTTCAGGGGAAAGGTGAGGTGCGGTGACGCATAAAACTCGAGTTTGAAATGAGCACAGATACCCTTCCGAAAACCGAATATGGAATGGACACGACCTACTCCTTGCTCAATCAACTGGACTCACCAGACCCTGTTCATCGCACAAGTATCTATCCGACTAGTAAGCATCTTAAAAGCTAAGTCTTGATATCTCTGTGTAAGTGCATCAAGTGTGTGTAAAGCGGCCTAAAACCAGCAGGGAAAATCAGCTCAGACCCATTCTGAGGATACATTTCCAACACAAAGAAGAAACAAGCAGGGCAAAACAGAGAGAAATTCTTCCAAAATGCGTTCAGGGACTGGCATGCAACCAGGATTGACCACATCTACAGCCCCAGCGGCAGAAGACAGAAGGCTGGACACTCTTGGGGCTGAGACGATTGGTGAGGTTGGGAAAGCAAATGCAGACCCTTGAAAGGAATCCTGCGTGCTCCCCATTCCATGGCTCCCAACTCTCCAGGTTCAACGCAATCTTCCGACAGCGAAAGCACTCATTGGAAACCCAGCGGATGCTACACCGTGGGATCGGGAAAGCTTTCTGAAACTCACCTCAGTTTTCCTCTCCTGGTGCTCGTGTTCTCCATTCAGGCCCCCTTACTAACAATCTCCCCACTTGGAGACTCGGCGCCTTTCCATGCCTCTTTCGTACCGTCTGCAATTTGTCCGCAGGATGAACTGCAAGAGGGGGAACCAATGAGAGACTCGCTGGAGGTGTTTGGTCGGGCACATGTCACTCTCATTTCCCATCACGAAGAAGAATTCACCAGCGGTTCAGCCTGCCACCGCGGATCGACAATAGGGCGTGAAGCCATCCAGCCGTGTTGCGTCCCACTCACAAAAAAGCGACTTGGGAAATGGAGCTCAGGGGCCCTGCACTTCCCAAACCTGCAGAGTTCTAAACGATAACTATCGCCCCAAAATATATTGAGGTCAGGCTACGAAGAGGCGCTGAACGCAAGGCAGAACTGCAGGAAACGGATGTCAACGGGTACATCGGAATGGCCCCGATAGCACATGAAAAGCGCCAGAACGTGGACAATGATGCGGTTGGCCAAAAAGGGCGTATGCGTTTTTTCCTGAATATATTCAGGAAAAAACGCATACGCCCTTTTTGGCCAACCAAGCAACCTGGGAGAGCAAATCAGCACTACAAAGAAATCTCTCGCCCCCCCCCCCCCGGGGCAAAAGGGCCAGGCGAAAAAAGTCTAAAAACCAGAAAGGCAGGACAGCCCACGGAGTCAAGGGAGCCTTGTTAAGCTGATGGGCGGGATGTCAATGGCCAACAGCCAATCTTCACAAGTGTATCCTCTTTCCCAAACCATGTAAAACACAGAACCACAGAGCATAGGGCACTTCCACACATGGGCGTTGACCTTGGGAAAATGAAAAAATCAACCAGACACAGGGACCCCAAAGTTGAGGGCTGCTGTCTTGACAAGAACCTCCACTCCGGTACACGTTTCATATCCCAGGAAAGAGCCAAGTGGACAAAGACGAGTGGACAAGTGGACAAAGACAAGTGGACAAGTGGACAAGTGGTGCTACGTAGGTCCAATGGAGTGTCACTCAGCCATGAAATCCACGTCATGAGGCTGGTAGCAGCATCCTGAGTGGATTTAGGTACGATCATCCTCAGTGAAATAAGTCCCACAAAAAAAGAAACTTATGATATCACTTATCGAGGGAATGTAAAAATCGCTCCCCATGAACGGAATCCCCAAACAGAACAGAGTCACGCTTTTAGAAAACACACTTATGCCTGCTTCAGGGGAAAGGTGAGGTGCGGTGACGCATAAAACTCGAGTTTGAAATGAGCACAGATACCCTTCCGAAAACCGAATATGGAATGGACACGACCTACTCCTTGCTCAATCAACTGGACTCACCAGACCCTGTTCATCGCACAAGTATCTATCCGACTAGTAAGCATCTTAAAAGCTAAGTCTTGATATCTCTGTGTAAGTGCATCAAGTGTGTGTAAAGCGGCCTAAAACCAGCAGGGAAAATCAGCTCAGACCCATTCTGAGGATACATTTCCAACACAAAGAAGAAACAAGCAGGGCAAAACAGAGAGAAATTCTTCCAAAATGCGTTCAGGGACTGGCATGCAACCAGGATTGACCACATCTACAGCCCCAGCGGCAGAAGACAGAAGGCTGGACACTCTTGGGGCTGAGACGATTGGTGAGGTTGGGAAAGCAAATGCAGACCCTTGAAAGGAATCCTGCGTGCTCCCCATTCCATGGCTCCCAACTCTCCAGGTTCAACGCAATCTTCCGACAGCGAAAGCACTCATTGGAAACCCAGCGGATGCTACACCGTGGGATCGGGAAAGCTTTCTGAAACTCACCTCAGTTTTCCTCTCCTGGTGCTCGTGTTCTCCATTCAGGCCCCCTTACTAACAATCTCCCCACTTGGAGTCTCGGCGCCTTTCCATGCCTCTTTCGTACCGTCTGCAATTTGTCCGCAGGATGAACTGCAAGAGGGGGAACCAATGAGAGACTCGCTGGAGGTGTTTGGTCGGGCACATGTCACTCTCATTTCCCATCACGAAGAAGAATTCACCAGCGGTTCAGCCTGCCACCGCGGATCGACAATAGGGCGTGAAGCCATCCAGCCGTGTTGCGTCCCACTCACAAAAAAGCGACTTGGGAAATGGAGCTCAGGGGCCCTGCACTTCCCAAACCTGCAGAGTTCTAAACGATAACTATCGCCCCAAAATATATTGAGGTCAGGCTACGAAGAGGCGCTGAACGCAAGGCAGAACTGCAGGAAACGGATGTCAACGGGTACATCGGAATGGCCCCGATAGCACATGAAAAGCGCCAGAACGTGGACAATGATGCGGTTGGCCAAAAAGGGCGTATGCGTTTTTTCCTGAATATATTCAGGAAAAAACGCATACGCCCTTTTTGGCCAACCAAGCAACCTGGGAGAGCAAATCAGCACTACAAAGAAATCTCTCGCCCCCCCCCGGGGCAAAAGGGCCAGGCGAAAAAAGTCTAAAAACCAGAAAGGCAGGACAGCCCAAGGAGTCAAGGGAGCCTTGTTAAGCTGATGGGCGGGATGTCAATGGCCAACAGCCAATCTTCACAAGTGTATCCTCTTTCCCAAACCATGTAAAACACAGAACCACAGAGCATAGGGCACTTCCACACATGGGCGTTGACCTTGGGAAAATGAAAAAATCAACCAGACACAAGGACCCCAAAGTTGAGGGCTGCTGTCTTGACAAGAACCTCCACTCCGGTACACGTTTCATATCCCAGGAAAGAGCCAAGTGGACAAAGACGAGTGGACAAGTGGACAAAGACAAGTGGACAAGTGGACAAGTGGTGCTACGTAGGTCCAATGGAGTGTCACTCAGCCATGAAATCCACGTCATGAGGCTGGTAGCAGCATCCTGAGTGGATTTAGGTACGATCATCCTCAGTGAAATAAGTCCCACAAAAAAAGAAACTTATGATATCACTTATCGAGGGAATGTAAAAATCGCTCCCCATGAACGGAATCCCCAAACAGAACAGAGTCACGCTTTTAGAAAACACACTTATGCCTGCTTCAGGGGAAAGGTGAGGTGCGGTGACGCATAAAACTCGAGTTTGAAATGAGCACAGATACCCTTCCGAAAACCGAATATGGAATGGACACGACCTACTCCTTGCTCAATCAACTGGACTCACCAGACCCTGTTCATCGCACAAGTATCTATCCGACTAGTAAGCATCTTAAAAGCTAAGTCTTGATATCTCTGTGTAAGTGCATCAAGGGTGTGTAAAGCGGCCTAAAACCAGCAGGGAAAATCAGCTCAGACCCATTCTGAGGATACATTTCCAACACAAAGAAGAAACAAGCAGGGCAAAACAGAGAGAAATTCTTCCAAAATGCGTTCAGGGACTGGCATGCAACCAGGATTGACCACATCTACAGCCCCAGCGGCAGAAGACATAAGGCTGGACACTCTTGGGGCTGAGACGATTGGTGAGGTTGGGAAAGCAAATGCAGACCCTTGAAAGGAATCCTGCGTGCTCCCCATTCCATGGCTCCCAACTCTCCAGGTTCAACGCAATCTTCCGACAGCGAAAGCACTCATTGGAAACCCAGCGGATGCTACACCGTGGGATCGGGAAAGCTTTCTGAAACTCACCTCAGTTTTCCTCTCCTGGTGCTCGTGTTCTCCATTCAGGCCCCCTTACTAACAATCTCCCCACTTGGAGACTCGGCGCCTTTCCATGCCTCTTTCGTACCGTCTGCAATTTGTCCGCAGGATGAACTGCAAGAGGGGGAACCAATGAGAGACTCGCTGGAGGTGTTTGGTCGGGCACATGTCACTCTCATTTCCCATCACGAAGAAGAATTCACCAGCGGTTCAGCCTGCCACCGCGGATCGACAATAGGGCGTGAAGCCATCCAGCCGTGTTGCGTCCCACTCACAAAAAAGCGACTTGGGAAATGGAGCTCAGGGGCCCTGCACTTCCCAAACCTGCAGAGTTCTAAACGATAACTATCGCCCCAAAATATATTGAGGTCAGGCTACGAAGAGGCGCTGAACGCAAGGCAGAACTGCAGGAAACGGATGTCAACGGGTACATCGGAATGGCCCCGATAGCACATGAAAAGCGCCAGAACGTGGACAATGATGCGGTTGGCCAAAAAGGGCGTATGCGTTTTTTCCTGAATATATTCAGGAAAAAACGCATACGCCCTTTTTGGCCAACCAAGCAACCTGGGAGAGCAAATCAGCACTACAAAGAAATCTCTCGCCCCCCCCCCGGGGCAAAAGGGCCAGGCGAAAAAAGTCTAAAAACCAGAAAGGCAGGACAGCCCACGGAGTCAAGGGAGCCTTGTTAAGCTGATGGGCGGGATGTCAATGGCCAACAGCCAATCTTCACAAGTGTATCCTCTTTCCCAAACCATGTCAAACACAGAACCACAGAGCATAGGGCACTTCCACACATGGGCGTTGACCTTGGGAAAATGAAAAAATCAACCAGACACAGGGACCCCAAAGTTGAGGGCTGCTGTCTTGACAAGAACCTCCACTCCGGTACACGTTTCATATCCCAGGAAAGAGCCAAGTGGACAAAGACGAGTGGACAAGTGGACAAAGACAAGTGGACAAGTGGACAAGTGGTGCTACGTAGGTCCAATGGAGTGTCACTCAGCCATGAAGTCCACGTCATGAGGCTGGTAGCAGCATCCTGAGTGGATTTAGGTACGATCATCCTCAGTGAAATAAGTCCCACAAAAAAAGAAACTTATGATATCACTTATCGAGGGAATGTAAAAATCGCTCCCCATGAACGGAATCCCCAAACAGAACAGAGTCACGCTTTTAGAAAACACACTTATGCCTGCTTCAGGGGAAAGGTGAGGTGCGGTGACGCATAAAACTCGAGTTTGAAATGAGCACAGATACCCTTCCGAAAACCGAATATGGAATGGACACGACCTACTCCTTGCTCAATCAACTGGACTCACCAGACCCTGTTCATCGCACAAGTATCTATCCGACTAGTAAGCATCTTAAAAGCTAAGTCTTGATATCTCTGTGTAAGTGCATCAAGTGTGTGTAAAGCGGCCTAAAACCAGCAGGGAAAATCAGCTCAGACCCATTCTGAGGATACATTTCCAACACAAAGAAGAAACAAGCAGGGCAAAACAGAGAGAAATTCTTCCAAAATGCGTTCAGGGACTGGCATGCAACCAGGATTGACCACATCTACAGCCCCAGCGGCAGAAGACATAAGGCTGGACACTCTTGGGGCTGAGACGATTGGTGAGGTTGGGAAAGCAAATGCAGACCCTTGAAAGGAATCCTGCGTGCTCCCCATTCCATGGGTCCCAACTCTCCAGGTTCAACGCAATCTTCCGACAGCGAAAGCACTCATTGGAAACCCAGCGGATGCTACACCGTGGGATCGGGAAAGCTTTCTGAAACTCACCTCAGTTTTCCTCTCCTGGTGCTCGTGTTCTCCATTCAGGCCCCCTTACTAACAATCTCCCCACTTGGAGACTCGGCGCCTTTCCATGCCTCTTTCGTACCGTCTGCAATTTGTCCGCAGGATGAACTGCAAGAGGGGGAACCAATGAGAGACTCGCTGGAGGTGTTTGGTCGGGCACATGTCACTCTCATTTCCCATCACGAAGAAGAATTCACCAGCGGTTCAGCCTGCCACCGCGGATCGACAATAGGGCGTGAAGCCATCCAGCCGTGTTGCGTCCCACTCACAAAAAAGCGACTTGGGAAATGGAGCTCAGGGGCCCTGCACTTCCCAAACCTGCAGAGTTCTAAACGATAACTATCGCCCCAAAATATATTGAGGTCAGGCTACGAAGAGGCGCTGAACGCAAGGCAGAACTGCAGGAAACGGATGTCAACGGGTACATCGGAATGGCCCCGATAGCACATGAAAAGCGCCAGAACGTGGACAATGATGCGGTTGGCCAAAAAGGGCGTATGCGTTTTTTCCTGAATATATTCAGGAAAAAACGCATACGCCCTTTTTGGCCAACCAAGCAACCTGGGAGAGCAAATCAACACTACAAAGAAATCTCTCGCCCCCCCCCCCCCCCGGGGCAAAAGGGCCAGGCGAAAAAAGTCTAAAAACCAGAAAGGCAGGACAGCCCACGGAGTCAAGGGAGCCTTGTTAAGCTGATGGGCGGGATGTCAATGGCCAACAGCCAATCTTCACAAGTGTATCCTCTTTCCCAAACCATGTAAAACACAGAACCACAGAGCATAGGGCACTTCCACACATGGGCGTTGACCTTGGGAAAATGAAAAAATCAACCAGACACAGGGACCCCAAAGTTGAGGGCTGCTGTACAACCTCCACTCCGGTACACGTTTCATATCCCAGGAAAGAGCCAAGTGGACAAAGACGAGTGGACAAGTGGACAAAGACAAGTGGACAAGTGGACAAGTGGTGCTACGTAGGTCCAATGGAGTGTCACTCAGCCATGAAATCCACGTCATGAGGCTGGTAGCAGCATCCTGAGTGGATTTAGGTACGATCATCCTCAGTGAAATAAGTCCCACAAAAAAAGAAACTTATGATATCACTTATCGAGGGAATGTAAAAATCGCTCCCCATGAACGGAATCCCCAAACAGAACAGAGTCACGCTTTTAGAAAACACACTTATGCCTGCTTCAGGGGAAAGGAGAGGTGGGGTGACGCATAAAACTCGAGTTTGAAATGAGCACAGATACCCTTCCGAAAACCGAATATGGAATGGACACGACCTACTCCTTGCTCAATCAACTGGACTCACCAGACCCTGTTCATCGCACAAGTATCTATCCGACTAGTAAGCATCTTAAAAGCTAAGTCTTGATATCTCTGTGTAAGTGCATCAAGGGTGTGTAAAGCGGCCTAAAACCAGCAGGGAAAATCAGCTCAGACCCATTCTGAGGA
Organism: Kogia breviceps; assembly: GCF_026419965.1. NCBI lineage: Eukaryota > Metazoa > Chordata > Mammalia > Artiodactyla > Physeteridae > Kogia > Kogia breviceps. The sequence goes on along the minus strand of NW_026711939.1, from coordinate 3,249,160 downwards.
TACATTTCCAACACAAAGAAGAAACAAGCAGGGCAAAACAGAGAGAAATTCTTCCAAAATGCGTTCAGGGACTGGCATGCAACCAGGATTGACCACATCTACAGCCCCAGCGGCAGAAGACATAAGGCTGGACACTCTTGGGGCTGAGACGATTGGTGAGGTTGGGAAAGCAAATGCAGACCCTTGAAAGGAATCCGTCGTGCTCCCCATTCCATGGCTCCCAACTCTCCAGGTTCAACGCAATCTTCCGACAGCGAAAGCACTCATTGGAAACCCAGCGGATGCTACACCGTGGGATCGGGAAAGCTTTCTGAAACTCACCTCAGTTTTCCTCTCCTGGTGCTCGTGTTCTCCATTCAGGCCCCCTTACTAACAATCTCCCCACTTGGAGACTCGGCGCCTTTCCATGCCTCTTTCGTACCGTCTGCAATTTGTCCGCAGGATGAACTGCAAGAGGGGGAACCAATGAGAGACTCGCTGGAGGTGTTTGGTCGGGCACATGTCACTCTCATTTCCCATCACGAAGAAGAATTCACCAGCGGTTCAGCCTGCCACCGCGGATCGACAATAGGGCGTGAAGCCATCCAGCCGTGTTGCGTCCCACTCACAAAAAAGCGACTTGGGAAATGGAGCTCAGGGGCCCTGCACTTCCCAAACCTGCAGAGTTCTAAACGATAACTATCGCCCCAAAATATATTGAGGTCAGGCTACGAAGAGGCGCTGAACGCAAGGCAGAACTGCAGGAAACGGATGTCAACGGGTACATCGGAATGGCCCCGATAGCACATGAAAAGCGCCAGAACGTGGACAATGATGCGGTTGGCCAAAAAGGGCGTATGCGTTTTTTCCTGAATATATTCAGGAAAAAACGCATACGCCCTTTTTGGCCAACCAAGCAACCTGGGAGAGCAAATCAGCACTACAAAGAAATCTCTCGCCCCCCCCCCCGGGGCAAAAGGGCCAGGCGAAAAAAGTCTAAAAACCAGAAAGGCAGGACAGCCCACGGAGTCAAGGGAGCCTTGTTAAGCTGATGGGCGGGATGTCAATGGCCAACAGCCAATCTTCACAAGTGTATCCTCTTTCCCAAACCATGTCAAACACAGAACCACAGAGCATAGGGCACTTCCACACATGGGCGTTGACCTTGGGAAAATGAAAAAATCAACCAGACACAGGGACCCCAAAGTTGAGGGCTGCTGTCTTGACAAGAACCTCCACTCCGGTACACGTTTCATATCCCAGCAAAGAGCCAAGTGGACAAAGACGAGTGGACAAGTGGACAAAGACAAGTGGACAAGTGGACAAGTGGTGCTACGTAGGTCCAATGGAGTGTCACTCAGCCATGAAGTCCACGTCATGAGGCTGGTAGCAGCATCCTGAGTGGATTTAGGTACGATCATCCTCAGTGAAATAAGTCCCACAAAAAAAGAAACTTATGATATCACTTATCGAGGGAATGTAAAAATCGCTCCCCATGAACGGAATCCCCAAACAGAACAGAGTCACGCTTTTAGAAAACACACTTATGCCTGCTTCAGGGGAAAGGTGAGGTGCGGTGACGCATAAAACTCGAGTTTGAAATGAGCACAGATACCCTTCCGAAAACCGAATATGGAATGGACACGACCTACTCCTTGCTCAATCAACTGGACTCACCAGACCCTGTTCATCGCACAAGTATCTATCCGACTAGTAAGCATCTTAAAAGCTAAGTCTTGATATCTCTGTGTAAGTGCATCAAGTGTGTGTAAAGCGGCCTAAAACCAGCAGGGAAAATCAGCTCAGACCCATTCTGAGGATACATTTCCAACACAAAGAAGAAACAAGCAGGGCAAAACAGAGAGAAATTCTTCCAAAATGCGTTCAGGGACTGGCATGCAACCAGGATTGACCACATCTACAGCCCCAGCGGCAGAAGACATAAGGCTGGACACTCTTGGGGCTGAGACGATTGGTGAGGTTGGGAAAGCAAATGCAGACCCTTGAAAGGAATCCTGCGTGCTCCCCATTCCATGGGTCCCAACTCTCCAGGTTCAACGCAATCTTCCGACAGCGAAAGCACTCATTGGAAACCCAGCGGATGCTACACCGTGGGATCGGGAAAGCTTTCTGAAACTCACCTCAGTTTTCCTCTCCTGGTGCTCGTGTTCTCCATTCAGGCCCCCTTACTAACAATCTCCCCACTTGGAGACTCGGCGCCTTTCCATGCCTCTTTCGTACCGTCTGCAATTTGTCCGCAGGATGAACTGCAAGAGGGGGAACCAATGAGAGACTCGCTGGAGGTGTTTGGTCGGGCACATGTCACTCTCATTTCCCATCACGAAGAAGAATTCACCAGCGGTTCAGCCTGCCACCGCGGATCGACAATAGGGCGTGAAGCCATCCAGCCGTGTTGCGTCCCACTCACAAAAAAGCGACTTGGGAAATGGAGCTCAGGGGCCCTGCACTTCCCAAACCTGCAGAGTTCTAAACGATAACTATCGCCCCAAAATATATTGAGGTCAGGCTACGAAGAGGCGCTGAACGCAAGGCAGAACTGCAGGAAACGGATGTCAACGGGTACATCGGAATGGCCCCGATAGCACATGAAAAGCGCCAGAACGTGGACAATGATGCGGTTGGCCAAAAAGGGCGTATGCGTTTTTTCCTGAATATATTCAGGAAAAAACGCATACGCCCTTTTTGGCCAACCAAGCAACCTGGGAGAGCAAATCAACACTACAAAGAAATCTCTCGCCCCCCCCCCCCCCCGGGGCAAAAGGGCCAGGCGAAAAAAGTCTAAAAACCAGAAAGGCAGGACAGCCCACGGAGTCAAGGGAGCCTTGTTAAGCTGATGGGCGGGATGTCAATGGCCAACAGCCAATCTTCACAAGTGTATCCTCTTTCCCAAACCATGTAAAACACAGAACCACAGAGCATAGGGCACTTCCACACATGGGCGTTGACCTTGGGAAAATGAAAAAATCAACCAGACACAGGGACCCCAAAGTTGAGGGCTGCTGTACAACCTCCACTCCGGTACACGTTTCATATCCCAGGAAAGAGCCAAGTGGACAAAGACGAGTGGACAAGTGGACAAAGACAAGTGGACAAGTGGACAAGTGGTGCTACGTAGGTCCAATGGAGTGTCACTCAGCCATGAAATCCACGTCATGAGGCTGGTAGCAGCATCCTGAGTGGATTTAGGTACGATCATCCTCAGTGAAATAAGTCCCACAAAAAAAGAAACTTATGATATCACTTATCGAGGGAATGTAAAAATCGCTCCCCATGAACGGAATCCCCAAACAGAACAGAGTCACGCTTTTAGAAAACACACTTATGCCTGCTTCAGGGGAAAGGAGAGGTGGGGTGACGCATAAAACTCGAGTTTGAAATGAGCACAGATACCCTTCCGAAAACCGAATATGGAATGGACACGACCTACTCCTTGCTCAATCAACTGGACTCACCAGACCCTGTTCATCGCACAAGTATCTATCCGACTAGTAAGCATCTTAAAAGCTAAGTCTTGATATCTCTGTGTAAGTGCATCAAGTGTGTGTAAAGCGGCCTAAAACCAGCAGGGAAAATCAGCTCAGACCCATTCTGAGGATACATTTCCAACACAAAGAAGAAACAAGCAGGGCAAAACAGAGAGAAATTCTTCCAAAATGCGTTCAGGGACTGGCATGCAACCAGGATTGACCACATCTACAGCCCCAGCGGCAGAAGACATAAGGCTGGACACTCTTGGGGCTGAGACGATTGGTGAGGTTGGGAAAGCAAATGCAGACCCTTGAAAGGAATCCGTCGTGCTCCCCATTCCATGGCTCCCAACTCTCCAGGTTCAACGCAATCTTCCGACAGCGAAAGCACTCATTGGAAACCCAGCGGATGCTACACCGTGGGATCGGGAAAGCTTTCTGAAACTCACCTCAGTTTTCCTCTCCTGGTGCTCGTGTTCTCCATTCAGGCCCCCTTACTAACAATCTCCCCACTTGGAGACTCGGCGCCTTTCCATGCCTCTTTCGTACCGTCTGCAATTTGTCCGCAGGATGAACTGCAAGAGGGGGAACCAATGAGAGACTCGCTGGAGGTGTTTGGTCGGGCACATGTCACTCTCATTTCCCATCACGAAGAAGAATTCACCAGCGGTTCAGCCTGCCACCGCGGATCGACAATAGGGCGTGAAGCCATCCAGCCGTGTTGCGTCCCACTCACAAAAAAGCGACTTGGGAAATGGAGCTCAGGGGCCCTGCACTTCCCAAACCTGCAGAGTTCTAAACGATAACTATCGCCCCAAAATATATTGAGGTCAGGCTACGAAGAGGCGCTGAACGCAAGGCAGAACTGCAGGAAACGGATGTCAACGGGTACATCGGAATGGCCCCGATAGCACATGAAAAGCGCCAGAACGTGGACAATGATGCGGTTGGCCAAAAAGGGCGTATGCGTTTTTTCCTGAATATATTCAGGAAAAAACGCATACGCCCTTTTTGGCCAACCAAGCAACCTGGGAGAGCAAATCAGCACTACAAAGAAATCTCTCGCCCCCCCCCGGGGCAAAAGGGCCAGGCGAAAAAAGTCTAAAAACCAGAAAGGCAGGACAGCCCACGGAGTCAAGGGAGCCTTGTTAAGCTGATGGGCGGGATGTCAATGGCCAACAGCCAATCTTCACAAGTGTATCCTCTTTCCCAAACCATGTAAAACACAGAACCACAGAGCATAGGGCACTTCCACACATGGGCGTTGACCTTGGGAAAATGAAAAAATCAACCAGACACAGGGACCCCAAAGTTGAGGGCTGCTGTCTTGACAAGAACCTCCACTCCGGTACACGTTTCATATCCCAGGAAAGAGCCAAGTGGACAAAGACGAGTGGACAAGTGGACAAAGACAAGTGGACAAGTGGACAAGTGGTGCTACGTAGGTCCAATGGAGTGTCACTCAGCCATGAAATCCACGTCATGAGGCTGGTAGCAGCATCCTGAGTGGATTTAGGTACGATCATCCTCAGTGAAATAAGTCCCACAAAAAAAGAAACTTATGATATCACTTATCGAGGGAATGTAAAAATCGCTCCCCATGAACGGAATCCCCAAACAGAACAGAGTCACGCTTTTAGAAAACACACTTATGCCTGCTTCAGGGGAAAGGTGAGGTGCGGTGACGCATAAAACTCGAGTTTGAAATGAGCACAGATACCCTTCCGAAAACCGAATATGGAATGGACACGACCTACTCCTTGCTCAATCAACTGGACTCACCAGACCCTGTTCATCGCACAAGTATCTATCCGACTAGTAAGCATCTTAAAAGCTAAGTCTTGATATCTCTGTGTAAGTGCATCAAGTGTGTGTAAAGCGGCCTAAAACCAGCAGGGAAAATCAGCTCAGACCCATTCTGAGGATACATTTCCAACACAAAGAAGAAACAAGCAGGGCAAAACAGAGAGAAATTCTTCCAAAATGCGTTCAGGGACTGGCATGCAACCAGGATTGACCACATCTACAGCCCCAGCGGCAGAAGACATAAGGCTGGACACTCTTGGGGCTGAGACGATTGGTGAGGTTGGGAAAGCAAATGCAGACCCTTGAAAGGAATCCGTCGTGCTCCCCATTCCATGGCTCCCAACTCTCCAGGTTCAACGCAATCTTCCGACAGCGAAAGCACTCATTGGAAACCCAGCGGATGCTACACCGTGGGATCGGGAAAGCTTTCTGAAACTCACCTCAGTTTTCCTCTCCTGGTGCTCGTGTTCTCCATTCAGGCCCCCTTACTAACAATCTCCCCACTTGGAGACTCGGCGCCTTTCCATGCCTCTTTCGTACCGTCTGCAATTTGTCCGCAGGATGAACTGCAAGAGGGGGAACCAATGAGAGACTCGCTGGAGGTGTTTGGTCGGGCACATGTCACTCTCATTTCCCATCACGAAGAAGAATTCACCAGCGGTTCAGCCTGCAACCGCGGATCGACAATAGGGCGTGAAGCCATCCAGCCGTGTTGCGTCCCACTCACAAAAAAGCGACTTGGGAAATGGAGCTCAGGGGCCCTGCACTTCCCAAACCTGCAGAGTTCTAAACGATAACTATCGCCCCAAAATATATTGAGGTCAGGCTACGAAGAGGCGCTGAACGCAAGGCAGAACTGCAGGAAACGGATGTCAACGGGTACATCGGAATGGCCCCGATAGCACATGAAAAGCGCCAGAACGTGGACAATGATGCGGTTGGCCAAAAAGGGCGTATGCGTTTTTTCCTGAATATATTCAGGAAAAAACGCATACGCCCTTTTTGGCCAACCAAGCAACCTGGGAGAGCAAATCAGCACTACAAAGAAATCTCTCGCCCCCCCCCGGGGCAAAAGGGCCAGGCGAAAAAAGTCTAAAAACCAGAAAGGCAGGACAGCCCACGGAGTCAAGGGAGCCTTGTTAAGCTGATGGGCGGGATGTCAATGGCCAACAGCCAATCTTCACAAGTGTATCCTCTTTCCCAAACCATGTCAAACACAGAACCACAGAGCATAGGGCACTTCCACACATGGGCGTTGACCTTGGGAAAATGAAAAAATCAACCAGACACAGGGACCCCAAAGTTGAGGGCTGCTGTCTTGACAAGAACCTCCACTCCGGTACACGTTTCATATCCCAGGAAAGAGCCAAGTGGACAAAGACGAGTGGACAAGTGGACAAAGACAAGTGGACAAGTGGACAAGTGGTGCTACGTAGGTCCAATGGAGTGTCACTCAGCCATGAAGTCCACGTCATGAGGCTGGTAGCAGCATCCTGAGTGGATTTAGGTACGATCATCCTCAGTGAAATAAGTCCCACAAAAAAAGAAACTTATGATATCACTTATCGAGGGAATGTAAAAATCGCTCCCCATGAACGGAATCCCCAAACAGAACAGAGTCACGCTTTTAGAAAACACACTTATGCCTGCTTCAGGGGAAAGGTGAGGTGCGGTGACGCATAAAACTCGAGTTTGAAATGAGCACAGATACCCTTCCGAAAACCGAATATGGAATGGACACGACCTACTCCTTGCTCAATCAACTGGACTCACCAGACCCTGTTCATCGCACAAGTATCTATCCGACTAGTAAGCATCTTAAAAGCTAAGTCTTGATATCTCTGTGTAAGTGCATCAAGGGTGTGTAAAGCGGCCTAAAACCAGCAGGGAAAATCAGCTCAGACCCATTCTGAGGATACATTTCCAACACAAAGAAGAAACAAGCAGGGCAAAACAGAGAGAAATTCTTCCAAAATGCGTTCAGGGACTGGCATGCAACCAGGATTGACCACATCTACAGCCCCAGCGGCAGAAGACATAAGGCTGGACACTCTTGGGGCTGAGACGATTGGTGAGGTTGGGAAAGCCAATGCAGACCCTTGAAAGGAATCCTGCGTGCTCCCCATTCCATGGCTCCCAACTCTCCAGGTTCAACGCAATCTTCCGACAGCGAAAGCACTCATTGGAAACCCAGCGGATGCTACACCGTGGGATCGGGAAAGCTTTCTGAAACTCACCTCAGTTTTCCTCTCCTGGTGCTCGTGTTCTCCATTCAGGCCCCCTTACTAACAATCTCCCCACTTGGAGACTCGGCGTCTTTCCATGCCTCTTTCGTACCGTCTGCAATTTGTCCGCAGGATGAACTGCAAGAGGGGGAACCAATGAGAGACTCGCTGGAGGTGTTTGGTCGGGCACATGTCACTCTCATTTCCCATCACGAAGAAGAATTCACCAGCGGTTCAGCCTGCCACCGCGGATCGACAATAGGGCGTGAAGCCATCCAGCCGTGTTGCGTCCCACTCACAAAAAAGCGACTTGGGAAATGGAGCTCAGGGGCCCTGCACTTCCCAAACCTGCAGAGTTCTAAACGATAACTATCGCCCCAAAATATATTGAGGTCAGGCTACGAAGAGGCGCTGAACGCAAGGCAGAACTGCAGGAAACGGATGTCAACGGGTACATCGGAATGGCCCCGATAGCACATGAAAAGCGCCAGAACGTGGACAATGATGCGGTTGGCCAAAAAGGGCGTATGCGTTTTTTCCTGAATATATTCAGGAAAAAACGCATACGCCCTTTTTGGCCAACCAAGCAACCTGGGAGAGCAAATCAGCACTACAAAGAAATCTCTCGCCCCCCCCCCCGGGGCAAAAGGGCCAGGCGAAAAAAGTCTAAAAACCAGAAAGGCAGGACAGCCCACGGAGTCAAGGGAGCCTTGTTAAGCTGATGGGCGGGATGTCAATGGCCAACAGCCAATCTTCACAAGTGTATCCTCTTTCCCAAACCATGTAAAACACAGAACCACAGAGCATAGGGCACTTCCACACATGGGCGTTGACCTTGGGAAAATGAAAAAATCAACCAGACACAGGGACCCCAAAGTTGAGGGCTGCTGTCTTGACAAGAACCTCCACTCCGGTACACGTTTCATATCCCAGGAAAGAGCCAAGTGGACAAAGACGAGTGGACAAGTGGACAAAGACAAGTGGACAAGTGGACAAGTGGTGCTACGTAGGTCCAATGGAGTGTCACTCAGCCATGAAGTCCACGTCATGAGGCTGGTAGCAGCATCCTGAGTGGATTTAGGTACGATCATCCTCAGTGAAATAAGTCCCACAAAAAAAGAAACTTATGATATCACTTATCGAGGGAATGTAAAAATCGCTCCCCATGAACGGAATCCCCAAACAGAACAGAGTCACGCTTTTAGAAAACACACTTATGCCTGCTTCAGGGGAAAGGTGAGGTGCGGTGACGCATAAAACTCGAGTTTGAAATGAGCACAGATACCCTTCCGAAAACCGAATATGGAATGGACACGACCTACTCCTTGCTCAATCAACTGGACTCACCAGACCCTGTTCATCGCACAAGTATCTATCCGACTAGTAAGCATCTTAAAAGCTAAGTCTTGATATCTCTGTGTAAGTGCATCAAGTGTGTGTAAAGCGGCCTAAAACCAGCAGGGAAAATCAGCTCAGACCCATTCTGAGGATACATTTCCAACACAAAGAAGAAACAAGCAGGGCAAAACAGAGAGAAATTCTTCCAAAATGCGTTCAGGGACTGGCATGCAACCAGGATTGACCACATCTACAGCCCCAGCGGCAGAAGACATAAGGCTGGACACTCTTGGGGCTGAGACGATTGGTGAGGTTGGGAAAGCCAATGCAGACCCTTGAAAGGAATCCTGCGTGCTCCCCATTCCATGGCTCCCAACTCTCCAGGTTCAACGCAATCTTCCGACAGCGAAAGCACTCATTGGAAACCCAGCGGATGCTACACCGTGGGATCGGGAAAGCTTTCTGAAACTCACCTCAGTTTTCCTCTCCTGGTGCTCGTGTTCTCCATTCAGGCCCCCTTACTAACAATCTCCCCACTTGGAGACTCGGCGCCTTTCCATGCCTCTTTCGTACCGTCTGCAATTTGTCCGCAGGATGAACTCAAGAGGGGGAACCAATGAGAGACTCGCTGGAGGTGTTTGGTCGGGCACATGTCACTCTCATTTCCCATCACGAAGAAGAATTCACCAGCGGTTCAGCCTGCCACCGCGGATCGACAATAGGGCGTGAAGCCATCCAGCCGTGTTGCGTCCCACTCACAAAAAAGCGACTTGGGAAATGGAGCTCAGGGGCCCTGCACTTCCCAAACCTGCAGAGTTCTAAACGATAACTATCGCCCCAAAATATATTGAGGTCAGGCTACGAAGAGGCGCTGAACGCAAGGCAGAACTGCAGGAAACGGATGTCAACGGGTACATCGGAATGGCCCCGATAGCACATGAAAAGCGCCAGAACGTGGACAATGATGCGGTTGGCCAAAAAGGGC